>NC_060185.1:7047324-7055689 GCF_021184085.1 Oncorhynchus gorbuscha | reverse complement strand
ATATACATGGAGGTTTAATACCCTGACCTAGTGAGAGATACATGGAGGAGGTTTAATACCCTGACCTAGTGAGATATACATGGAGGAGGTTTAATATCCTGACCTAGTGAGAGATACATGGAGGAGTTTTAATATCCTGACCTAGTGAGATATACATGGAGGAGGTTTAATATCCTGACCTAGTGAGATATACATGGAGGTTTAATATCCTGACCTAGTGAGATATACATGGAGGAGGTTTAATATCCTGACCTAGTGAGATATACATGGAGGTTTAATAAAGCTCGTCGTCTTGATTACTTTCTTATGTCATTCTCTTTTTATATTATATAAACAAAAAATATAAAATTTGGTGTGGAATGGCAAGCCAGACACAATTAATAGGGCCTATTCATATAATGAATATGAATTCGGGGGGCAGAAATGATTAAATATTAAAGCATTAGACCTCTCACTAAAATCATCAGTCATACAAAAGTTATACTTAAATCCAAAATGGTTCTCTAGTAAATTAGTAAAATGTCCCCATGTTCAAGAATGTCCTTTTCCTTTTATTCAGATTACAACTCCTCACTTTCGGTTGTTTGAAAAGGAAATAATCTCCAAAATACCGTTATTTTTTAAAACAAGAATGGTGAAATATCCGTTTAATCCTGAAAAGACAGAACAAATAATACAACAAATATTGTGGATAAATTCAAGTATACTATTTTTTATATTTTTTATTATTTTTCGATAAAATGTGACCAATTTCTTCTGAAACTCGTCAGTCTATTCTTGTTCTGAGAAATTAAGGCTATTCCATGCGAGAAATTGCCAAGAAACGGAAGATCTCGTAGAAAGCTGTGTACTAATCCCTTCACAGAACAGAGCAAACTGGCTCTAACCAGAATGGAAAGAGGAGTGGGAGGCCTCGGTGCACAACTGAGCAAAGTACGTTCATCTCTAGGAGACAGACCGCGTCTCCTTCCTGAGCGGTATGACGGCTGCGTGGTCCCATGGTGTTTATACTTGCGAACTATTGTTTGTACAGATGAACGTGGTACCTTCAGGCGTTCATCCAAGGATGAACCAGACTTGTGGAGGTCTACTGAGTTTGAAGGTATACCTTGAAATAGATCCACAGGTACACCTCCAATTGACTCAAATGATGTCCATTAGCCTATCAGAAGCTTCTAAAGCCATGACATCATTTTCTGGACTTTTCCAAGTTGTTCAAAGGCACAGTGAACTTAGTCTATGTAAACTTCTGACCCACTGGAATTGTGATACAGTGAATTATAAGTGAAATAATCTCTCTGTAAACAATTGTTGGAAAAATGACTTGTGTCATGCACCAAGTAGACGTCCTAACTGACTTGCCAATACTATAGTTTGTTAACAAGAACTTTGTGAAGTGGTTGAAAAATAAGTTTTAATGACTCCAACCTAAATGTATGTAGACTTTCAACTCCAACTGTAGATATTCCATAAAAAAATCTGCCGTTTCCAGCTACAATAGTCATTTACAACATTAACAATGTCTACACTGTATTTCTGATCAATTTGATGTCATTTTAAATGGACAAAAATGTTGCTTTTATTAAAAAAATAGGACATTTTTAAGTAACTCCAACTCAACTTTAAGTAACTCAACTTTTGAACGTGTGTGTGTGTGTTTACCCCACAAAAATATATGGGGGGTTGGAAATGATGCATAAAATTATATTGATGGAAGCAACAATCTATCCGCAATATTATTTATTTTATTTTTATTTAAGCAGGTAGGCCAGCTGAGAACAAGTTCTCATTTACAACTGTGACCTGGCCAAGATAAAGCATAGCAGTTCGACACATACAACAACACAGAGTTACACATGGAATAAACAAATGTACAGTCAATAACACAGTAGAAACCCACCCACACACACAGTTCACTTCCATAACAGCCACAACATCATCACCTTGTTACCTTCTGGAATCTGTGCTCTCCTCCTCTCACCTTTTCCGTTATCTCTCTCTGTCTCTCTCTGTCTCTCTCTCTCTCTCTGTCTCTCTCTGTCTCTCTCTGTCTCTCTCTGTCTCTCTCTGTCTCTCTCTGTCTCTCTCTGTCTGTCTGTCTGTCTGTCTGTCTGTCTGTCTGTCTGTCTGTCTGTCTGTCTGTCTGTCTGTCTGTCTGTCTGTCTGTCTGTCTGTCTGTCTGTCTGTCTGTCTGTCTGTCTGTCTGTCTGTCTGTCTGTCTGTCTGTCTGTCTGTCTGTCTGTCTGTCTGTCTGTCTGTCTGTCTGTCTGTCTGTCTGTCTGTCTGTCTGTCTGTCTGTCTGTCTGTCTGTCTGTCTGTCTGTCTGTCTGTCTGTCTGTCTGTCTGTCTGTCTGTCTGTCTGTCTGTCTCTCTCTCTGTCTCTCTCTGCTCTCTCTCTCTCTCTCTCGCTCTCTCGCTCTCTCTCGCTCTGTCTCGCTCTCTCGCTCTCTCGTCTCTCTGTCTCTCTCGCTCTCTCGCTCTCTCGCTCTCTCTCTCTCTCTCGCTCTCTCTCTCTCTGTCTCTCTCTCTCTGTCTCTCTCTCTCGCTCTCTCGCTCTCTCTCGTCTCTCGCTCTCGCTCTCTCTCTCTCTCTCTCTCTCTCTCTCTCTCTCTCTCTCTCTCTCTCTCTGTCTCGCTCTCTCGCTCTCTCGCTCTCTCGCTCTCTCTCTCTCTCGCTCTCTCGCTCTCTCGCTCTCTCGCTCTCTGTCTCTCTCTCTGTTCGCGCTCTCGCTCTCTCGTCTCTCTCGCTCTCTCTCTCTCTCTCTCTCTCGCTCTCTCGCTCTCTCGCTCTCTCGCTCTCTCTCTCTCGGCCTCTGTCTCTCTCTCTCCTTCTCTCTCTCCTCCCTCTGTAGGTGGAGGAGATCCGTGTCTTCATTGAGTCCCTGGCTGAGAAGGTGGAGGAGGTGAAGAGGAAACACAGTGCCATCCTGGCTGCACCCAACCCCGACGAGAGTGAGTCACTTTACTGTTACCTTACAGCTACCCTGTACCCTAAACCCTATACTGTTACCTTACAGCTACCCTGTACCCTATACCCTATACTGTTACCTTACAGCTACCCTATACCCTATACTGTTACCTTACAGCTACACTATATTACTGTTACCCAAACCTCCATGGAGGACAGAGGTGTGATGTCACTACACTATATTACTGTTACCCAAACCTCCATGGAGGACAGAGGTGTGATGTCACTACACTATATTACTGTTACCCAAACCTCCATGGAGGACAGAGGTGTGATGTCATTACACTATATTACTGTTACCCAAACCTCCATGGAGGACAGAGGTGTGATGTCACTACACTATATTACTGTTACCCAAACCTCCATGGAGGACAGAGGTGTGATGTCACTACACTATATTACTGTTACCCAAACCTCCATGGGGGACAGAGGTGTGATGTCACTACACTATATTAACGACACACCCCATTGATGAAGAATATTTTTTTACAAATGAATCATTCATCCCTAAGTTAATATTTAATTCCATAGCCAGACTTAAATGACTTCTAATGAGTTAGCGGATCTGATGATGGAGTCGGGCCTAAGGAGAACAAGCAGGGAGAACGGGCCTCCGTTAGCTAGATGAGGAGAAGGAAGAGGAGGAGGACTTGTCACAGGAGGAAATGTTATTGGTCACATACACATGGTTAGCAGAAGTTATTGGTCACATACACATGGTTAGCAGATGTTATTGGTCACATACACATGGTTAGCAGATGTTATTGGTCACATACACATGGTTAGCAGATGTTATTGGTCACATACACATGGTTAGCAGATGTTATTGGTCACATACACATGGTTAGCAGATGTTATTGGTCACATACACATGGTTAGCAGATGTTATTGGTCACATACACATGGTTAGCAGATGTTATTGGTCACATACACATAATATAATAATAATATATGCCATTTAGCAGATGCTTTTATCCAAAGCGACTTACAGTCATGTGTGCATACATTCTACGTATGGGTGGTCCCGGGGATCGAACCCACTACCCTGGCGTTACAAGCGCCATGCTCTACCAACTGAGCTACACAGGACCACATGGTTAGCAGATGTTATTGGTCACATATACAATACACACAATCTAGTAAAGGATGAGAATATATAAGTATAAAATATATGGATGAGCAGTGACAGAGAGGCTAAGATGCATTAGATAGTAAAGAATAGATAGTGAAGGATACAGTATACAGTATATACATATGAGATGAGTAATGTGAGATATGTAAACACACTTAAAGTGGCATTATAAAGTGACTGGTGTTCCATTTATTAAAGTGGCCAATGATATCAAGTCTGTTGGTGGAAGCTTCATTCTTGAAGCGTGGAATCTGATTGGTCAGATTCTCCAAAGGGAGGGAGGGGGAGGGCCCTATATGCATCGTGGAGTGGCAGTGGTTGAGTGTGTTACTTGCTCGTGTACTGCAATCGATATGCTGATAGAATTTAGGTAGCCTTGTTCTCAGATTAATTCTGCTAAAATCCCCAGCTACAATAAATGCAGCCTCAGGATATATGGTTTCCAGTTTGCATAAAGTCCAGTGAACTTCATTGATGGCCGTCTTGGTATCCGCTTGATTGATTGATTGATTGTGAGGAATTCTAGGTCAGGTGAACAAAAGGACTTGAGTTCATGTATGTGGTTACAATTACACCATGAGTCGCTAATCATGAAACATACACCCCGCCCTTCTTCTTACCAGAGAGTTGTTTGTTCCTGTCGGCGCGATGCGCTGAAAACCCCGTTGGCTGAACGGACTCCGACAGCTTGTCCCAAGCTCGCCATGTCACCGTAAAACAGAGTATGTTACAATCCCTTAGATCTCTTTTGAAAGCAACTTTTGCCCTGATTTCGTTAACTAGGGACTGGACATTAGCGAGTAATAATAATATACTGGGAAGCGGTGGGTGGTGTGTCCACATCCGAAGCCTCACTAGAAGACCGCTCTGGCACGCTCTCCTCTGGCACCCTCTCCTCCGGCACCCTCCCCTCCGGCACCCTCCCCTCCGGCACCCTCCCCTCCGGCACCCTCCCCTCCGGCACCCTCCTCCGGCACCCTCCCCTCCGGCACCCTCCCCTCCGGCACCCTCCCCTCCGGCACCCTCCCCTCCGGCACCCTCCCCTCCGGCACCCTCCCCTCCGGCACCCTCTCCTCCGGCACCCTCTCCTCCGGCACCCTCTCCTCCGGCACCCTCTCTCCGGCACCCTCCCTCCGGCACCCTCCCCTCCGGCACCCTCTCCTCCGGCACCCTCCTCCGGCACCCTCCCCTCCGGCACCCTCCCTCCGGCACCCTCCCCTCCGGCACCCTCTCCTCCGCACCCTCTCCTCCGGCACCCTCCCCTCCGGCACCCTCCCCTCCGGCACCCTCCCCTCCGGCACCCTCCCTCCGGCACCCTCCCCTCCGGCACCCTCTCCTCCGGCACCCTCTCCTCCGGCACCCTCTCCTCCGGCACCCTCTCCTCCGGCACCCTCCCCTCCGGCACCCTCCCCTCCTGCACCCAAGTTTACGTTTCTCAAAAAACCAAGTACTGCACAGTTTCCTAAGGACTTGAAGCGAAACAGCCATCTCTATCGGCACCATCTTTCCGATCTATGGACGTTTTGAGACAGCTGTTAAGATGACATCAATAAGGTGACATTTTAAGTCTGTCTGCCACACTGGTGTTCTATTTCCCAGAAAACATCTCTCTAGTCCCCCCTTCTAACGACAACACAGGGTTGGAGTTCAGCCCATGCAATGAGGGGGCAGGGGAAACCAAGGTGGCGTGTTTAAGACGGGGCCTTTCCATAGGTCGTTTCGTGGCATGTGAGGAGCACCACAGTCAGGGTGTGTAAAATGTTAATGTCAGACCTATTCATTATATGGAGGTCAATAGATACCTTCCTACCTCCCAGTGTGGTGCTAATGGAATAGAGTCAGGGACTAATGTCATCTGGATTACATGTAACGCTGGGTGCTGAGCAGTGATTAGAGTGAAAGTGAGTGAGTGAGTGAGTGAGTGAGTGAGTGAGTGGTGAGTGAGTGAGTGAGTGAGTGAGTGAGTGAGTGAGTGAGTGAGTGAGTGAGTGAGTGACACTGTCACAGAAAATAAATTGATATGGTAATTTGGAGTAATATCAACAGTGAAATGTTTTACTGCAGCATACTGTAAATGATGGTGCATTGTGGGAAAATGTTGTGGGGAGGGGATAGAATGTTTGTTTATTAAATTGTACTATCATTCCACCCCACAGAATACCGTAACATATCATTGGTGGTGGAAAAAATATTTTGACCAATAGTGTTGTTTCTGGCTCATTAACACATGTTGAGGCTAGACTTGTAAAACAAATCTATATTTGTTGCTCTACTAATTTAACTCCTATGTGGATATAGTGCCCCATCCATTTGAAATGTATATGGGGACAGACTGGATAAGAGGGAAATGATTGAAGATCATTTACTGATTTATTAATGGAATAATTAATTGATCTGATTTTCTTTGATTAAGTTGGTTATACGATCCAAATGAACCATTAAGCATTAAGAACCCCTCGAATCTATCATTAACCATTAATGACTTCAATGCCACAAATGATTCATTCAAGGTTTTATTTACTTGTCTGAATAATTAGAAAAGGTGGTAGTTTAATAAAAGATCAGATATACAAGACAGGGTACTCTGGGATACAAGACAGGGTACTCTGGGATATACAAGACAGGGTACTCTGGGATATACAAGACAGGGTATTCTGGGATACAAGACAGGGTACTCTGGGATACAAGACAGGGTACTCTGGGATACAAGACAGGGTACTCTGGGATACAAGACAGGGTACTCTGGGATACAAGACAGGGTACTCTGGGATACAAGACAGGGTACTCTGGGATATACAAGACAGGGTACTCTGGGATATACAAGACAGGGTACTCTGGGATATACAAGACAGGGTACTCTGGGATATACAAGACAGGGTACTCTGGGATATACAAGACAGGGTACTCTGGGATATACAAGACAGGGTACTCTGGGATATACAAGACAGGGTACTCTGGGATATACAAGACAGGGAACTCTGGGATATACAAGACAGGGTACTCTGGGATACAACTCGCTGTTGGCTGGGCTCCCTGCCTGTGCCATTAAACCCCTTCAACTCATCCAGAACGCCGCAGCCCGTCTGGTGTTCAACCTTCCCAAGTTCTCTCACGTCACCTCGCTCCTCCGTTCTCTCCACTGGCTTCCAGTTGAAGCTCGCATCCGCTACAAGACCATGGTGCTTGCCTACGGAGCTGTGAGGGGAACGGCACCTCAGTACCTCCAGGCTCTGATCAGGCCCTACACCCAAACAAGGGCACTGCGTTCATCCACCTCTGGCCTGCTCGCCTCCCTACCACTGAGGAAGTACAGCTCCCGCTCAGCCCAGTCAAAACTGTTCGCTGCTCTGGCCCCCCAATGGTGGAACAAACTCCCTCACGACGCCAGGACAGCGGAGTCAATCACCACCTTCCGGAGACACCTGAAACCCCACCTCTTTAAGGAATACCTAGGATAGGATAAGTAATCCCTCTCACCGCCCCCCCCCGTTTAAGATTTAGATGCACTATTGCAAAGTGACTGTTCCACTGGATGTCATAAGGTGAATGCACCAATTTGTAAGTCGCTCTGGATAAGAGCGTCTGCTAAATGACTTAAATGTAAATATAAATGTACACAAGACAGGGTACTCTGGGATATACAAGACAGGGTACTCTGGGATATACAAGACAGGGTACTCTGGGATATACAAGACAGGGTACTCTGGGATATACAAGACAGGGTACTCTGGGATACAAGACAGGGTACTCTGGGATATACAAGACAGGGTACTCTGGGATATACAAGACAGGGTACTCTGGGATATACAAGACAGGGTACTCTGGGATATACAAGACAGGGTACTCTGGGATATACAAGACAGGGTACTCTGGGATACAAGACAGGGTACTCTGGGATACAAGACAGGGTACTCTGGGATATACAAGACAGGGTACTCTGGGATACAAGACAGTCGAGGTAATAGGTTCCAACTCAGATACAACAACACACAGGACGGGATTGATCAGTGGTTTGTTAAATTAGACGGTATTGATCAGTGGTTTGTTAAATTAGACCTGACGTCTTGCAATACTCAATGACTTCCACCACTTTACACACACACACACACACACACACGCACACACACACACACACACACACTGTCTCTGTCTCTCTCTCTCTGTCTCTCTCTCTGTCTGTCTCTCTCTCTCTCTCTCTCTCTCTCTCTCTCTCTCTCTCTCTCTCTCTTTCTGTTCCGTATGTTCCCTTGTGTGTTGGTGTTCCCT
>NC_060185.1:7014824-7042324 GCF_021184085.1 Oncorhynchus gorbuscha | reverse complement strand
CTCGCTCTCTTGCTCTCTCGCTCTCTCTTTGCTCTCTCTCGCTCTCTTGCTCTCTCCCTCTCTCTCGCTCTCTCTCACTCTCTTGCTCTCTCGCTCTCTCTTTGCTCTCTCTCGCTCTCTTGCTCTCTCTCATTTCTTCTCTGTTATTATTCTCGCTCTCTCTCGCTCTCTCGCTCTCTCTCTCGCTCTCTCGCTCTATCGCTCTCTCGCTCGCTCTCTCGCTCTCGCTCTCGCTCTCGCTCTCTCTCTCGCTCTCTCTCTCGCTCTCTCTCTCGCTCTCTCTCTCGCTCTCTCTCTCGCTCTCTCTCGCTCTCTCTCGCTCGCTCTCGCTCTCTCTCGCTCTCTCTCGCTCTCTCTCGCTCTCTCTCGCTCTCTCTCGCTCTCTCGCTCTCGCTCTCGCTCTCTCGCTCTCTCGCTCTCTCGCTCACGCTCTCGCTCTCTCTCGCTCTCTCTCGCTCTCTCTCGCACTCTCTCGCTCTCTCTCGGTCTCTCTCTCGGTCTCTCTCGCTCTCTCGCTCTCTCTCTCGCTCTCTCTCGCTCTCTCTCTCTCGCTCTCACTCTCTCTCGCTCTCACTCTCTCTCGCTCTCACTCTCTCTCGCTCTCTCTCTCGCTCTCGCTCTCGCTCGCTCTCTCTCTCTCTCGCTCTCGGTCTCTCTCTCGGTCTCTCTCGCTCTCTCGCTCTCTCTCTCGCTCTCGCTCTCTCGCATTCCTTCTCTCTGTTATTATTCTCTCTCATTCCTTCTCTCTGTTGGTGTGTTACCTATGACAACCACCATAGAATTGACAGGGTATTGTCCAGCATTCAGGCCCTTATGGAATAACCCCCAAAATGAGCAGGAGCCTCAACGACCTCCCCCCTTTGTACACCTCACCCCTTTTGGGATAAGTGATCTAACGACAATAGATTAGATACATGTTATTGTAACTACCAAGGAGGAAATGATTTGGTCACAACATAATACATAACAACTCTGAATGATACACCATATTGCTGTACTGGCTGTTTATGAGATTGTTACACTAGCTTAGAATATGTATATTTACTAACTACTATGTAATGGTATCTGCTATTATAACAGCTCTGAGGACATGTCTGTACTATGTAATGGTATCTGCTATTATAACAGCTCTGAGGACATGTCTGTACTATGTAATGGTCTGCTGTTAACAGCTCTGAGGACATGTCTGTACTATGTAATGGTATCTGCTATTATAACAGCTCTGAGGACATGTCTGTACCATGTAATGGTATCTGCTATTATAACAGCTCTGAGGACATGTCTGTACCATGTAATGGTATCTGCTATTATAACAGCTCTGAGGACATGTCTGTACTATGTAATGGTCTGCTGTTAACAGCTCTGAGGACATGTCTGTACTATGTAATGGTCTGCTGTTAACAGCTCTGAGGACATGTCTGTACTATGTAATGGTCTGCTGTTAACAGCTCTGAGGACATGTCTGTACTATGTAATGGTCTGCTGTTAACAGCTCTGAGGACATGTCTGTACTATGTAATGGTATCTGCTATTATAACAGCTCTGAGGACATGTCTGTACTATGTAATGGTCTGCTGTTAACAGCTCTGAGGACATGTCTGTACTATGTAATGGTATCTGCTATTATAACAGCTCTGAGGACATGTCTGTACTATGTAATGGTCTGCTGTTAACAGCTCTGAGGACATGTCTGTACTATGTAATGGTCTGCTATTATAACAGCTCTGAGGACATGTCTGTACTATGTAATGGTCTGCTGTTAACAGCTCTGAGGACATGTCTGTACTATGTAATGGTCTGCTATTATAACAGCTCTGAGGACATGTCTGTACCATGTAATGGTATCTGCTATTATAACAGCTCTGAGGACATGTCTGTACCATGTAATGGTCTGCTGTTAACAGCTCTGAGGACATGTCTGTACTATGTAATGGTCTGCTATTATAACAGCTCTGAGGACATGTCTGTACTATGTAATGGTCTGCTATTATAACAGCTCTGAGGACATGTCTGTACCATGTAATGGTATCTGCTATTATAACAGCTCTGAGGACATGTCTGTACTATGTAATGGTATCTGCTATTATAACAGCTCTGAGGACATGTCTGTACTATGTAATGGTATCTGCTATTATAACAGCTCTGAGGACATGTCTGTACTATGTAATGGTCTGCTATTATAACAGCTCTGAGGACATGTCTGTACTATGTAATGGTATCTGCTATTATAACAGCTCTGAGGACATGTCTGTACTATGTAATGGTATCTGCTATTATAACAGCTCTGAGGACATGTCTGTACTATGTAATGGTCTGCTATTATAACAGCTCTGAGGACATGTCTGTACTATGTAATGGTCTGCTATTATAACAGCTCTGAGGACATGTCTGTACTATGTAATGGTATCTGCTATTATAACAGCTCTGAGGACATGTCTGTACTATGTAATGGTATCTGCTATTATAACAGCTCTGAGGACATGTCTGTACCATGTAATGGTCTGCTGTTAACAGCTCTGAGGACATGTCTGTACTATGTAATGGTATCTGCTATTATAACAGCTCTGAGGACATGTCTGTACTATGTAATGGTATCTGCTATTATAACAGCACTGAGGACATGTCTGTACCATGTAATGGTCTGCTATTATAACAGCTCTGAGGACATGTCTGTACCATGTAATGGTATCTGCTATTATAACAGCTCTGAGGACATGTCTGTACTATGTAATGGTCTGCTATTATAACAGCTCTGAGGACATGTCTGTACCATGTAATGGTCTGCTATTATAACAGCTCTGAGGACATGTCTGTACCATGTAATGGTATCTGCTATTATAACAGCTCTGAGGACATGTCTGTACCATGTAATGGTATCTGCTATTATAACAGCTCTGAGGACATGTCTGTACCATGTAATGGTATCTGCTATTATAACAGCTCTGAGGACATGTCTGTACCATGTAATGGTATCTGCTATTATAACAGCTCTGAGGACATGTCTGTACCATGTAATGGTATCTGCTATTATAACAGCTCTGAGGACATGTCTGTACCATGTAATGGTATCTGCTATTATAACAGCTCTGAGGACATGTCTGTACTATGTAATGGTATCTGCTATTATAACAGCTCTGAGGACATGTCTGTACCATGTAATGGTATCTGCTATTATAACAGCTCTGAGGACATGTCTGTACCATGTAATGGTATCTGCTATTATAACAGCTCTGAGGACATGTCTGTACCATGTAATGGTATCTGCTATTATAACAGCTCTGAGGACATGTCTGTACTATGTAATGGTATCTGCTATTATAACAGCACTGAGGACATGTCTGTACCATGTAATGGTATCTGCTATTATAACAGCTCTGAGGACATGTCTGTACTATGTAATGGTATCTGCTATTATAACAGCTCTGAGGACATGTCTGTACTATGTAATGGTATCTGCTATTATAACAGCTCTGAGGACATGTCTGTACTATGTAATGGTATCTGCTATTATAACAGCTCTGAGGACATGTCTGTACCATGTAATGGTATCTGCTATTATAACAGCTCTGAGGACATGTCTGTACCATGTAATGGTATCTGCTATTATAACAGCTCTGAAGACATGTCTGTACTATGTAATGGTATCTGCTATTATAACAGCTCTGAGGACATGTCTGTACCATGTAATGGTATCTGCTATTAACAGCTCTGAGGACATGTCTGTACTATGTAATGGTATCTGCTATTATAACAGCTCTGAGGACATGTCTGTACCATGTAATGGTATCTGCTGCTATGTGATTTTGTGTTGTTTTGTTTGGGTGATCCCTTGTCTTTTTTTTTTCTCTTTGTCTTTATCGTTATGATCAAAATATATATTTTTTAAAAGCTATAAAATATAAAATGAATATGAAAAGTGCAGTAAGCTACATAATCACACTAAATACATGTTTCATTACATGTTTACACTCATATTACCATCAAGAGGTGGCAAGGTAGCCTAGTGGTTAGAGTGTAGAGGTGGCAGGGTAGCCTAGTGGTTAGAGTGTAGAGGCGGCAGGGTAGCCTAGTGGTTAGAGTGTAGAGGCGGCAGGGTAGCCTAGTGGTTAGAGTGTAGAGGCGGCAGGGTAGCCTAGTGGTTAGAGTGTAGAGGCGGCAGGGTAGCCTAGTGGTTAGAGTGTAGAGGTGGCAGGGTAGCCTAGTGGTTAGAGTGTAGAGGCGGCAGGGTAGTCTAGTGGTTAGAGTGTAGAGGTGGCAGGGTAGCCTAGTGGTTAGAGTGTAGAGGCGGCAGGGTAGCCTAGTGGTTAGAGTGTAGAGGCGGCAGGGTAGCCTAGTGGTTAGAGTGTAGAGGTGGCAGGGTAGCCTAGTGGTTAGAGTGTAGAGGAGGCAAGGTAGCCTAGTGGTTAGAGTGTAGAGGAGGCAAGGTAGCCTAGTGGTTAGAGTGTAGAGGAGGCAAGGTAGCCTAGTGGTTAGAGCGTAGAGGTGGCAGGGTAGCCTAGTGGTTAGAGTGTAGAGGCGGCAGGGCAGCCTAGTGGTTAGAGTGTAGAGGCGGCAGGGCAGCCTAGTGGTTAGAGTGTAGAGGCGGCAGGGCAGCCTAGTGGTTAGAGTGTAGAGGCGGCAGGGCAGCCTAGTGGTTAGAGTGTAGAGCGGCAGGGCAGCCTAGTGGTTAGAGTGTGATACGGCAGGGCAGCCTAGTGGTTAGAGTGTAGAGGCGGCAGGGATTCTCCAGCCTAGTGGTTAGAGCCTGTAGATGGCTTGGCAGGGTAGTCTAGTGGTTAGAGCGTAGAGGCGGCAGGGTAGTCTAGTGGTTAGAGTGTAGAGGCTTGGCAGGGTAGCCTAGTGGTTAGAGTGTAGAGGCGGCAGGAGCCTAGTGGTTAGAGTGTAGAGGCGGCAGGGCAGCCTAGTGGTTAGAGTGTAGAGGCGGCAGGGAAGGAACAGCATACAGCCTAGTGGTTAGAGTGTAGAGGCGGCAGGGCAGCCTATTGGTTAGAGTGTAGAGGCGGCAGGGTAGTCTAGTGGTTAGAGTGTAGAGGCGGCAGGGTAGTCTAGTGGTTAGAGTGTAGAGGCGGCAGGGTAGTCTAGTGGTTAGAGTGTAGAGGTGGCAGGGTAGTCTAGTGGTTAGAGTGTAGAGGTGGCAGGGTAGCCTAGTGGTTAGAGTTTGTAGAGGCGGCAGGGTAGCCTAGTGGTTGAGTGAAGAGGATTCACAGGGTAGCCTATGTGGTTAGAGTGTAACCGGTTCAGCAGGGTAGCCTATGGTTAGAATGTAGAGGTGGCAGGTAGCCTAGTGGTTAGTCATTTAGGGGTGGCCCAGGGTAGCCTAGTGGTTATAGAGTGTAGAGGGGGCCCCAGGGTAAACTAGTGGTTAGAGTGTACATTTGCTCAGGGAATAGCCTAGTGGTTAGAGTGTTTCAGTTGTTCGGCAGGGTTTATCTTTGGTTAGAGTGTAGAGGCGGCAGGGGCATAACCCTAAGCCTTTTGGTTAGAGTGTAGAGGCGGCAGGGTAACCCTAGTGGTTAGAGTGTAGAGGCGGCCAGCCTAGTGGTTAGAGTGTAGAGGCGTGCAAAGCTAGCCATGGTTAGAGTAAGAGGCATTTTAGCCTAGTGGTTAGAGTGTAGAGGCGGCAGGGTAAAGTGGTTAGAGTGTAGAGGCGGCAGGGTAGCCTAGTGGTTAGAGTGTAGAGGCGGCAATGCAGCCCACTGGTGGTTGCCAGAGTAGCAGAGGCGGGACAGGGTAGCCTAGTGGTTAGAGGCAGAGGCGGCAGGGTAGCCTATTGGTTAGAGTCACAGAGAGGGAAAAGGGTTCAGCCTTGTGGTTAGAGCTTCATTAAGTTTAATTATAGCAGGGTAGCCTGATCAGTGGTTAGAGTGTCTGGGGCTAGGCAAAAAAGCACCAGTGGTTAGAGTGCCGAGAGGAGGCAAGGTCCGCCAGTGGTTAGAGGATCCTAGAGGAGGCAAGGTAGCCTAGTGGGGCAGAGCGTAGATGGGCAGGGTAGCCTAGTGGTTAGAGTGTAGAGGAGGCAGGGTAGCCTAGTGGTTAGAGCGTAGAGGCGGCAGGGTAGCCTAGTGGTTAGAGCGTAGAGGCGGCAGGGCAGCCTAGTGGTTAGAGTGTAGAGGCGGCAGGGCAGCCTAGTGGTTAGAGTGTAGAGGGGCAGGGCAGCCTAGTGGTTAGAGTGTAGAGGCGGCAGGGCAGCCTAGTGGTTAGAGCGTAGAGGTGGCAGGGCAGCCTAGTGGTTAGAGCGTAGAGGCGGCAGGGTAGTCTAGTGGTTAGAGTGTAGAGGCGGCAGGGTAGTCTAGTGGTTAGAGCGTAGAGGTGGCAGGGTAGCCTAGTGGTTAGAGCGTAGAGGTGGCAGGGTAGTCTAGTGGTTAGAGCGTAGAGGCGGCAGGGTAGTCTAGTGGTTAGAGCGTAAAGGAGGCAGGGTAGCCTAGTGGTTAGAGTGTAGAGGTGACAGGGTAGCCTAGTGGTTTGAGTGTAGAGGTGGCAGGGTAGCCTAGTGGTTAGAGTGTAGAGGTGGCAGGGTAGTCTAGTGGTTAGAGTGTAGAGGTGGCAGGGTAGTCTAGTGGTTAGAGTGTAGAGGTGGCAGGGTAGTCTAGTGGTTAGAGCGTAGAGGCGGCAGGGTAGCCTAGTGGTTAGAGTGTAGAGGTGGCAGGGTAGCCTAGTGGTTAGAGTGTAGAGGCGGCAGGGTAGCCTAGTGGTTAGAGTGTAGAGGTGGCAGGGTAGCCTAGTGGTTAGAGTGTAGAGGTGGCAGGGTAGCCTAGTGGTTAGAGTGTAGAGGTGGCAGGGTAGCCTAGTGGTTAGAGTGTAGAGGTGGCAGGGTAGCCTAGTGGTTAGAGTGTAGAGGTGGCAGGGTAGCCTAGTGTTTAGAGTGTAGAGGCGGCAGGGTAGCTTAGTGGTTAGAGTGTTGGACTAGTAACCGAAAGGTTGCAAGTTCGAATCCCCGAGCTGACAAGGTACAAATCTGTCGTTCTGCCCCTGAACAGGCAGTTAACCCACTGTTCCCAGGCCGTCATTGTAAATAAGAATTTGTTCTTAACTGACTTGCCTGGTTAAATAAAGGTAAAATAAAAAATACAATAAAAAAAGAATCTGAATGAAAGGACCCCTGTGTGTTTATATGTCCTGAGCTTATTCTGAAGAAGTATTTTGCTACTGAGTTTAATAAATGTGTGATACATTAAACCCCCAGCATCCCTGGTTTGTGAAAGCTACACAACCGCATGGATTCTCCATCTATTAAACAATCTACCAAGATGCCTGCAAATGTAATGCTTGGCCAGGAGGAATGTGTATGTAATGTAATGCTTGGCCAGGAGGAATGTGTATGTAATGTAACGCTTGGCCAGGAGGAATGGGTATGTAATGTAATGCTTGGCCAGGAGGAATGTGTATGTAATGTAATGCTTGGCCAGGAGGAATATGTATGTAATGTAATGCTTGGCCAGGAGGAATATGTATGTAATGTAATGCTTGGCCAGGAGGAATGTGTATGCCGTCCAAATGAATAGGATAAAGTCCATTCTCATTTATGAATCGCACACCGAAGGGGTCACTTGCCAAGCCACCTGGAGCCTATAGTGAAGGAACAGCATACCCCCTTATGGAAAAGACTGATGGAGCATTAACACATCACCCATTTCATCTCTTTGACACAACAGTCGGTAATGGACACTCTGGTCTCCTTGCCTACTGCCCAGTAGGTTTGTACAATGAATCACCTTGACGTTTCCCCAATAGATTGGAATGAATTTGATTTGATTCACCTCCATAACATGGCCTGCTTTCACTTGAAACCGTGTTCAGCTCAGGTATGCGGTATCTATGGCAATCCCTACCAGATGTCCTGACGTACCTAAATCCCTCTTCCTGTCATTTATGTAAACCCATTTGTAAAATGATTGATAGATCCACGTCTCAGCGGTACCTCCCCATAAACTACGTCTAGGACATTTGCTCTGAGAATAAGTTTGCTGTGCATTGTGTTTCAGTTGTTCATCTAACCATTGCTTTATCTTTGGGATATTTGAGTCGTACATATTTTTGTTATACCATTATCTAGAGCCGGCTCTACGGCATGGCAAAGCTGGGCATGGAACCCTAAGATAGGTTTTTGTTACCCTATTAAAAATGACAAACGGTATTGAATTGACCGCGCCCGGTTTTGCCAATGCAGCACCACTGGGCCTGCCAGTAGCAGACCGGGACAGAGACTATATGAAGGTCTGATGAGGCAGAGGGGTGTAATAATGTAATATTTAGTACTTAACTCACAGAGAGGGAAAAAGGTTGTTCAATTTTGCAGACATCTACAGCCAGCTTCATTAAGTTTAATAATTATAGCTAGTTGGCTAAGCTCTGATCAGCTTGGATATTCTAAAATGTCTGGGCACTGCTAAGAGCAAAAAAAACACCATGTTGAGACCAATGCCGAGCCTCACCGAGCAGCCTGCTAGTCCGACCACAGAGGTTGAGGATCCTCGCAGCAAATGTAATGCACGCCCATACCCCACGCCACCGTCTGGGCAACAAGATGGGCAGGTAGTCTAGTGGTTAGAGTGTAGAGGAGGCAGGGTAGCCTAGTGGTTAGAGTGTAGAGGCGGCAGGGTAGTCTAGTGGTTAGCGTGTAGAGGAGGCAGGGTAGCCTAGTGGTTAGAGTGTAGAGGAGGCAGGTAGTCTAGTGGTTAGAGTGTAGAGGAGGCAGGGTAGCCTAGTGGTTAGCGTGTAGAGGCGGCAGGGTAGTCTAGTGGTTAGCGTGTAGAGGAGGCAGGGTAGCCTAGTGGTTAGAGCGTAGAGGCGGCAGGGTAGTCTAGTGGTTAGAGTGTAGAGGCGGCAGGGTAGTCTAGTGGTTAGAGTGTAGAGGCGGCAGGGTAGTCTAGTGGTTAGAGTGTAGAGGAGGCAGGGTAGCCTAGTGGTTAGAGTGTAGAGGCGGCAGGGTAGTCTAGTGGTTAGCGTGTAGAGGAGGCAGGGTAGCCTAGTGGTTAGAGTGTAGAGGAGGCAGGTAGTCTAGTGGTTAGAGTGTAGAGGAGGCAGGGTAGCCTAGTGGTTAGAGTGTAGAGGCGGCGTGTCTAGTGGTTAGAGTGTAGAGGCGGCAGGGTAGTCTAGGTGGTTAGAGGCGGCAGGGTAGCCTAGTGGTTAGAGGTAGAGGCAGGGTAGCCTAGTGGTTAGAGCGTAGAGGCGGCAGGGTAGTCAGGGTTAGTCTAGTGGTTAGAGCGTAGAGGGGGCAGGGTAGTCCTAGTGGTTAGAGTGTAGAGGCGGCAGGGTAGAGAGTGTAGAGGAGGCAGGGTAGTCTAGTGGTTAGAGTGTAGAGGGGGCAGGGTAGTCTAGTGGTTAGAGTGTAGAGGGGGCAGGGTAGCCTAGTGGTTAGCGTGTAGAGGCGGCAGGGTAGTCTAGTGGTTAGCGTGTAGAGGAGGCAGGGTAGCCTAGTGGTTAGAGCGTAGAGGCGGCAGGGTAGTCTAGTGGTTAGAGTGTAGAGGGGGCAGGGTAGTCTAGTGGTTAGCGTGTAGAGGAGGCAGGGTAGCCTAGTGGTTAGAGTGTAGAGGCGGCAGGGTAGTCTAGTGGTTAGAGTGTAGAGGCGGCAGGGTAGTCTAGTGGTTAGAGTGTAGAG
The DNA here is from genome assembly GCF_021184085.1 of Oncorhynchus gorbuscha. Classification (NCBI taxonomy): domain Eukaryota; kingdom Metazoa; phylum Chordata; class Actinopteri; order Salmoniformes; family Salmonidae; genus Oncorhynchus; species Oncorhynchus gorbuscha. The sequence continues at coordinate 7,032,726 of NC_060185.1, read as the reverse complement.
GCGGCAGGGTAGTCTAGTGGTTAGAGTGTAGAGGAGGCAGGGTAGCCTAGTGGTTAGAGTGTAGAGGCGGCAGGGTAGTCTAGTGGTTAGAGTGTAGAGGAGGCAGGGTAGCCTAGTGGTTAGAGTGTAGAGGCGGCAGGGTAGCCTAGTGGTGGTTAGAGGAGGCAGGGTAGTAGAGGAGGCAGGGTAGCCTAGTGGTTAGAGTGTAGAGGAGGCAGGGTAGCCTAGTGGTTAGAGTGTAGAGGAGGCAGGGTAGCCTAGTGGTTAGAGTGTAGAGGCGGCAGGGTAGTCTAGTGGTTAGAGTGTAGAGGAGGCAGGGTAGCCTAGTGGTTAGAGTGTAGAGGCGGCAGGGTAGCCTAGTGGTTAGAGTGTAGAGGAGGCAGGGTAGCCTAGTGGTTAGAGTGTAGAGGCGGCAGGGTAGCCTAGTGGTTAGAGTGTAGAGGAGGCAGGGTAGCCTAGTGGTTAGAGTGTAGAGGAGGCAGGGTAGTCTAGTGGTTAGAGTGGTTAGTAGAGGAGGCAGGGTGGCAGGGTAGTCTAGTGGTTAGAGTGTAGAGGCGGCAGGGTAGCCTAGTGGTTAGAGTGTAGAGGAGGCAGGGTAGCCTAGTGGTTAGAGTGTAGAGGTGGCAGGGTAGTCTAGTGGGTTAGAGTGTAGAGGTGGCAGGGTAGTCTAGTGGTTAGAGTGTAGAGGTGGCAGGGTAGCCTAGTGGTTAGAGTGTAGCCTAGTGGTTAGAGTGTAGAGGTGGCAGGGTAGTCTAGTGGTTAGAGTGTAGAGGTGGCAGGGTAGTCTAGTGGTTAGAGTGTAGAGGGGTAGTCTAGTGGTTAGAGTGTAGAGAGTGGCAGGGTAGTCTAGTGGTTAGAGTGTAGAGGTGGCAGGGTAGTCTAGGTGGTTAGAGCGTAGAGGTGGTAGGGTAGTGTGGTTAGAGTGTAGAGGTGGCAGGGTAGTCTAGTGGTTAGAGTGTAGAGGTGGCAGGGTAGTCTAGTGGTTAGAGTGTAGAGGTGGCAGGGTAGTAGTGGTTAGAGTGTAGAGTGGTTAGAGTGTAGAGGTGGCAGGGTAGCCTAGTGGTTAGAGTGTAGAGGTGGTAGGGTAGCCTAGTGGTTAGAGTGTAGAGGTGGTAGGGTAGTCTAGTGGTTAGAGTGTAGAGGTGGTAGGGTAGCCTAGTGGTTAGAGTGGGTAGAGGTGGCAGGGTAGCCTAGTGGTTAGAGTGTAGAGGTGGCAGGGTAGCCTAGTGGTTAGAGTGTAGAGGTGGCAGGGTAGCCTAGTGGTTAGAGTGTAGAGGTGGTAGGGTAGTCTAGTGGTTAGAGTGTAGAGGTGGCAGGGTAGCCTAGTGGTTAGAGTGTAGAGGTGGCAGGGTAGCCTAGTGGTTAGAGTGTAGAGGTGGTAGGGTGGTAGTCTAGTGGTTAGAGAGGTGGTAGGGTAGAGGTGGTAGGGTAGTCTAGTGGTTAGAGTGTAGAGGTGGTAGGGTAGCCTAGTGGTTAGAGTGTAGAGGTGGTAGGGTAGTCTAGTGGTTAGAGCGTAGAGGTGGTAGGGTAGTCTAGTGGTTAGAGTGTAGAGGTGGTAGGGTAGTCTAGTGGTTAGAGTGGTAGAGGTGGTAGGGTAGTCTAGTGGTTAGAGTGTAGAGGTGACAGGGTAGTCTAGTGGTTAGAGTGTAGAGGTGACAGGGTAGTCTAGTGGTTAGAGTGTAGAGGTGGCAGGGTAGTCTAGTGGTTAGAGTGTAGAGGAGGCAGGGTAGTCTAGTGGTTAGAGTGTAGAGGCGGCAGGGTAGTCTAGTGGTTAGAGTGTAGAGGTGACAGGGTAGCCTAGTGGTTAGAGTGTAGAGGCGGCAGGGTAGTCTAGTGGTTAGAGCGTTGGACTAGTAAACGAACGGTAGCAAGGTTGAATCCCAGAGCTGAAAAGGTACAAATCTGCCGTTCTGCCCCTGAACAAGGCAGTTAACCCACTGTTCCCCGGTAGGCCGTCATTGTAAATAAGAATTTGTTTTTAACTGACTTGGTTAAATATGAAGAAGAACTAGGGCCTAGCACCAGCAGCACGAGGGCCTAGCACCAGCAGCACGAGGGCCTAGCACCAGCAGCACGAGGGCCTAGCGCCAGCAGCACCAGGGTAACATCACATGAAACACCTGCACATATGTTACCCCAGCCACCTGACCTCCTCGATGATGAGGAGACAGTGTTACCCCAGCCACTAGCACCTGACCTCCTCGGTGATGAGGAGCCAGTGCTACCCCAGCCACTAGCACTTGACCACCTCAGTGATGAGGAGCCAGTGTTACCCCAGCCATCTGACCACCTCAGTGATGAGGAGCCAGTGTTACCCCAGCCATCTGACCTCCTCAGTGAGGAGGAGACAGCGTTACCCCAGCCACCTGACCACCTCAGTGATGAGGAGACAGTGTTACCCCAGCCACCTGACCACCTCAGTGATGAGGAGACAGTGTTACCCCAGCCACCTGACCACCTCAGTGATGAGGAGACAGCATTACCCCAGCCACCTGACCTCCTCAGTGATGAGGAGACAGCGTTACCCCAGCCACTAGCACCTGACCACCTCAGTGATGAGGAGACAGCGTTACCCCAGCCACCTGACCTCCTCAGTGATGAGGAGCCAGCATTACCCCAGCCACCTGACCTCCTCGGTGATGAGCCAGCGCAGGTGTGTCTTGACACTTACTCAAGTGGCATTTTCAGTGGGAGAAAAGCTGGCCTTTTGTAGCATCTGGTTCAAGGTCGGCATTTGGTTGTGGTGTACTCTGTAATATAAATAAAATAATAATATATGCCATTTAGCAGACGCTTTTATCCAAAGCGACTTAGTCATGTGTGCATACATTCTACGTATGGGTGGTCCCGGGGATTGAACCCACTACCCTGGCGTTACAAGCGCCATGCTCTACCAACTGAGCTACAGAAGGACCCATCTCAGGAGGCGATAGAAATCTACAATTTCTTTAGGAAACCCACAGTAGCTACACAGTACACTAGGGAAAAACTGAACATACTTCTTAATTAGAGATGGACTGGCCACCTCGCCACGGTGTCAGCCATTTTGAAATCTCGTGAAAATACCACAGAGATGCGAGGTGAAATTACATTACATTACATTTAAGTCATTTAGCAGACGCTCTTATCCAGAGCGACTTCAACCTACTCTCGCATATGGCACAGATGTGAGACTTGAGGCCACAGGCTTATTGAAAGCAGTGACAAGAGCCGAGCTTTGTGTTGCAAACATGACTCACAGAATGCTGGGACTCCTCGATCCTCCCAACAAGTTACTGCAGTCAAAAGCTACTGATCTGCACACCCGTGTCAATCTTGTCCGCAAACAAGCGATGTGATGCTCAATTCGAAATGCTCACCAGCTCCAAGCAAACGACGGAGACTCATGATGTAAAACTCTGCAAGAGTATGTAGTTGAATGCACAGTGGGTCAGCATGATGATGGAATCGAGGGCGGGGGGTGTAAACAATTGTTTTTCAGCACTTTGGATGCCGTGCTGTGGAAAATGTCCTCACGATTTAACAAATGAAATACTGGTGAAAGGATCCCAAGAGCCTAAACTTTTTGGATGTAAACAGGATCGAACCAAAACGGGTCAAGTGGAAGCAGAGTTGATTGTGTTTGGTACATGATGGTACATGGCGGTACATTACGGTACATGATGGTACATGATGGTACATGATGGTACATGGCGGTACATTATGGTACATTATGGTACATGATGGTACATGATGGTACATGATGGTACATGATGGTACATGATGGTACATGATGGTACATGATAGTACATGGCGGTACATTATGGTACATCATGGTACATGATGGTACATGATGGTACATGATGGTACATGATGGTACATGATGGTACATGATGGTACATGATGGTACATGATGGTATAAAATGGTACATGGTGGCACATTGTGATACATGATGGTACATTACAACACGTGACGGTACATACCGGCACACAATGGAACATGGTGGCGCACAATGGCACATGATGGCACATAATGCTACATGATGGAACATGGTGGCACATAACGGTACATAATGGTACATGATGGCACATGATGGTACACTACGGCATATGATGGTACGTGATGGCACATCACGGTACATGATGGCACATTATTGCGCATAACAGTACATAATGGTACATGATGGTACACTGATGGTACACTACGGTATATGGTGGTACATGATGGCACATCACGGTACACAACGACACATGATGGTACATAACGGTACACAATGCTACAGTTGGGTACATAACGGCACAATATGGTACATGATGGTAAATTGTGGAACATTATGGTACATTGTGGTACATTGTGGTACATTGTGTTACATGGTGGTGCATTGTGGTACATGATGGTACATTCTCGCAAGGTGAAATCTAACCACAGCCAGCAAACAACAACTCATTGTTCTTCAAAAAAAAAAAATAGTCAGCAATATCGATTGTGCTTTTGGTACTGAAACATGGATTTTTACATTTCGGGCATCTACAGCAATGTGTGAGAATTCCTTCTCTACCCTGAAGAAGGTAAATTCTGCATTTGACATCGATGAAAAACTGAATGGAGAGCTCATGCCTTTTTATGAACCCTTTTTTCAAATCCTCATTCGAGTCGCATCATGCAGCCTTACAATATATTACAAACCAGAACACATAGCCAAACGCTTGTATCACAACTAAAGGTACACAAATAACTCTGAATTAAACATATAGGAGGACCTGTTTCTTTGTTAACCCGCTCAACACAGTATAGCCGCATGTGCAACACTCCCTCAAATCGTTTGGAGAAAATATCCTTTCTATTTTATGCAGCTATATGGTCTATTGTATTCTTCATACTATAAACGGAATTTTAAGGAAATCTCGTCCGCAAAGAGAACTAGTGTAGGCCGCAGCCATAGGCCGCAGCCATAGGCCGCAACCATAGGGCTAAGCCATAGGCCGCAGCCATAGGCCGCAGCCATAGGGCTAAGCCATAGGCCGCAGCCATAGGGCTAAGCCATAGGCCGCAGCCATAGGGCTAAGCCATAGGGCTAAGCCATAGGCCGCAGCCATAGGGCTAAGCCATAGGGCTAAGCCATAGGCCGCAGCCATAGGGCTAAGCCATAGGATGCTAGCCATAGGGCTGGAGCCTAGGGCTAAGGATTTATTGTGATGGTGTAGACCATAGGCCATGGATTTATTGCCGGTGTAGCCATAGGGCTAAGCCATAGGGCTAAGCCAGAACAGGGCCAAAGGACAACTCAGAGTGCTAAGTGTTCTTCTGAAATAGGCATTGTTTTCACATCATGTTTCTTTAAACCTGTCTAAAATATATCATGGATTTATTGTGATGGTGTAGACTATATTACATGGATTTATTGTGATGGTGTAGACTATATTACATGGATTTATTGTGATGGTGTAGACTATATTACATGGATTTATTGTGATGGTGTAGACTATATTACATGGATTTATTGTGATGGTGTAGACTATATATCATGGATTTATTGTGATGGTGTAGACTATATTACATGGATTTATTGTGATGGTGTAGACTATATTACATGGATTTATTGTGAAGGTGTAGGCAGACTATATTACATGGATTTATTGTGATGGTGTAGACTATATTACATGGATTTATTGTGATGGTGTAGACTATATTACATGGATTTATTGTGATGGTGTAGGCTATATTACATGGATTTATTGTGATGGTGTAGGTAGGCTATATTACATGGATTTATTGTGAAGGTGTAGGCAGACTATATTACATGGATTTATTGTGGTGGTGTAGACTATATTACATGGATTTATTGTGATGGTGTAGACTATATTACATGGATTTATTGTGATGGTGTAGACTATATTACATGGATTTATTGTGATGGTGTAGACTATATTACATGGATTTATTGTGATGGTGTAGACTATATTACATGGATTTATTGTGATGGTGTAGACTATATTACATGGATTTATTGTGATGGTGTAGGTAGACTATATTACATGGATTTATTGTGAAGGTGTAGGCAGACTATATTACATGGATTTATTGTGGTGGTGTAGACTATATTACATGGATTTATTACTATATTACATGGATTTATTGTGATGGTGTAGACTATATTACATGGATTTATTGTGATGGTGTAGACTATATTACATGGATTTATTGTGATGGTGTAGACTATATTACATGGATTTATTGTGATGGTGTAGACTATATTACATGGATTTATTGTGATGGTGTAGACTATATTATATGGATTTATTGTGATGGTGTAGGTAGACTATATTATTGTGATGGATTTATTGTGATGGTGTAGACTATATTACATGGATTTATTGTGATGGTGTAGACTATATTACATGGATTTATTGTGATGGTGTAGGTAGACTATATTACATGGATTTATTGTGATGGTGTAGACTATATTACATGGATTTATTGTGATGGTGTAGACTATATTACATGGATTTATTGTGATGGTGTAGACTATATTACATGGATTTATTGTGATGGTGTAGACTATATTATATGGATTTATTGTGATGGTGTAGGTAGACTATATTACATGGATTTATTGTGATGGTGTAGACTATATTACATGGATTTATTGTGATGGTGTAGACTATATTACATGGATTTATTGTGATGGTGTAGGTAGACTATATTACATGGATTTATTGTGGTGGTGTAGGTAGACTATATTACATGGATTTATTGTGATGGTGTAGACTATATTACATGGATTTATTGTGATGGTGTAGACTATATTACATGGATTTATTGTGATGGTGTAGACTATATTACATGGATTTATTGTGATGGTGTAGACTATATTACATGGATTTATTGTGATGGTGTAGGTAGACTATATTACATGGATTTATTGTGATGGTGTAGACTATATTACATGGATTTATTGTGATGGTGTAGACTATATTACATGGATTTATTGTGATGGTGTAGACTATATTACATGGATTTATTGTGATGGTGTAGGTAGACTATATTACATGGATTTATTGTGATGGTGTAGACTATATTACATGGATTTATTGTGATGGTGTAGACTATATTACATGGATTTATTGTGATGGTGTAGGTAGACTATATTACATGGATTTATTGTGATGGTGTAGGTAGACTATATTACATGGATTTATTGTGATGGTGTAGGCAGACTATATTACATGGATTTATTGTGATGGTGTAGACTATATTACATGGATTTATTGTGATGGTGTAGGTAGACTATATTACATGGATTTATTGTGATGGTGTAGACTATATTACATGGATTTATTGTGATGGTGTAGGTAGACTATATTACATGGATTTATTGTGATGGTGTAGACTATATTACATGGATTTATTGTGATGGTGTAGACTATATTACATGGATTTATTGTGATGGTGTAGACTATATTACATGGATTTATTGTGATGGTGTAGGTAGACTATATTACATGGATTTATTGTGATGGTGTAGGTAGACTATATTACATGGATTTATTGTGATGGTGTAGAGACTATATTACATGGATTTATTGTGATGGTGTAGACTATATTACATGGATTTATTGTGATGGTGTAGACTATATTACATGGATTTATTGTGATGGTGTAGACTATATTACATGGATTTATTGTGACTATATTACATGGATTTATTGTGATGGTGTAGACTATATTACATGGATTTATTGTGATGGTGTAGACTAGATATTACATGGATTTATTGTGATGGTGTAGACTATATTACATGGATTTATTGTGATGGTGTAGACTATATTACATGGATTTATTGTGATGGTGTAGACTATATTACATGGATTTATTGTGATGGTGTAGACTATATTACATGGATTTATTGTGATGGTGTAGACTATATTACATGGATTTATTGTGATGGTGTAGACTATATTACATGGATTTATTGTGAAGGTGGAGGCTATATTACATGGATTTATTGTGATGGTGTAGGTAGACTATATTACATGGATTTATTGTGAAGGTGTAGGTAGACTATATTACATGGATTTATTGTGATGGTGTAGGTAGACTATATTACATGGATTTATTGTGATGGTGTAGGTAGGCTATATTACATGGATTTATTGTGAAGGTGTAGGCAGACTATATTACATGGATTTATTGTGATGGTGTAGGCTATATTACATGGATTTATTGTGATGGTGTAGGTAGGCTATATTACATGGATTTATTGTGAAGGTGTAGGCAGACTATATTACATGGATTTATTGTGATGGTGTAGGCTATATTACATGGATTTATTGTGATATATTACATGGTTTATTGTAGGTGTAGAAGGTGTATGGTAGACTATATTACATGGATTTATTGCGATGGTGTAGACTATATTACATGGATTTATTGCGATGGTGTAGGTAGACTATATTACATGGATTTATTGTGATGGTGTAGGTAGACTATATTACATGGATTTATTGTGAAGGTGTAGGCAGACTATATTACATGGATTTATTGTGAAGGTGTAGGTAGACTATATTACATGGATTTATTGCGATGGTGTAGACTATATTACATGGATTTATTGCGATGGTGTAGGTAGACTATATTACATGGATTTATTGTGATGGTGTAGGCTATATTATATGGATTTATTGTGAAGGTGTAGACTATATTACATGGATTTATTGTGATGGTGTAGACTATATTACATGGATTTATTGTGAAGGTGTAGACTATATTACATGGATTTATTGTGATGGTGTAGGTAGACTATATTACATGGATTTATTGTGAAGGTGTAGACTATATTACATGGATTTATTGTGATGGTGTAGGCTATATTATATGGATTTATTGTGAAGGTGTAGACTATATTACATGGATTTATTGTGATGGTGTAGACTATTACATGGATTTATTGTGAAGGTGTAGACTATATTACATGGATTTATTGTGATGGTGTAGGCTATATTACATGGATTTATTGTGATGGTGTAGACTATATTACATGGATTTATTGTGATGGTGTAGGTAGACTATATTACATGGATTTATTGTGAAGGTGTAGGCAGACTATATTACATGGATTTATTGTGATGGTGTAGACTATATTACATGGATTTATTGTGAAGGTGTAGACTATATTACATGGATTTATTAGAAGAATTACATGGATTTATTGTGAAGGTGTAGACTATATTACATGGATTTATTGTGATGGTGTAGACTATATTACATGGATTTATTGTGATGGTGTAGACTATATTACATGGATTTATTGTGAAGGTGTAGACTATATTACATGGATTTATTAGAAGAATTACATGGATTTATTGTGAAGGTGTAGACTATATTACATGGATTTATTGTGAAGGTGTAGACTATATTACATGGATTTATTAGAAGAATTACATGGATTTATTGTTATGTTCCAAAGGTCTGCATCAGTGGCTTGTAGGATGTGTGTGGAAGTCAGGAGATGCTAAATGTGTTTTTGTTAATTAACGGTCAATTACCACGAGACCGGCAGTTATTTGCTTGATAATCACCAGCTGACAACATTTCATGATCACTACAGTCCTAGCTACTGCCAATCTGTTCTTTATTTTACTCGTATTGTTATCTATCCTGATGCCTAGTCACTTTACCCTGCCTTCATGTACATATCTACCTCTTATACCTTATTATCTATCCTGTTGCCTAGTCACTTTACCCTGCCTTCGTGTACATATCTACCTCTTATACCTTATTATCTATCCTGATGCCTAGTCACTTTACCCTGCCTTCATGTACGTTATTATTATCTATCCTGATGCCTAGTCACTTTACCCTGCCTTCATGTACATATCTACCTCTAATACCTTATTATTATCTATCCTGATGCCTAGTCACTTTACCCTGCCTTCATGTACATATCTACCTCAAATACCTCGTACCTCTGCATACTGATCTGGTACTGTTACTCCTTGTATATAGCTCCACATTGATCTTGTACTTCCTGTATATAGCTCCACAGTATTCTGGTACTTCCTGTATATAGCTCCACAGTGATCTGGTACTTCCTGAATATAGCTCTTACCAAAGACTCTTGATTGGTTATTTGGAATGCATTTACATCAATGATTTATACCCCTTGACTAATTCTACATTTTGTTGTGCTTCAGCCTGGATTTTCTCACCCATCTACACACAAAACCCCATAGTGACAAAGTACACTTTTGAAAATTAAATACAGAAATATCTCATTTACATAAGTATTCACAACCCTGAGTCAATACATGTTAGAATCACCTTTGTCAGTGATTACACCTGTGAGTCTTTCTGGCTAAATCTCTAAGAGCTTTCCACACCTGGATTGCACAATATTTACAAATTATTCTTTAAAATATTCTTCAAGCTCTGTCAAGTTGGTTATTGATCATTGTTAGACAGCCATTTTCAATTCTTGCAATAGATCTTTAAGCCAATGTAAGTCAAAGCTGGAACTAGGCCGCTCACGAACATTCAATGTCATCTTGGTAAGCAACTGCAGTGTATATTTTTGCCTTGTGTTTAAGGTTATTGTCCTGCTGAAAGGGGAATTCACCTCCCAGTGTCTGGTGGAAAGCAGAGTGAACCAGGTTTTCCTCTATGATTTTTGCTCTATTCTGTTTCTTTTTATCCTAAATAGAACCCTTTGTCCTTGCCGATGACAAGCATACCCATAACATGATGCAGCCACCACCATGACTGAAAATATGAAGTGTGGTACTCAGTGACATGTTGTGTTGGATTTGCCCCAAACATAACGCTTTGTATTCAGGACATAAAGAAAATGTCTTTGCTACAGTTTTTTGCAGTTTTACTTTAGGGCCTTGTTGCAAACAGGATGCATGTTTTGGAATATTTGTATTCTGTACAGGCTTCCTTCTTTTCACTCTGTCATTTAGGTTAGTATTGTGGAGTAACTACAATGTTGTTGATCCATCATCAGTTTTCTCCTATTACAGCTATTAAACTCTGTAACTGTTTTAAAGTCACCATTGGCGAAATGGTTTCCTTCCTCTCCGGCAACTGAGTTATGAATGACACCTGTATCTTTGAAGTGACTGGGTGTATTGATACACCATCCAAAGTGTAATTAATACCTTAACAATGCTCAAAAGAATATTCAATGTCTGCTTATTTAAAACATAGAATATACTGCTAGGTGGCCTTCTTTGAGAGGTTTTGGAAACCTCTCTGGTCTTTGTGGTTGAATCTGTGTTTGAAATTCACTGCTCGACTGAGGGACCTTACAGATGTGTGGGGTACAGAGTTGAGGTAATCATTCAGAAATCATGTTAAACGCTATTATTGCACACATGCAACATATTATGTGACTTATTGATCACATTTTTACTAATTAATTTATTTAGGCCATAAAAAAGGGGTTGAATACTTATTGATCCAAAACATTTAAGCTTTACATTTTTTTTATACATTTGTAAAAATATCTAAAAAACATAATTCCACGTTGATATTGTAAGGTATTGTGTGTAGGCCAGTGACACAACATATAATTTAATCCATATTCAATTCACGCTGTAACACAACGAAATGTGGAAGAAGTCAAGGGGTGTGAATACTTGTGAAAGGCACTGTGTTTTAGTTATCAGTTTATGTAAAGATTCTCTCATTGATTTAATTTACCGGAAAACTTTAATTCCATGTAAAGTCTCAAATAGCCTCCTGTCCCTTTTTAATAGCCGGGCAACGACACACATTTAATTCAATTAACACCTGCTTCAAATAAACGCTGGGTGTAAATTAATTGTTCACATGAATTACCATGAATTAAACAGGGGTTAATGTTTGATTTGTTACATTGAATAATTCAGTAAAGACAGTAAATGTCAATCATCTGTTTTTATCACAAGTAGGAAACTGCTAGACATTGGCTGCTAACAACTGAGAAACTGCTAGCCATTGGCTGCTAACAACTGAGAAACTGCTAGCCATTGGCTGCTAACAGCTGAGAAACTGCTAGTCATTGCTGCTAACAACTGAGAAACTGCTAGCCATTGGCTGCTAACAGCTGAGAAACTGCTAGTCATTGCTGCTAACAGCTGAGAAACGTCTAGCCATTGACTGCAAACAGCTGAGAAATGGCTAGCCATTGGCTGCTAACAGCTGAGATACGTCTAGCCATTGGCTGCTAACAACTGAGAAACTGCTAGCCATTGGCTGCTAACAGCTGAGAAACTGCTAGTCATTGCTGCTAACAGCTGAGAAACATCTAGCCATTGACTGCAAACAGCTGAGAAATGGCTAGCCATTGGCTGCTAACAGCTGAGAAACATCTAGCCATTGCTGCTAACAACTGAGAAACTGCTAGCCATTGGCTGCTAACAGCTGAGAGACTGCTAGCCATTGCTGCTAACAGTTGAGAAACTGCTAGCCATTGCTGCTAACAGTTGAGAAACTGCTAGCCATTGCTGCTAACAACTGAGAAACTGCTAGCCATTGGTCTCTCTCTCTCTCTCTCTCTCTCTCTCTCTCTCTCTCTCTCTCTCTCTCTCTCTCTCTCTCTCTCTCTCTCTCCTGTCTCTCTCTCTCTCTCTCTCCCTGTCTCTCTCTCTCTCTCCCTCTCTCTCTCTCTCTCTCTCTCTCTCTCTCTCTCTCTCTCTCTCTCTCTCTCTCTCTCTCTCTGTCTCCCCCTGTCTCTCTCTCTCTCCCCCCTGTCTCTCTCTCTCTCTCTCTCCTCTCTCTCCCTCTCTCTCTCTCTCTCTCTCCCTCTCTCCCTGTCTCTCTCTCTCTCTCCCCCTGTCTCTCTCGCTCTCTCCCCCTGTCTCTCTCTCTCTCTCCCCCTGTCTCTCTCTCTCTCTCCCCCTGTCTCTCTCTCTCTCTCCCCCTGTCTCTCTCTCTCTCCCCCTCATAATGACAGAGTTAAGATGGTGTCATGGCAGCAGAAGTCGTTCCCATTTTCCCTAACTGCTGAATCAATCCCAGCTGGGCCCTGTAATAGCCAGGGCTAATGAGTGTCTGACCCAGCTGCCTCCTAGCTAGCTGCCTCCCAGTCCCAGCTCACGCCGGCAGAGATAGAAGAGCCATAGGAGAACAAGCACATTGAGATACACATTGACAGAGTGATACATTTATTAATTCATGTCTTGTCTGTTGTGCTGTGGCAATGGAGGCCAGGGTGTAGTGGTGCTACTTGGGTTTGGGTGTGATTGAACTGTCAGTGGAGGAAGCAGCCCCTCAAGAGGCTGAAAATATTTGGCATGGGCACTCAGATCCTCAAAATGTTTTACAGCTGGTATGGCAACTGCCTGGCATCTGACCGCAAGTGTGTCATGCGGCATTTGAGATGCTACTCTATAGGACTGTTTTGCTAGCACAGATTGGAATATGTTCTGGGATTCTACCGATGGCATTGAGGAGTTTACCACATCAGTCACCGGCTTCATCAATAAGTGCATAGACGACGTCGTCCCCACATTGACTGTACGTACTTATCCCAGCCAGAAGTCATGGATGACAGGCAACATCTGCACCGAGCTAAAGGCTAGAACCATCAAACAGGCAAAGCGTCGCTTTCAAGGAGCGGGACACGAATCCGGATGCTTGTAGAAATCCTGTTATGCCCTCAGTTGAACCATCAAACAGGCAAAGCGTCAATACAGGACTAAGATTGAATCCTACTACACCAGTTCTGATGCTCGTTGGATGTGGCAGAGCTTGCAAACTATTACGGACTACAAAGGGAAACCCAGCCGTGTGCTGCCCAGTGACGCGAGCCTACCAGATGAACTAAATGCCTTTTATGCTCGCTTCGAGGCAAGCAACACTGAAGCATGCATGAGAGCACCAGCTGTTCTGGACGACTGTGTGCTCACACTCTCCGTAGTAGATGTGAGCAAGACCTTTAAACAGGTCAACATTCACAAGGCCGCAGAGCCAGACGGATTACCACGACGTGTACTCAGAGCATGCACAGACCAAGTGTGTTCACTGACATTTTCAACCTCTCCCTGAACGAGTCTGTTATACATACATGTTTCAAGCGGACCACCATAGTTCCTGCGCCAAAGATGCAAAGTTAACCTGCCTAAATGACTGCCGCCCCGTAGCACTCACGTCGGTCGCCATGAAGTGTTGTAAGCGATGAGACAAGATAGTAATTACTAACAATTGGATACCACAAAATTGGCGAGAAAATGGGGTAAAAATTCAAATATATATTTTGTTTGTTGCATATTTAGTAAATATTTTTTAAAACTCTATTTCTTGAACCACACTGTTGGTTAAGGGCCCATAAGTAAGCAAAGGGCGCATGTGACAAATACATGTTTATTTTATTTTGATTTCACATTTTTCTGCTGCCACGCTGTTCACTATCTATCCTCACTTTTACCCCTACTGTACCCAAGTGTACAGTGTTTTTGAAAAGTATTCAGACACCTTGACTTTTTACAAATTTAGTTATGTTACAGCCTTATCTTCCTCATCAATCTACATCAATAACCCATAATGACAAAGCAAAAACTGTTTTTTAGGACAGTTTTGCGAATTTATAGAAAATAATGATAAAACTGAGATATCACATTTACATAAGTATTCAGACCCTTTACTCAGTACTTTGTTGAAGCACCTTTGGTAACGATTACAGCCTCAAGTCTTCTTGGGTATGACGCTACAAGCTTGCCACACCTGTATTTGGGGAGTTTCTCTCATTCTTCTCTGCAGATCCTCTCAAGCCCTGTCAGGTTGGATGGGGAGCGTTGCTGCACAGCTATTTTCAGGTCTCTCCAAAGATGTTTTAATCGGGTTGAAGTCTGGGTTCTGGCTTGGCCACTAGCACGGAACCCAGACCAGCTGCGCGCGTGCGCCATCGTGAATACAGTTATTTTGTCACACCAAACACGATCACGACACGGACGTTAAAATATCAAAACAAGCTCTGAACCAATGACATTAATTTGGGGACAGGTCAAAAGCATTAAACATGTATGGCAATTTAGATAGTTAGCTTGCACTTGCTAGCTAATTTGTCCTATTTAGCTAGCTTGCTGTTGCTAGATAATTTGCTAATTTAATCTATTTTTGCCCTTGGCAGACGCTCCTCCAATAACACGGATTTCTAAATGTATTTTGCGACGCTTGCGCACGCAACGTGTCTGTTCGGCATGTAAAGGACATTCAGAGACTTGTCCCAAAGCCACTCCTGCATTGTCTTGGCTGTGCGCTTAGGGTTGTTGTCCTGCTGGAAGGTGAACCTTCGCCCCAGTCTGAGGTCCGGAGCAGGTTTTCATCGAGGATCTGTCTGTACTTTGCTCTGTTTGCTCTTCTTTGCCTCGATCTTAACTAGTCTCCCAGTCCCTGCAGCTGAAATACATTCCCACAGCATGATGCTGCCACCACCATGCTTCACCGTAGGGATTCTACCACCACCATGCTTCACCGTAGGGATGATGCTACCACCACGCTTCACCGTAGGGATGCTGCCACCACAATGCTTCACCGTAGGGACCACCATGCTTCACCGTAGGGATGCTGCCACCACCATGCTTCACCGTAGGGATGCTGCCACCACCATGCTTCACTGTAGGGATGCTGCCACCACCATGCTTCACTGTAGGGATGCTGCCACCACCATACTTCACCGTAGGGATGCTGCCACCACCACGCTTCATCGTAGGGATGATGTCATGTTTCCTCCAGACGTGACGCTTGGAATTCAGGCCAAAGAGTTCAATCTTGGTTTCATCAGACCAGAGAATCTTGTTTCTCATGGTCAGAGAGACTTTAGGTGCCTTTTGGCAAACTCCAAGCGGGCTGTCATGTGCCTTTTACTGAGGAGTGGCTTCCGTCTGGCCACGCTACCATAACGGGCTGATTGGTGGATTGCTGTAGAGATGGTTGTCCTTCTGGAAGGTTCTCATCTACACAGAGGAGCTATAGAGCTCTGTCAGAGTGACCATCGGGTTCTTGGTCACCTCCCTAACTAAGGCCTTCTCCCTCGTTTGCTCACTTTGGAATGGCTGCCAATCCTCTGAGCTCTACGGACAATTTAACTGTATATGTTTGTGTGTGTATATATATATGTATGTATGTTTTAATGTGTGTGTGTGTGTGTGTGTGTATATATATATATGTATGTATGTATTAATGTGTGTGTGTGTGTGTGTGTGTGTATATATATATGTATGTATGTATTAATGTGTGTGTGTATATATATGTATGTATGTATGTATTAATGTGTGTGTGTGTGCGTGTGTGTGTGTGTATATATATATGTATGTATGTATTAATGTGTGTGTGTGTATATATATGTATGTATGTATTAATGTGTGTGTATATATATGTATGTATGTATTAATGTGGTGTGTGTGTGTGTGTGTGTGTGTGTGTGTGTGTGTGTGTGTGTGTGTGTGTGTGTGTGTGTGTGTGTGTGTGTGTGTGTGTGTGTGTGTGTGTGTGTGTGTGTATATATATATGTATGTATGTATTAATGTGTGTGTGTGTGTGTGTGTGTGTGTGTGTGTGTGTGTGTGTGTGTGTGTGTGTGTGTGTGTGTGTGTGTGTGTGTATATATGTATGTATGTATGTATTAATGTGTGTGTGTGTTATACAGTTGAAGTCGGAAGTTTACTTACACTTAGGTTGGAGTCATTAACTCGTTTTTCAACCACTTCACAAATTGTTTGTTAACAAACTATAGTTTTGGCAATTTGGTTAGGACACCTAATTTGTGCATGACACAAGTAATGTTTCCAACAATTGTTAACAGACAGATTATTTCACTTATAATTCACTGCATCACAATTCCAGTGGGTCAGAAGTTTACATACACTAAGTTCACTGTGCCTTTGAACAACTTGGAAAATTCGGGAAAATGATGTCATGGCTTTAGAAGCTTCTGATATGCTAATTGACATCATTTGAGTCAATTGGAGGTGTACCTGTGGATGTATTTCAAGGCCTACCTTCAAACTCAGTGCCTCTTTGCTTGACATCATGGGAAAAAAATTAAAATCAGCCAAGACCTCAGAAAAAACATTGTAGACCTTCACAAGTCTGGTTCATCCTTGGGAGCAATTTCCAAACGCCAGAAGGTACCACTTTCATCTGTACAAACAATAGCACGCAAGTATAAACACCATGGGACCACGCAGCCATCATACCGCTCAGGAAGTAGATGCATTCTGTCTCCTAGACTTGAACGTACTTTGGTGCAAAAAGTGCAAATCAATCCCAGAACAACAGCAAAGGACCTTGTGAAGATGCTGGAGGAAACAGGTACAAAAGTATCTATATCCACAGTAAAACGAGACCTATATTTACATAACCTGAAAGGCAGCTCAGTAAGGAAGAAGCCACTGCTCCAAAACCGCCATAAAAAAGCCAGACACAGTTTGCAACTGCACATGGGGACAAAGATCGTACTTTTTGGAGAAATGGTCTGATGAAACAAAAATAGAACTGTTTGGCCATAATGACCATCGTTATGTTTGGAGGGAAAATGGGGAGGCTTGCAAGCCGAAGAACACCATCCCAACCGTGAAGCACGGGGGGTGGCAGCATCATGTTGTGGAGGTGCTTTGCTGCAGGAGGGACTGGTGCACTTCACAAAATAGATGGCATCATGAGGTAGGAAAATGATGTGGATATATTGAAACAATATTTCAAGACATTAGTCAGGAAATTAAAGCTTCGAAAAATGGGTCTTCCAAATGGACAATGACCCCAAGCATACTTCCAAAGTTGTGGCAAAATGGCTTAAGGACAACAAAGTCAAGGTATTGGAGTGGCCATCACAAAGCCCTGACCTCAATCCTATAGAAAATGTGTGGGTAGAACTGAAAAAGTGTGTGTGAGCAAGGAGTCCAGCTCTGTCAGGAGGAATGGGCCAGAATTCACCCAACTCAT
>NC_060185.1:6969824-7009824 GCF_021184085.1 Oncorhynchus gorbuscha | reverse complement strand
ACGAAATATAAAACAATATCCTTGTCACCTGATCCATCATTACAATGTGTTTTAAGTCATTGTTTGGGCTCACCATCGTTAATTTACTGTTAAACAGCTGTACTGTTTGTCTTTGGCTGTTCTAGATTTCCGCTGAGGGTTTTGTTGCAAGTCTTGTTCTCCTCCAATAATTTCCAGTTATTTAAATGTCCTCCGGTGTGTATGACTTAGATACCTGAGCCAACCAGTTTAAACCAGTTCCATTCATAGTAACAATTTGTGGCCTACAGATTACTCTAACCATTTACGCAACACAGTAACACAATGCTGGAAAATTCATTAAACACCCCCAACACCTCAGTAATGCAAAATGTGTTGTTTTTATATCCAATTTATTAGTGTCGTTGAACCAGATATATCATCTCACGGTTAGCAGTCATTCTCTAAGTTCTTTAATCTATGGCAAGAGTATGTACTTTATATATATATATATATAGTCCTTTACATCCAGAAATGTGTTGATATGAGGGACATGTTGCTGTTTAAGATTAAAGTCTTAAACGCCTTCCGGCGCCGACTGAGATGGCCGCCTCGCTTCGCGTTCCTAGGAAACTATGCAGTTTTTTGTTTTTTTTACGTGTTATTTCTTACATTAGTACCCCAGGTCTTCTTAGGTTTCATTACATACAGTCGAGAAGAACTACTGAATATAAGATCAGCGTCAACTCACCATCAGTACGACCAAGAATATGTTTTCCGCGACGCGGATCCTGTGTTCTGCCTTACAAACAGGACAACGGAATGGATCGCATGCAGCGACCCAAGGAAACGACTCCGAAAAAGAGGGAAACGCGGCGGTGTTCTGGTCAGACTCTGAAAAAGGGCACATCGCGCACCACTTCCCAGTATTCTTCTTGCCAATGTCCAGTCTCTCGACAACAAGGTTGATGAAATCCGAGCAAGGGTGGCATTCCAGAGGGACATCAGAGACTGCAACGTTCTCTGCTTTACGGAAACATGGCTTACTGGGAAAACGCTATCCAGGGCGGTGCAGCCAACGGGTTTCTCCACGCATCGCGCCGACAGAAACAAACATCTTTCTGGTAAGAAGAGTGGCGGGGGCGTATGCCTCATGACTAACGGGACATGGTGTGATGAAGGAAACATACAGGAACTCAAATCCTTCTGTTCACCTGATTTAGAATTCCTCACAATTAAATGTAGACCGCATTATCTTCCAAGAGAATTCTCTTCGATTATAATCACAGCCGTATATATCCCCCCCCCAAGCAGACACATCGATGGCTCTGAACGAACTTTATTTAACTCTTTGCAAACTGGAAAACATTTATCCGGAGGCTGCATTCATTGTAGCTGGGGATTTTAACAAAGCCAATCTGAAAACAAGACTCCCTAAATTTTATCAGCATATCGATTGCGCAACCAGGGGTGGTAAAACCTTGGATCATTGTTACTCTAACTTCCGCGACGCATATAAGGCCCTGCCCCGCCCCCCTTTCGGAAAAGCTGACCACGACTCCATTTTGCTGATCCCTGCCTACAGACAGAAATTAAAACAAGAGGCTCCCACGCTGAGGTCTGTCCAACGCTGGTCAGACCAAGCTGACTCTACACTCCAAGACTGCTTCCATCACGTGGACTGGGACATGTTTCGTATTGCGTCAGATGGGAATATTGACGAATACGCTGATTTTGTGTGCGAGTTCATTAGAACGTGCGTCGAAGATGTCGTTCCCATAGCAACGATAAAAACATTCCCTAACCAGAAACCGTGGATTGATGGCAGCATTCGCGTGAAACTGAAAGCGCGAACCACTGCTTTTAATCAGGGCAAGGTGTCTGGCAACATGACTGAATACAAACAGTGCAGCTATTCCCTCCGTAAGGCTATCAAACAAGCTAAGCGTCAGTACAGAGACAAAGTGGAATCTCAATTCAATGGCTCAGACACAAGAGGCATGTGGCAGGGTCTACAGTCAATCACGGACTACAAGATGAAATCCAGCCCAGTCACGGACCAGGATGTCTTGCTCCCAGGCAGACTAAATAACTTTTTTGCCCGCTTTGAGGACAATACAGTGCCACTGACACGGCCTGCAACGGAAACATGCAGTCTCTCCTTCACTGCAGCCGAGGTGAGTAAGACATTTAAACGTGTTAACGCTCGCAAGGCTGCAGGCCCAGACGGCATCCCCAGCCGCGCCCTCAGAGCATGCGCAGACCAGCTGGCCGGTGTGTTTACGGACATATTCAATCAATCCCTATACCAGTCTGCTGTTCCCACATGCTTCAAGAGGGCCACCATTGTTCCTGTTCCCAAGAAAGCTAAGGTAACTGAGCTAAACGACTACCGCCCCGTAGCACTCACTTCCGTCATCATGAAGTGCTTTGAGAGACTAGTCAAGGACCATATCACCTCCACCCTACCTGACACCCTAGACCCACTCCAATTTGCTTACCGCCCAAATAGGTCCACAGACGATGCAATCTCAACCACACTGCACACTGCCCTAACCCACCTGGACAAGAGGAATACCTATGTGAGAATGCTGTTCATCGACTACAGCTCGGCATTCAACACCATAGTACCCTCCAAGCTCGTCATCAAGCTCGAGACCCTGGGTCTCGACCCCGCCCTGTGCAACTGGGTACTGGACTTCCTGACGGGCCGCCCCCAGGTGGTGAGGGTAGGCAACAACATCTCCTCCCCGCTGATCCTCAACACGGGGCCCCACAAGGGTGCGTTCTGAGCCCTCTCCTGTACTCCCTGTTCACCCACGACTGCGTGGCCACGCACGCCTCCAACTCAATCATCAAGTTTGCGGACGACACAACAGTGGTAGGCTTGATTACCAACAACGACGAGACGGCCTACAGGGAGGAGGTGAGGGCCCTCGGAGTGTGGTGTCAGGAAAATAACCTCACACTCAACGTCAACAAAACTAAGGAGATGATTGTGGACTTCAGGAAACAGCAGAGGGAACACCCCCTATCCACATCGATGGAACAGTAGTGGAGAGGGTAGCTAGTTTTAAGTTCCTCGGCATACACATCACAGACAAACTGAATTGGTCCACTCACACTGACAGCGTCGTGAAGAAGGCGCAGCAGCGCCTATTCAACCTCAGGAGGCTGAAGAAATTCGGCTTGTCACCAAAAGCACTCACAAACTTCTACAGATGCACAATCGAGAGCATCCTGGCGGGCTGTATCACCGCCTGGTACGGCAACTGCTCCGCCCTCAACCGTAAGGCTCTCCAGAGGGTAGTGAGGACTGCACAACGCATCACCGGGGGCAAACTACCTGCCCTCCAGGACACCTACACCACCCGTTGTTACAGGAAGGCCATAAAGATCATCAAGGACATCAACCACCCGAACCACTGCCTGTTCACCCCGCTATCATCCAGAAGGCGAGGTCAGTACAGGTGCATCAAAGCTGGGACCGAGAGACTGAAAAACAGCTTCTATCTCAAGGCCATCAGACTGTTAAACAGCCACCACTAACATTGAGTGGCTGCTGCCAACACACTGTCATTGACACTGACCCAACTCCAGCCATTTTAATAATGGGAATTGATGGGAAATGATGTAAATATATCACTAGCCACTTTAAACAATGCTACCTTATATAATGTTACTTACCCTACATTATTCATCTCATATGCATATGTATATACTGTACTCTACATCATCGACTGCATCCTTATGTAACACATGTATCACTAGCCACTTTAACTATGCCACTTTGTTTACTTTGTCTACACACTCATCTCATATGTATATACTGTACTCGATACCATCTACTGTATGCTGCTCTGTACCATCACTCATTCATATATCCTTATGTACATGTTCCTTATCCCCTTACACTGTGTATAAGACAGTAGTTTTGGAATTGTTAGTTAGATTACTTTGTTGGTTATCACTGCATTGTCGGAACTAGAAGCACAAGCATTTCGCTACACTCGCATTAACATCTGCTAACCATGTGTATGTGACAAATACAATTTGATTTGATTTGATTAGTGTGATATCTATTGACATGTTACATTAATGGATAAATCCTAATAAAGATTAGCCTCCTTCACTGTTTTCAACACATCTGCTGACACCCCTAATACATTGCTTTACCAAGGCCCCCCCCATCCCCTTTTTCTCCCCAATTTCGTGATTTACAATCTTGTCTCATCGCTGCAACTCCTCAACGGGCTCGGCGAACGTCGAGTCATACGTCCTCCGAAACATGACACGCCAAAACCCTCGCCTCTTAACCACCCGCTCGCCTAACCCTCCCCCGAAGCCTGCTGCATCAATGAGTCGGAGGAAACACCGTTCGGACTGACGACTGAAGTCAACCTCAGGCGGAGCCTGAGACGCCCAGCACTGAGTGGAGAGGAGGCGGGGCCTGAGACGCCCAGCACTGAGAGAGTGGAGAGGAGGCGGAGCCTGAGACGCCCAGCACTGAGAGAGTGGAGAGGAGGCGGGGCATGAGACGCCCAGCACTGAGAGAGTGGAGAGGAGGCGGAGCCTGAGACGCCCAGCACTGAGGGAGAGGAGGCGGAGCCTGAGACGCCCAGCACTGAGAGAGTGGAGAGGAGGCGGAGCCTGAGACGCCCAGCACTGAGAGAGTGGAGAGTAGGCGGGGCCTGAGACGCCCAGCACTGCGAGAGTGGAGAGGAGGCGGAGCCTGAGACGCCCAGCACTGAGAGAGTGGAGAGGAGGCGGGGCCTGAGACGCCCAGCACTGAGAGTGGAGAGGAGGCGGGGCCTGAGACGCCCAGCACTGAGAGTGGAGAGGAGGCGGAGCCTGAGACGCCCAGCACTGAGAGAGTGGAGAGGAGGCGGGGCATGAGACGCCCAGCACTGAGAGAGTGGAGAGGAGGCGGAGCCTGAGACGCCCAGCACTGAGGGAGAGGAGGCGGAGCCTGAGACGCCCAGCACTGAGGGAGAGGAGGCGGAGCCTGAGACGCCCAGCACTGAGAAGGTAGAGAGGAGGCGGAGCCTGAGACGCCCAGCCCTGAGAAGGTAGAGAGGAGGCGGAGCCTGAGACGCCCAGCCCTGAGAAGGTAGAGAGGAGGCAGAGCCTGAGACGCCCAGCACTGAGAGGATGGAGAGGAGGCGGAGCCTGAGACGCACTGAGAGAGTGGAGAGGAGGCGGAGCCTGAGACGCCCAGCCCTGAGAGAGTGGAGAGGAGGCGGAGCCTGAGACGCCCAGCACTGAGAAGGTAGAGAGGAGGCGGAGCCTGAGACGCCCAGCCCTGAGAAGGTAGAGAGGAGGCGGAGCCTGAGACGCCCAGCCCTGAGAGGATGGAGAGGAGGCGGAGCCTGAGACGCACTGAGAGAGTGGAGAGGAGGCGGAGCCTGAGACGCACTGAGAGAGTGAGAGGAGGCGGGGCCTGAGACGCACTGAGAGAGTGGAGAGGAGGCGGAGCCTGAGACGCACTGAGAGAGTGGAGAGGAGGCGGGGCCTGAGACGCACTGAGAGAGTGGAGAGGAGGCAGAGCCTGAGACGCACTGAGAAAGTGGAAAGGAGGCGGGGCCTGAGACGCACTGAGAGAGTGGAGAGGAGGCGGAGCCTGAGACGCACTGAGAGAGTGGAGAGGAGGCGGGGCCTGAGACGCACTGAGAGAGTGGAGAGGAGGCAGAGCCTGAGACGCACTGAGAGAGTGGAGAGGAGGCGGAGCCTGAGACGCACTGAGAGAGTGGAGAGGAGGCTGGCCTGAGACGCACTGAGAGAGTGGAGAGGAGGCAGAGCCTGAGACGCACTGAGAGAGTGGAGAGGAGGCGGGGCCTGAGACGCACTGAGAGAGTGGAGAGGAGGCAGAGCCTGAGACGCACTGAGAGAGTGGAAAGGAGGCGGGGCCTGAGACGCACTGAGAGAGTGGAGAGGAGGCAGAGCCTGAGACGCACTGAGAGAGTGGAAAGGAGGCGGAGCCTGAGACGCACTGAGAGAGTGGAGAGGAGGCAGAGCCTGAGACGCACAGAGAGTGGAGAGGAGGCGGAGCCTGAGACGCACTGAGAGAGTGGAGAGGAGGCGGAGCCTGAGACGCACTGAGAGAGTGGAGAGGAGGCGGAGCCTGAGACGCACTGAGAGAGTGGAGAGGAGGCCGGGGCCTGAGACGCACTGAGAGAGTGGAGAGGAGGCCGGGGCCTGAGACGCACTGAGAGAGTGGAGAGGAGGCGGAGCCTGAGACGCACTGAGAGAGTGGAGAGGAGGCGGAGCCTGAGACGCACTGTGGAGAGGAGGATCTGATGGTTCACGGTGTCAAAGGCAGAGGATAGATCTAGGAGGATGAGAACAGAGGAGAGAGAGTCAACTCGTAGCAGTTCGTAGATCCTCCGTGACACAGAGAAAAGCAGTCTCGGTTGAGTGATTCTTGAAGCCAGACTGATTAGGGTCAACAAGATCGTTCTGAGACAGATAGTGAGAGAGTTGGTCAGAGACATCCCGCTCAAGTATTTTGGAAAGAAAAGAAAGATGGGATACCGGACTGTAGTTTGACGTCAGAGCAGTTGAGTGTTGGTTTCTTGAGGAGGAGAGCAACTAGAAGGCCATTTTGAAGTCAGAGGGGATGAAGATGAAGTGGTCAGGGATGAAGGATGTGAGGAATATGGGAGTAGGTCTCCAGAGATGGTCTGGAGGAGGGGTGGGGCCTAGCGGGCAGGGATGAAGGATGTGAGGAATATGGGAGAAGCTCTCCAGAGATGGTCTGGTGGAGGGGGTGGGGCCTAGTAGGCACGTTGTTGGGCTGCCAGACTTCACTGGTCGCAGGATTTTAACTGGAGAGAGAGAGGGAAGAATGAGGTCAAGGCGTAGGTTAGTTCTGAGTGAGGGGGACCAGTGGACTCAATAGGCTGAGTGAATGAGACCAGTGGACTCAATAGGCTGAGTGAATGAGACCAGTGGACTCAATAGGCTGAGTGAATGAGACCAGTGGACTCAATAGGCTGAGTGAATGAGACCAGTGGACTCAATATGCTGAGTGAATGAGACCAGTACACTCAATATGCTGAGTGAATGAGAAGCGGATGTCATCGACCTTCTTTTCAAAGTGGTTGACAAAGTCGTCAGCAGAGAGGAAGGAGGAGGAGGGGGTGGAGGAGGAATAAAGAGGAAGGAGGAGGAGGAGGGGGTGGAGGAATAAAGAGGAAGGAGGAGGAGGAGGGGTGGAGGAATAAAGAGGAAGGAGGAGGAGGAGGGGGTGGAGGAATAAAGAGGAAGGAGGAGGAGGAGGGGGTGGAGGAATAAAGAGGAAGGAGGAGGAGGAGGGGGTGGAGGAGGAATAAAGAGGAAGGAGGAGGAGGAGGGGGTGGAGGAATAAAGAGGAAGGAGGAGGAGGAGGGGTGGAGGAGGAATAAAGAGGAAGGAGGAGGAGGAGGGGGTGGAGGAATAAAGAGGAAGGAGGAGGAGGAGGGGGGGAGGAATAAAGAGGAAGGAGGAGGAGGAGGAGGGGGGGTGGAGGAAATAAAGAGGAAGGAGGAGGAGGAGGGGGTGGAGGAATAAAGAGGAAGGAGGAGGAGGAGGGGGGTGGAGGAGGAATAAAGAGGAAGGAGGAGGAGGAGGGGGGGTGGAGGAATAAAGAGGAAGGAGGAGGAGGAGGGGTGGAGGAGGAATAAAGAGGGAAGGAGGAGGAGGGGGTGGAGGAGGAATAAAGAGGAAGGAGGAGGAGGGGGGGTGGAGGAATAAAGAGGAAGGATGGGAGGGGGTGGAGGAATAAAGAGGAAGGAGGAGGGGGGGGGTGGAGGAATAAAGAGGAAGGAGGAGGAGGAGGGGTGGAGGAGGAATAAAGAGGAAGGAGGAGGAGGGGGTGGAGGAATAAAGAGGAAGGAGGAGGGGGGGTGGAGGAATAAAGAGGAAGGAGGAGGAGGAGGGGGTGGAGGAGGAATAAAGAGGAAGGAGGAGGAGGGGTAGGAGGAATAAAGAGGAATGAGGAGGGGGGTGGAGGAATAAAGAGGAAGGAGGAGGAGGGGGGTGGAGGAATAAAGAGGAAGGAGGAGGAGGAATAGGAGGAATAAAGAGGAAGGAGGAGGGGGGTGGAGGAATAAAGAGGAAGGAGGAGGGGGGGGGAGGAATAAAGAGGAAGGAGGAAGGAGGAGGAGGAGGAATAAAGAGGAAGGAGGAGGAGGGGGTGGAGGAATAAAGGAATAAAGTGGAAGGAGGAGGAGGGGGTGTAGGAATAAAGGGAAGGATGAGGAGGGGGTGGAGGAATAAAGAGGAAGGAGGAGGAGGGGGTGGAGGAATAAAGAGGAAGGAGGAGGAGGGGGTGGAGGAATAAAGAGGAAGGAGGAGGAGGAGGGGTGGAGGAATAAAGAGGAAGGAGGAGGAGGGGGTGGAGGAATAAAGAGGAAGGAGGAGGAGGAATAAAAGAGGAAGGAGGAGGAGGGGGTGGAGGAATAAAGAGGAAGGAGGAGGAGGGGGTGGAGGAATAAAGGGAAGGAGGAGGGGGGGTGGAGGAATAAAGAGGAAGGAGGAGGAGGGGGTGGAGGAATAAAGAGGAAGGAGGAGGAGGGGGTGGAGGAATAAAGAGGAAGGAGGGGGAGGAGGAGGAATAAAGGAGGAGGAGGAGGGGGTGGAGGAATAAAGAGGAAGGAGGA
This sequence comes from Oncorhynchus gorbuscha, assembly GCF_021184085.1. Taxonomy (NCBI): domain Eukaryota; kingdom Metazoa; phylum Chordata; class Actinopteri; order Salmoniformes; family Salmonidae; genus Oncorhynchus; species Oncorhynchus gorbuscha. The sequence goes on along the minus strand of NC_060185.1, from coordinate 7,001,227 downwards.
GGGGGTGGAGGAATAAAGAGGAAGGAGGAGGAGGGGGGGAGGAATAAAGAGAGGAGGAGGAGGGGGTGGAGGAATAAAGAGGGAGGGGTGGAGGAATAAAGAGGAAGGAGGAGGAGGGGGTGGAGGAATAAAGAGGAAGGAGGAGGGGGGTGGAGGAATAAAGAGGAAGGAGGAGGAAGGAGGGGGGTGGAGGAATAAAGAGGAAGGAGGAGGAGAGGGTGGAGGAATAAAGAGGAAGGAGGAGGAGGTGGTGGAGGAATAAAGAGGAAGGAGGAGGAGGGGGTGGAGGAATAAAGAGGAAGGAGGAGGAGGGGGTGGGGGAATAAAGAGGAAGGGGGAGGAGGGGGTGGAGGAATAAAGAGGAAGGAGGAAGGGGTGGAGGAATAAAGAGGAAGGAGGAGGGGGTGGAGGAGGAATAAAGAGGGAGGAGGAGGAGGAGGGGGTGGAGGAGGAATAAAGAGGGAGGAGGAGGAGGAGGGGGTGGAGGAGGAATAAAGAGGGAGGAGGAGGAGGAGGGGGGGGTGGAGGAGGAGGAGGAATGAAGAGGGAGTAGAAGGTGAGAAAAGAGTTTCCTAGGGTTGGAAAGTGTCTTCGGCAGCGGATACAGAGGACGAGAAGGTAGCGAGTAGGGAGTGGAAGGATGATGAGACCTACGGAAGTTTAGTTTTCCGTCCACTTTCGCTCAGAAGAGCGGTGAGCCATTGTCAGGAAATTAGCTTATGAAGGTGTTGAGGAACTCTCCAAGGGCACCTGGTGGGCGATAGGTGACAACAATGTTAAGCTTGAGTGGTTAAGTGACAGTGACAGCATGATATTCACATAAGAATAGAGAAAATCTCTCCTTCAGAGAAATGAGTAACGCTGTTGCGTCACCGTGACGACTACAGTTCCACAGCCCGCATTTATACATACTGTAGGCTACAATACTGGTGAACACTGCAGTCTTGCTGAAGACCACCCTGGAAATCCAAGCCCTGCTTTATGGAAGGTTTCGAGACTGGTTGATAAAGTCTCGGGTTGGTGTGTGCCTGTGTGTGTTTGTTTGCCTGGGAGACAGGCTAACCCAGGGGAGGAGAGGAAAAGGAGGATGGGAGGAGGAGAGAAGAGAACCCGTCTCCAGTTGCCAGGTCTTCCTGATAAGTCTGGTAGATCAGAGAGAGGGCCCCAGGCCATTTTACACCTGAGTATTTCCAGACCTCATTAAGGGCTGACTGGCTGGTGCCAGTCACTAGTTCTGCTGCTACTGGGGGGGGAAACAGCACTGATCCTCACTTCATTAAAGAACATAAGCTGCCAGTTTGTTTCTAGTCTCTTTAATGTAGCCTGGGTGCCAGTCTCTTTCTAGTCTCTTTAATATAGCCTGGGTGCCAGCCCTAAGCCTCTCCTCATAAACCTCACAGGCTGCCAGTCTCTTTCTAGTCTCTTTAATATAGCCTAGGTGCCAGTCTGTTTCTAGTCTCTTTAATATAGCTTGGGTGCCAGTCTGTTTCTAGTCTCTTTAATATAGCCTGGGTGCCAGTATGTTTCTAGTCTCTTTAATATAGCCTGGGTGCCAGCCCTAAGCCTCTCTTCATAAACCCCATAGGCTGCCTATCTGTTTCTAGTCTAATATAGCCTGGGTGCCAGTCTGTTTCTAGTCTCTTTAATATAGCCTGGGTGCCAGTCTGTTTCTAGTCTCTTTTATATAGCCTGGGTGCCAGCCCCAAACCTCTCTTCATAAACCCCATAGGCTGCCAATCTGTTTTTAGTCTAATATAGCCTGGGCGCCAGTCTGTTTCTATTCTCTTTAACATAGCCTGGGTGCCAGTATGTTTCTAATCTCTTTTTAATATAGCCTGGGTGCCAGCCCTAAGCCTCTCTTCATGAACCCCATAGGCTGCCAGTCTGTTTCTAGTCTCTTTAATATAGCCTGGGTGCCAGTCTGTTTCTAATCTCTTAAATATAGCCTGGGTGCCAGCACTAAGCCTCTCCTCATAAACCCCACAGGCTGCCAGTCTGTTTCTAGTCTATTTAATTAATATAGCCTGGGTGCCAGTCTGTTTCTAATCTCTTAAATATAGCCTGGGTGCCAGCCCTAAGCCTCTCCTCATAAACCCCACAGGCTGCCAGTCTGTTTCTAGTCTATTTAATTAATATAGCCTGGGTGCCAGTCTGTTTCTAATCTCTTTAATATAGCCTGGGTGCCAGCCCTAAGCCTCTCCTCATAAACCGCACAGGCTCCCAGTCTGTTTCCGCTCTCTTGCCAACTCTTTATGGAATTGTCATGCAAAACATTGTATTGAGCTTGACAATGACAATGGACGAGGCAAAAGTACAAGCAGATCTGGGACCAAGCTACTGCTCCTGGGACCAGGCTACTGCTCCTGGGACCAGGCTACTGCTACTGGGACCAGGCTACTGCTGCTGGGACCAGGCTACTGCTGCTGGGACCAGGCTACTGCTACTGGGACCAGGCTACTGTACTGCTACTGGGACCAGGCTACTCTTACTGGGACCAGGCTACTGCTACTGGGACCAGGCTACTGTACTGCTACTGGGACCAGGCTACTGTACTGCTACTGGGACCAAGCTACTGCTACTGGGACCAGGCTACTGTACTGCTACTGGGACCAAGCTACTGCTACTGGGACCAGGCTACTCTTACTGGGACCAGGCTACTGCTACTGGGACCAGGCTACTGTACTGCTACTGGGACCAGGCTACTCTTACTGGGACCAGGCTACTGCTACTGGATCATTTTTGAAAGAGAGGATCCAGATTGTCTAACCCGGCTAATTTGTAGGGGTCCAGATTTTTCAGCTCTTTCAGAACATCAGCTATCTGAATTTGGGTAAAGGAGAAGTGGGTGAGGTTTGGGCGAGTTGCTGTGGGAAGCGCAGGGCTGTTGACCGGGGTTGGGGTAGCCAGGTGGAAAGGATGGCCAGCCGTAGAAAAATGCTTATTGAAATTCTCAATTATTGTGGATTTATCGGTACTGACAGTGTTTCCTAGCCTCAGAGCAGTGGGCAGCTGGGAGGAGGTGCTCTTATTCTCCATGGACTTTACAGTGTCCCAAAACGTTTTTGAGTTTGTACTATAGGATGCAAGTTTCTGCTTTTTAAAAGCTAGCCTTCGCTTTCCTAGCTGCCTGTGTATATTGGTTCCTAACTTCCCTGAAAAGTTGCATATCACGGGGGCTATTCGATGCTAATACAGAATGCCACATGATGTTTTTGTGCTGGTCAAGGGCAGACAGGTCTGGAGTGAACCAAGGACTGTATCTATTCATAGTTCTACATTTTTTGAATGGAGCATGCTTATTTAAGATGGCGAGGAAGGCACTTTTAAAGAATAGCCAGGCATCCTCTACTGACAGGATGAGGTCAATGTCATTCCAGGATACCCCGGCCAGGTCGATTAGAAAGGCCTGTTTGCTGTTTTTAAGGGAGCGTTTGACACTGATGAGGGGTGGTCGTTTGACCACAGACCCATTACGGATGCAGGAAGTGAGGCAGTGATCGCTGAGATCTTGGTTGAAAACAGCAGAGGTGTATTTGGAGGGCGAGTTTGTTAGGATGATATCTATGAGGGTGCCCGTTGTCATGACGTTGGCCTTGGGGTAGGTTTATGACAGTCATAAATACCTCTTCCCCCCTTTTCTCTCTCTACCCTACTGATGTTACATTTGCAAAACCCTTGGTTAACATAGAGATTCTGGGAACATCAGAAGGTGGGGGGAAATGAACTATATTCTGGTAATCCGAACAATTGAACATTTGCGGTGGTACTTAATGAATATGATTTCAGTTCGGTTGTCATCTGAGACATTCTCATCAATGATAAGATGACATAAACTCTACAGTGGAAAGTCTACACATCAGAGTTATCGGATTCACATGGAATTGTTGTTCAATTTAAATGTTTGAATATGAAATTATTAGTGTTGGGATGAAATGTGATTTTAGCTTCTAAAATGTGAGATTTGGGTTCTCATAAGATAGTGCTCTGCTCAATCAGTGGCCCTTCCCTGTGAACGGACATGGGCTATAAAACTTTTCAAACACGCCCTCCTCTCCCTTCCTATATAAGCCCTTGCTGACAATATAACCTCCTGTTCCGAGGATGTGAGGACGATGGTCCGATGTCAGAATGATTCAGATAATAACTACAGAACGAAGACAACATCAGTTTGAGCTTTGGTTGCGAATAGTATGAACTTTGAACTCTTATTCACTACAGAAGTGATACCTCCTAGCCATTGAGTTAGCAACAGCAGATGCAAACGAGGGTTGGGAAGGAACAGACAGAGTATCCCGTCTCACACAATGACGTTACTACAACGTATTCAATTGACCACCAGAGACATTCTTCAAAGGACTCTGTTTGGCAACACGGCATTCCATCTACCCACCAACCTACCGAAGCGCAGCTCAGAGTAAATATTTATTGCATTTTCCTTTTCCAAATGGGAGGTAATTTAGAATGCATAGAAGGCATGTTGATATTAGGGAGAGGCATGCATAGCCAAGTGATCGTATGAGTCCAGTGAGTGGTTGGGCTGTCTGGGGACACGGTGATTGAGGCAGTTAGCAGACTGGGGCTAGCAAGCTAGCAGTTAGCAGGCTGGGACTAGCATAAGGGCCTTAGAGGGACGTCGCGGAGGGGGGAAGTCTGTTTTTGTCTCCTCGTGCGGTGACATCGATAGACCAGTCGTGAAATTAGTAGGGTTTCAAGTAGCAGAAGGGTCCAAGTCCAATTGGCAAAATGGGTATAGTGGTCCAAGTAACTGGCCGATGGATCAGCTAACAGTCCAATATGCTATAGATAGCTAGCAGGCCGCGGTTAGCAGAATGGGCCTTCAGGGGACGTTGCACCTGAGGGGCCTGTTGGGAGCCTCGGGCAGATTATGTCGGTATTCCAGTCGTGAAGGATCGGCGGGGTTCCGTGCCCCGTACCGGCAGTGGAAGGGGTCCGGATATTGTAGCCGAGGATTGGGCTTCAGGAGTAGCCCAGGAGCCCTAGCCGGGAGATGGGTCTAGCATGCGCTAGTTGGTGCTTGCGCCGGGATGGAAACGTTAGCCAGGAGTAGTTAGCTAGCTGCCATGATCCAGATGAAAACGTTCAGAGTTTGCGGTAGCAATCCGGGGATATGGAGAGAAAAATAGGTCCGGTATGCTCTGGTTTGAAACGCGTTGTATGAACTGGCGAGAGCTTTTCGAGCTAGAAAGAAAGAAAGAAAAATATATAAAAAGATATATACAGTGTGGAGAACAAGTATTTGATACACTGCCGGTTTTGCAGGTTTTCCTGCTTACAAAGCATGTAGAGGTCTGTAATTTTTTATCATAGGTACACTTCATGTGTGAGAGACGGATTCTAAAACAAAAATCCAGAAAATCACATTGTATGATTTTTAAGTCATTAATTTGCATGTTATTGCATGACATAAGTATTTGATCACCTACCAACCAGTAAGAATTCCGGCTCTCACAGACCTGTTAGTTTTTCTTTAAGAAGTCCTCCTGTTCTCCACTCATGACCTGTATTAACTGCACCTGTTTGAACTCGTTACCTGTATAAAAGACAGGTAACCTGTCCACACACTCAATCAAACAGACTCCAACCTCTCCACAATGGCCAAGACCAGAGAGCTGTGTAAGGACATCAGGGATAAAATTGTACATGGTTGGGATGGGCTACAGGACAATAGGCAAGCAGCTTGGTGAGAAGGCAACAACTCTTGGCGCAATTATTAGAAAATGGAAGAAGTTCAAGATGACAGTCAATCATCCTCGGTCTGTGGCTCCATGCAAGATCTCACCTCGTGGGGCATCAATGATCATAAGGAAGGTGAGGGATCAGCCCAGAACTACACGGCAGGACCTGGTCAATGACCTGAAGAGAGCTGGGACCACAGTCTCAAAGAAAACCATTAGTAACACAATACGCCGTCATGAATTAAAATCCTGCAACGCACGCAAGGTCCCCCTGCTCAAGCCAGCGCATGTCCAGGCCCGTCTGAAGTTTGCCAATGACCATCTGGATGATCCAGAGGAGGAATGGGAGAAGGTCATGTGGTCTGATAAGACAAAAATAGAGCTTTTTGGTCTAAACTCCACTCGCCGTGTTTGGAGGAAGAAGAAGGATGAGTACAACCCCAAGAACACCATCCCAACCGTGAAGCATGGAGGTGGAAACATTATTCTTTGGGGATGCTTTTATGCAAAGGGGACAGGACAACTGCACCATATTGAGGGGAGGATGGATGGGGCCATGTATCGCAAGATTTTGGCCAACAATCTTACTTCCCTCAGTAAGAGCATTGAAGATGGGTCGTGGCTGGGTCTTTCTAGCATGAGAACGACCCGAAACACACAGCCAAGGGCAACTAAGGAGTGGCTCCATAAGAAGCATCGCAAGGTCCCGGAGTGGCCCAGCCAGTCTCCAGTACTGAACCCAATAGAAAATCTTTGGAGGGAGCTGAAAGTCCGTATTGCCCAGCGACAGCCCCGAAACCTGAAGGATCTGGAGAAGGTCTGTATGGAGGAGTGGGCCAAAATCCCTGCTGCAGTTTGTGCAAACCTGATCAAGAACTACAGGAAACGTGTGATCTCTTTAATTGCAAACAAAGGTTTCTGTACCAAATATTAAGTTCTGCTTTTCTGATGTATCAAATACTTATGTCATGCAATAAAATGCTAATTAATTACTTAAAAATCATACAATGTGATTTTCTGGATTTTTGTTTTAGATTCCGTCTCTCACAGTTGAAGTGCACCTTTGATAAAAATTACAGACCTCTACATGCTTTGTAAGTAGGAAAACCTGCAAAATCGGCAGTGTATCAAATACTTGACTGCTATGACGAGAGAGAGAGAGAGAGAGGAGAGAGAGAGAGAGAGAGAGAGAGAGAGAGAGAGAGAGAGAGAGAGAGAGAGAGGGGGAGAGAGAGAGAGAGAGAGAGAGAGAGAGAGAGAGAGAGAGAGAGAGAGAGAGAGAGAGAGAGAGAGAGAGAGAGAGAGAGAGAGAGAGAGAGAGAGAGAGAGAGAGAGAGGGAGAGAGAGAGAGAGAGAGAGAGAGAGAGAGAGAGAGAGAGAGAGAGAGAGAGAGAGAGAGAGAGAGAGAGAGAGAGAGAGAGAGAGAGAGAGAGAGTGAGAGGTGCATGTGAGAGCCAGGAGTTGAGTCAAACATAATTAGGACTGGGCTGTGATGACAGAGACGGTCTAAACAGTTGAGCTCTGAGGTGCCTGCTGTTGGCACTGAGAGGATGGTGATTTTCAGGCAAAAGCATGTCATCACATCCTGTAGGACTTCAATCCTCTGTTATAGAGCTGTCGTAAGCCTAACTTAACAGAACGCTCTGTCATAGAGCTGTCGTAAGCCTGACTTAACAGATCGCTCTATCATAGAGCTGTCGTAAGCCTGACTTAACAGATCGCTCTATCATAGAGCTGTCGTAAGCCTGACTTAACAGAACGCTCTGTCATAGAGCTGTCGTAAGCCTGACTTAACAGAACGCTCTGTCATAGAGCTGTCGTAAGCCTGACTTAACAGAACGCTCTGTCATAGAGCTGTCGTAAGCCTGACTTAACAGAACGCTGTCATAGAGCTGTCGTAAGCCTGACTTAACAGATCACTCTGTCATAGAGCTGTCGTAAGCCTGACTTAACAGATCGCTCTGTCATAGAGCTGTCGTAAGCCTGACTTAACAGATCGCTCTGTCATAGAGCTGTCGTAAGCCTGACTTAACAGAACGCTCTATCATAGAGCTGTCGTAAGCCTGACTTAACAGATCGCTCTATCATAGAGCTGTCGTAAGCCTGACTTAACAGATCGCTCTATCATAGAGCTGTCGTAAGCCTGACTTAACAGATCGCTTTATCATAGAGCTGTCGTAAGCCTGACTTAACAGAACGCTCTGTCATAGAGCTGTCGTAAGCCTGACTTAACAGGACTCTCTGTCATAGAGCTGTCGTAAGCCTGACTTAACAGATCGCTCTGTCATAGAGCTGTCGTAAGCCTGACTTAACAGATCGCTCTGTCATAGAGCTGTCGTAAGCCTGACTTAACAGAACGCTCTATCATAGAGCTGTCGTAAGCCTGACTTAACAGATCGCTCTATCATAGAGCTGTCGTAAGCCTGACTTAACAGATCGCTCTATCATAGAGCTGTCGTAAGCCTGACTTAACAGATCGCTCTATCATAGAGCTGTCGTAAGCCTGACTTAACAGATCGATCTATCATAGAGCTGTCGTAAGCCTGACTAAACAGAACACTCTGTCATAGAGCTGTTGTAAGCCTGACTTAACAGAACGCTCTGTTATAGAGAATACTTTAGGCTGTCGTAAGCGTTTTACATAACCAACCTTAAGGTATGCGTTGCTGCAACATGTTTTATTGAACAGACCTTATGAAATGCAACAACGAATTTCAATATATCCCAAAATAATGATATACCGTAGTAAGACGCTGTCAGGGGAGGAGTGGGACGAGCATGTTGAAACGCTGTGCTGCTGTCACCAATACTCCTCCCTCATCTTGTCAATCCTCGGTTTGCGTCCCAAATGACATCCTTTTCCCTGTATAGTGGAGCACTTTTGTAGTGCACTACATAGGGAATAGGGTTTGATTTGGGATGCCGCCCTCCTCTCTTTGCCTTTCTGTCTGGTCTTGTATCTCTCTAACGGTGAGGCTGATTAATTGGGACAAGTGCTGGTTAAAGCCATGTACAGTTGAAGTCGGAAATGTACAGGAGTCATTAAATCTCATTTTTCAACCACTCCACAAACTATAGTTTTGGCAAGTCGGTTAGGACATCTAGTTTGTGCATGACACAAGTCATTTTACCAACAATTGTTGTACAGCCAGATTATTTCACATAATTCATTGTATCACAATTCCAGTGGAGGAAGAGGAGGGCGAAAACATGGTAGGAAGGAGGATATAGAGGAAGAGAGGGAAGAGTAGACAGACAGGAGAAAAGGAAGAGAGGGAAGAGAAGACAGACAGGAGAAAAGGAAGAGAGGGAAGAGTAGACAGACAGGGCAGAGGAAGAGGGAAGAGAAGACAGACAGGAGAAAAGGAAGAGAGGGAAGAGTAGACAGACAGGGCAGAGGAAGAGGGAAGAGAAGACAGACAGGAGAAAAGGAAGAGAGGGAAGAGAAGACAGACAGGAGAAAAGGAAGAGAGGGAAGAGTAGACAGACAGGTGAAAAGGAAGAGAGGGAAGAGTAGACAGACAGGAGAAAAGGAAGAGAGGGAAGAGTAGACAGACAGGAGAAAAGGAAGAGAGGGAAGAGTAGACAGACAGGAGAAAAGGAAGAGAGGGAAGAGAAGACAGACAGGAGAAAAGGAAGAGAGGGAAGAGTAGACAGACAGGAGAAAAGGAAGAGGGAAGAGTAGACAGACAGGTGAAAAGGAAGAGAGGGAAGAGTAGACAGACAGGAGAAAAGGAAGAGAGGGAAGAGTAGACAGACAGGAGAAAAGGAAGAGAGGGAAGAGTAGACAGACAGGGCAGAGGAAGAGGGAAGAGAAGACAGACAGGAGAAGAGGAAGAGAGGGAAGAGAAGACAGACAGGAGAAAAGGAAGAGAGGGAAGAGTAGACAGACAGGTGAAAAGGAAGAGAGGGAAGAGTAGACAGACAGGAGAAAAGGAAGAGAGGGAAGAGTAGACAGACAGGAGAAAAGGAAGAGAGGGAAGAGTAGACAGACAGGAGAAAAGGAAGAGAGGGAAGAGAAGACAGACAGGAGAAAAGGAAGAGAGGGAAGAGTAGACAGACAGGAGAAAAGGAAGAGGGAAGAGTAGACAGACAGGTGAAAAGGAAGAGAGGGAAGAGTAGACAGACAGGAGAAAAGGAAGAGAGGGAAGAGTAGACAGACAGGAGAAAAGGAAGAGAGGGAAGAGTAGACAGACAGGGCAGAGGAAGAGAGGGAAGAGAAGACAGGCAGGAGAAAAGGAAGAGAGGGAAGAGTAGACAGACAGGAGAAAAGGAAGAGAGGGAAGAGTAGACAGACAGGAGAAAAGGAAGAGGGAAGAGTAGACAGACAGGTGAAAAGGAAGAGAGGGAAGAGTAGACAGACAGGAGAAAAGGAAGAGAGGGAAGAGTAGACAGACAGGAGAAAAGGAAGAGAGGGAAGAGTAGACAGACAGGGCAGAGGAAGAGAGGGAAGAGAAGACAGGCAGGAGAAAAGGAAGAGAGGGAAGAGTAGACAGACAGGAGAAAGAGAGGGAAGAAGACAGGCAGGAGAAAAGGAAGAGAGGAAGAGGAAGAGAGGGAAGACAGACAGGAGAAAAGGAAGAGAGGGAAGAGTAGACAGACAGGAGAAAAGGAAGAGAGGGAAGAGTAGACAGACAGGAGAAAAGGAAGAGAGGGAAGAGTAGACAGACAGGAGAAAAGGAAGAGAGGGAAGAGTAGACAGACAGGAGAAAAGGAAGAGAGGGAAGAGTAGACAGACAGGAGAGAAGGAAGAGAGGGAAGAGTAGACAGACAGGAGAAAAGGAAGAGAGGGAAGAGTAGACAGACAGGGTAGAGGAAGAGAGGGAAGAGTAGACAGACAGGGCAGAGGAAGAGAGGGAAGAGTAGACAGACAGGAGAAAAGGAAGAGAGGGAAGAGTAGACAGACAGGGCAGAGGAAGAGAGGGAAGAGTAGACAGACAGAGTAGAGGAAGAGAGAGCAGAGGAAGAGAGGGAAGAGTAGACAGACAGGGCAGAGGAAGAGAGGGAAGAGTAGACAGACAGGAGAAAAGGAAGAGAGGGAGGGTTGTATGAGAGTATGTCCATAGACTGTGTGTTGTTGGGTCTCACTCTGTGGCCGCCCTTCTGCATGCTGACGGCAGCCTTGTAGTTGTCTCTGGCCTGTTCCACATAGTCCTGGGTGTTACACACGTTCTGCTCAATGTTGTTCACCAGCTCCCCCTGTTGGGCAAAGCAGAAAACACACCTGAAGAGGAATGTACAGTTGAAGTCGGAAGTTTAAATACACTTAGATTGGAGTCATTAAAACTAATTTCTCAACCACTCCACAAATGTCTTGTTAACAAACTATAGTTTTGGCAAGTCGGTTAGGACATCTACTTTGTGCATGACACAAGTCATTTTTCCAACAATTGTTTACAGACAGATTATTTCACTTAATTAACTGTGTCTCAATTCCAGTGTGTCAGAAGTTTACATACACTAAATTGACTGTGCCTTTAAACTGCTTGGAAAATTCCAGAAATTGTCATGGCTTTAGACGCTTCTGATAGGCTAATTGACATCATTTGAGTCAATTGGAGGTGTACCTGTGGATGTATTTCAAGGCCTTCCTTCAAACTCAGTGCCTCTTTGCTTGACATCCTGGGAAAATCAAAAGAAATCAGCCAAGACCTCAGAAAAAACATTGTAGACCTCCACAAGGCTGGTTCATTCTTGGGAGCAATTTACAAACGCCTGAAGGTACCACGTTCATCTGTACAAACAATAGTACGCGAATATAAACACCATGGGACCACGCATCCGTCATACTGCTCAGGAAGGAGAAGCGTTCTGTCTCCCAGAGATGAACGTACTTTGGTGCGAAAAGTGCAAATCAATCCCAGAACAATAAGGACCTTGTGAAGATACTGGAGGAAACAGGTACAAAATATCTATATCCACAGTAAAACGAGTCCTATATTGATATAACCTGAAAGGCCGCTCAGCAAGGAAGAAGCCACTGCTCCAAAACCGCCATAAAAAAAGCCAGACTACGGTTTGCAACTGCACATGGGGACAAAGATAATATTTTTGGGGGAGAAATATCCTCTGTTCTGATGAAACAAAAATAGAACCGTTTGGCCATAGTGACCATCATTATGTTGTCACGACTTCCGCCGAAGTCGGCTCCTCTCCTTGTTCGTTCGGCGATCGACGTCACCGGCTTCCTAGCCATCGCCACTTCATTTCTCATACATCCATTTGTTTTGTCTTGTTCCATTACACACCTGGTTTTCATTCCCTAATTGCAGCATGCATTTAGTCCTCTGTTTCCCCTCCATGTCTTTGTGTGTAATTGTTTGTTTGTGATGTGGATTATTGTTGGGCGCTTGACTTTTGTTCCATGTTTTTGGCACGTTATTGTTTTTATGTGCTGTTTTGTAGAATAGCATGTCATGTCACTTAATCCGGCATAGCAAAGACACGACAGGGAGTAGCGCTGGTTACAGCTGCTCCTTTTTCTGGCTGGCTGGCTGGCTGACTGCATGCTGTGTGTCTGGCTGGCTGGCTGACTGCATGCTGTGTGTCTGGCTGGCTGGCTGACTGCATGCTGTGTGTCTGGCTGGCTGACTGCATGTCTGTCTGGCTGGCTGACTGCATGCTGTGTGTCTGTCTGTCTGGCTGCGTGTCTGTCTGGCTGACTGCATGATGTGTGTCTGTCTGGCTGGCTGCATGTCTGTCTGTCTGGCTGGCTGACTGCATGCTGTGTGTCTGTCTGTCTGTCTGTCTGCATGCTGTGTGCCTGTCTGTCTGGCTGCATGCTGTGTGTCTGTCTGGCAGGCACTGGCCAATCGTCTGGGAGAAAAAAAAAAAAAGCTTTTTAGCCTCTTCATTGATGGCAATACCAGTTGATGTAAATCCATTTGACCGATTATGCTTACAAGTCTATGGTTTTTTTTTTTTTTTTTTTTTTTTTTAACCTTTATTTTACCTTTATTTAACCAGGCAAGTCAGTTAAGAACAAATTCTTATTTTCAATGACGGCCTAGGAACAGTGGGTTAACTGCCTGTTCAGGGGCAGAACGACAGATTTTGTACCTTGTCAGCTCAGGGATTTGAACTTGCAACCTTTCAGTTACTAGTCCAATGCTCTAACCACTAGGCTACCCTGCCGCCCCATGGGTTAATTTGCATAATTTAGTCGAATGAAATTGGCACTTGTGTATATTCGTTATGTATCTTATTTATGAGGTGCACAGCGTACAGATACAGAGGCTTGGAGAATCTGTCAGACAGCTCTTTTAGAAGCCCAATCATTGCGCGTACATTTTTTATTTCCATTTGTTTTAGATTGTTTTCTTTTTGTATTTTTTGTGATGTTCTTTTCATTTTTTTCCTTGTTAAAATTTTTTATATATATTTTTTTTTACCCCTTTTTCTCCCCAATTGGTAGTTATAGTCTTGTCCCATCGCTGCAACTCCCGTACGGACTCAGGAGAGGTGAAGGTCGAGAGCTGTGCGTCCTCAGAAACACGACCCAGCCAAGCAGACTTTTGGCCTCCCATCCTATTCTAACCACCTCTCGCCAGCTTTGTATTCATGTTTCCTGATGAAATTGCTGTACATCATGATCTTATTGCCATCTGATGCACATTCAGATGTCATAAATCTAGCATTGCAGAGCTCTCCCTGTCCTCTGCCGGGCCCTGATTGTATTACTGTTGATGATATCTGGAAATGTACATCCTGGCTACTGTTGCTTGTCCCAATTCTGACTTGTGCTCTGATATCTGCTTCACTGATTTCTGCTCTCGTAAAAGCCTGGGTTTTCTGCATGTTAACACTAAAGCTTATTACCTAAAATGGATCAATTGAAAGTGTGAGTTCACAGCTCCAATCCAGATGTGTTTGTCATTACTGAGACGTGGTTAAGGAAGAATGTTCTGAATACTTACTAACTTTTTCGGCAAGACAGATCTTCCAAAGTTCGGGGAGTGGCAATCTTTACCAAGGATCACCTTCAGTGCTCGGTTGTCTCCACCAAGTCTGTCCCCAAACAATTTGATTTGCTGGTTTTATGCATGAACCTTTTAAATAGCTCTTTGCTGACTGTTTCTGGGTGCTATCGTCCTCCATCAGCCCCGGCTTGTACCCTACTTGCCCTAAGCTCTCTCCTGGCCCCTTACACCAAGTCTGAATTGTCCTGCTTGGTGACCTAAACTGGAACATGCTTAAACCACCTACCAAGTCCTAAAGAGATGGTACTCTCTAAATCAAAAGTGTTGGAAAAACTTGTCAATAATCAACTGACTGGCTTTCTTGATGTCTATAGTTTTCTCTCTCATTTGCAATCTGTTTTCCGCTCAGGTTATAGATGTGTCACTGCAACCTTAAAAAAGGTCCTCAATGACATCACCATTGCCCTTGATTCTAAGCAATATTGTGCTGCTATTTTTATTGCCTTGGCCAAAGCTTTTGATACAGTAGACCATTCCATTCTTGTGGTCCTGGCTAAGAATTATTTGTGTCTCTGAGGGATCTTTGGCCTGGTTTGCTAACTACCTCTCTCAAAGAGCGCAGTGTATAAAGTCAGAACATCTGCTGTCTCAGCCACTGCCTGTCACTAAGGGAGTATCCCAAGGCTCAATGCTGGGCCCCACGCTCTTCTCAATTTATATCAACAACATAGCTCAGGCAGTAGGAAGCTCTCTCACCCATTTATATGCAGATGATACAGTCTTATACTCAGCTGGCCCCTCCCCGAATGTTGTGTTAAATGCTCTACAACAAAGCTTTCTTAGTGTCCAACAAACTTTCTCTGCCCTTAACCTTGTGCTGAACAGCTCCAAAATGAAGGTCATGTGGTTTGGTAAGAAGCATGTCCCTCTTTCCACAGGTGTGACTACTACCTCTGAGGGTTTAGAGCTTGAGGTAGTCACCTCATACAAGTACTTGAGAGTATGGCTAGACGGTACACTGTCCTTCTCTCAGCACATATCAAAGCTGCAGGCTAAAGTTAAATCTAGACTTGATTTCCTCTATCGTAATCGCTCATCTTTCACCCCAGCTGCCAAACTAAACCTGATTCAGATGACAATCCTACCGATGCTAGATTACATAGACATAATTTATAGATTGGCATGTAAGGGTGCTCTTGAGCAGCTATATTTACCATTTTACCAATGCTCCTTATAGGACACATCACTGCACTCTATACTCCTCTGTACCCCCCAGTGATGGGCCGTTCGCACTACCCTCTGTAGTGCCTTGCGGTTGGAGGCCGAGCAGTTGCCATACCAGGCAGTGATGCTCTTACCATGCTGTGTTGTCATGTGTTGCTGCCTTGCTATGTTGTTGTCTTGGGTCTGTCTTTATGTAGTTTGGTCTCTGTTGTTGTGATGTGTGTTTTGTCCTATATTTATATTGTATTTATTTAATTATTTTGGAAGATTTTGGAGTAGCAAACCCAGACTCTGGAGTAGTGGAAACGCGTTCACACTTCATCACTCCAGAGAACATGTTTCCTCTTCTCCACCCTCCTCTCCTCTTCCTCTCTTCCTCTATCCCCTTTCTATCTCCTTCCTCTCCTCTTCTCCACCCTCCTCTTCTCCACCCTCCTCTCCTCTTCCTCTCTTCCTCTATCCCCATTCTATCTCCTTCCTCTCCTCTTCTCCACCCTCCTCTCCTCTTCCTCTCTTCCTCTATCCCCTTTCTATCTCCTTCCTCTCCTCTTCTCCACCCTCCTCTTCTCCACCCTCCTCTCCTCTTCCTCTCTTCCTCTATCCCCTTTCTATCTCCTTCCTCTCCTCTTCACCCTACTCTTCTCCACCCTCCTCTCCTCTTCCTCTCTTCTTCTATCCCCTTTCTATCTCCTTCCTCTCCTATTCTCCACCCTCCTCTCCTCTTCCTCTCTTCCTCTATCCCCTTTCTATCTCCTTCCTCTCCTATTCTCCACCCTCCTCTCCTCTTCCTCTCTTCCTCTATCCCCTTTCTATCTCCTTCCTCTCCTGTTCTCCACCCTCCTCTCCTCTTCCTCTCTTCCTCTATCCCCTTTCTATCTCCTTCCTCTCCTATTCTCCACCCTCCTC
The DNA here is from genome assembly GCF_021184085.1 of Oncorhynchus gorbuscha. Classification (NCBI taxonomy): domain Eukaryota; kingdom Metazoa; phylum Chordata; class Actinopteri; order Salmoniformes; family Salmonidae; genus Oncorhynchus; species Oncorhynchus gorbuscha. Next base: position 6,985,482 of record NC_060185.1, on the reverse strand, counting down.
TCCTCTTCCTCTCTTCCTCTATCCCCTTTCTATCTCCTTCCTCTCCTATTCTCCACCCTCCTCTCCTCTTCCTCTCTTCCTCTATCCCCTCTCTATCTCCTTCCTCTCCTATTCTCCACCCTCCTCTCCTCTTCCTCTCTTCCTCTATCCCCTTTCTATCTCCTTCCTCTCCTGTTCTCCACCCTCCTCTCCTCTTCCTCTCTTCCTCTATCCCCTTTCTATCTCCTTCCTCTCCTATTCTCCACCCTCCTCTCCTCTTCCTCTCTTCCTCTATCCCCTTTCTATCTCCTTCCTCTCCTATTCTCCACCCTCCTCTCCTCTTCCTCTCTTCCTCTATCCCCTTTCTATCTCCTTCCTCTCCTGTTCTCCACCCTCCTCTCCTCTTCCTCTCTTCCTCTATCCCCTCTCTATCTCCTTCCTCTCCTATTCTCCACCCTCCTCTCCTCTTCCTCTCTTCCTCTATCCCCTTTCTATCTCCTTCCTCTCCTGTTCTCCACCCTCCTCTCCTCTTCCTCTCTTCCTCTATCCCCTTTCTATCTCCTTCCTCTCCTGTTCTCCACCCTCCTCTCCTCTTCCTCTCTTCCTCTATCCCCTCTCTATCTCCTTCCTCTCCTATTCTCCACCCTCCTCTCCTCTTCCTCTCTTCCTCTATCCCCTTTCTATCTCCTTCCTCTCCTCCTCTCCTCCACTTTCCTCTTCTCTTCCTCTATCTCCTTCCTCTCCTCTTCTCCACCGTCCTCCTCCACTTTCCTCCCCCTTCCTCTCCTCTCCTCCACTTTCCTCCTCCTTCCTCATTTAGAATCTCTTTCTCCTCCACTTTCCTTGTAATGTATTATCATGTCTCCTCTTCTCCACCCTCCTCTCTCCTCCCCCTCCCTCTCCTCTTCTCCACCCTCCTCTCCTCCACTTTCCTTCCCCTTCCTCTCCTCTCCTCTCCTCCCCCTTCCTCTCCTCTCCTCCACTTTCCTCCACTTTCCTCCATTATTACCCTTCTTTTCCTCTCATTTACTCATTAAGAATATGATGTTTCTCTCATTCATTTAGAATGTCGTTTCTCTCATTCATTGTTTCAGAATGTCTGATTGTAATGTATTATCATGTAATAATATCCACAGAAAAGCTCATGTCACTCATTCTTTTCACGTGTCTCTCTTCTCATGTCCTCTCTTCTCATGAAGACCTCTTCTCATGTCCTCTCTTCTCATGTCCTCTCTTCTCATGTCCTCTCTTCTCACGTCCTCTCTTCTCATGTCCTCTCTTCTCATGTCCTCTCTTCTCATGTCCTCTCTTCTCATGTCCTCTCTTCTCATGTCTTCCCTTCTCGTGTCCTCTCTTCTCGCGTCCTCTCTTCTCGCGTCCTCTCTTCTCGTGTCCTCTCTTCTCATGTCTTCTCTTCTCGTGTCTTCTCTTCTCGTGTCCTCTCTTCTCGTGTCTTCTCTTCTCGTGTCCTCTCTTCTCGTGTCTTCTCTTCTCGTGTCCTCTCTTCTCGTGTCTTCTCTTCTCGTGTCCTCTCTTCTCACGTCCTCTCTTCTCACGTCCTCTCTTCTCACGTCCTCTCTTCTCACGTCCTCTCTTCTCACGTCCTCTCTTCTCACGTCCTCTCTTCTCACGTCCTCTCTTCTCACGTCTTCCCTTCTCACGTCTTCCCTTCTCGTGTCCTCTCTTCTCACGTCTTCCCTTCTCGTGTCCTCTCTTCTCATGTCTTCCCTTCTTGTGTCCTCTCTTCTCATGTCTTCCCTTCTCGTGTCCTCTCTTCTCATGTCTTCCCTTCTCGTGTCCTCTCTTCTCATGTCTTCCCTTCTCGTGTCCTCTCTTCTCGCGTCCTCTCTTCTCACGTCCTCTCTTCTCGCGTCCTCTCTTCTCGTGTCCTCTCTCTTCTCCTGTCATATCTCCTCTCTTCTCGTGTCCTCTCTTCTCGTGTCCTCTCTTCTCATGTCTTCCCTTCTCATGTCCTCTCTTCTCATGTCTTCCCTTCTCATGTCCTCCCTTCTCGTGTCTTCCCTTCTCGTGTCCTCTCTTCTCGTGTCCTCTCTTCTCGTGTCCTCTCTTCTCGTGTCCTCTCTTCTCGTGTCCTCTCTCTTTGTGTCCTCTCTCTTCATGTCCTCTCTCTTCATGTCCTCTCTCTTCGTGTCCTCTCTCTTCTCATGTCCTCTCTCCTCACGTCCTCTCTTCTCATGTCCTTTCTTCTCGTGTCCACACTTCTCACGTCCTCTCTTCTCGTGTCCTCTCTGCTCATGTCCTCTCTTCTCGTGTCCTCTCTGCTCGTGTCCTCTCTGCTCGTGTCCTCTGCTCATGTCCTCTCTTCTCGTGTCCTCTCTTCTCGTGTCCTCTGCTCATGTCCTCTCTTCTCGTGTCCTCTCTCCTCGTGTCCTCTCTCCTCGTGTCCTCTCTCCTCATGTCCTCTCTTCTCACGTCCTCTCTTCTCACGTCCTCTCTTCTCACGTCCTCTAATCTCACGTCCTCTCTTCTCACTTCCTCTAATCTCACGTCCTCTCTTCTCACGTCCTCTCTTCTCACGTCCTCTCTTCTCACGTCCTCTCTTCTCACGTCCTCTCTTCTCACGTCCTCTCTTCTCACGTCCTCTCTTCTCACGTCCTCTCTTCTCGTGTCCTCTCTTCTCACGTCTTCCCTTCTCGTGTCCTCTCTTCTCATGTCTTCCCTTCTCGCGTCCTCTCTTCTCATGCCTTCCCTTCTCGAGTCCTCTCTTCTCACGTCCTCTCTCCTCGTGTCCTCTCTTCTCGCGTCCTCTCTCCTCGTGTCCTCTCTCCTCGTGTCCTCTCTCCTCGTGTCCTCTCTCCTCATGTCCTCTCTCCTCATGTCCTCTCTCCTCATGTCCTCTCTCCTCATGTCCTCTCTCCTCGTGTCCTCCCTCCTCATGTCCTCCCTCCTCGTGTCCTCTCTCTTCGTGTCCTCTCTCTTCGTGTCCTCTCTCCCCTTCGTGTCCTCTCTCTTCGTGTCCTCTCTCCCCGTGTCCTCTCTCTTCGTGTCCTCTCTCCCCGTGTCCTCTCTCTTCGTGTCCTCTCTCCTCATGTCCTCTCTCTTCATGTCCTCTCTCTTCGTGTCCTCTCTCTTATGTCCTCTCTCTCATGTCCTCTCTCCTCATGTCCTCTCTCCTCATGTCCTCTCTCCTCTCCTGTCATTTCTTTTCTCATGTCCTCTCTCCTCTCCTCTCTTCTCCTCCCTTCTTGTGTTCTCTCCGCTTCTCTTCTCCTCTCCTCTCATGTCCTCTATTCTCTCTCTCCTCAGAGACGAAGGGGGACCTGGAAGTTCTGATGACGGACATTAAGAAGTTGGCCAATAAAGTTCGCTCCAAACTAAAGAGTGAGTAACCAAAAAACAACACATTCTACCTGGCCCCTCCCCAATATACAGCAGATTCTACCTGGCCCCTCCCCAATATACAGCAGATTCTACCTGGCCCCTCCCCAATATACAGCAGATTCTACCTGGCCCATCCCCAATATACTGCAGATTATACCTGGCCCATCCCCAATATACTGCAGATTCTACCTGGCCCCTCCCCAAAATAATGCAGATTCTACCTGGCCCCTCCCCAATATAATGCAGATTCTACCTGGCCCCTCCCCAATATAATGCAGATTCTACCTGGCCCCTCCCCAACATAATGCAGATTCTACCTGGCCCCTCCCCATATAATGCAAATTCTACCTGGCCCCTCCCCAATATAATGCAGATTCTACCTGGCCCCACCCAATATACAGCAGATTCTACCTGGCCCCTCTCCCAATATACAGCAGAGTCCACCTGGCCCCGACCCAATAATATGCAGATTCTATCTGGCCCCTCCCCAATATAATGCAGATTCTACCTGGCCCCGACCCAATATACAGCAGATTTTACCTGGCCCCTCCCCAATATACAGCAAAATCTACCTGGGGACTCCCCCAATATACAGCAGAATCTACCTGGCCCCTCCCCCAATATACAGCAGATTCTACCTGGCCCCACCCCAATATAATGTAGAATCTACCTGGCCCCTCCCCAACATACTGCAGATTCTACCTGGCCCCACCCCAATATACAGCAGATTCTACCTGGCCCCTCCCCAATATAATGCAGATTCTACCTGGCCCCTCCCCAATATACAGCAGATTCTACCTGGCCCCTCCCCAATATACAGCAGATTCTACCTGGCCCCTCCCCAATATAAGCAGATTCTACCTGGCCCCTCCCTAATATACAGCAGAGTCCACCTGGCCCCCCAACATACTGCAGACCCAATAATAATATAAGATTCTATCTGGCCCCTCCCCAATATATAGCAGACTCCACCTGGCCCCTCCCCAATATACAGCAGATTTTACCTGGCCCCTCCCCAATATACAGCAGATTCTACCTAGTCCCACCCCAATATACAGCAGATTCTACCTGGCCCCTCCCCAATATACAGCAGATTCTACCTAGTCCCACCCCAATATACAGCAGATTCTACCTGGCCCCTCCCCAATATACAGCAGATTCTACCTGGCCCCTCCTCAATATACTGCAGCATCTACCTGGCCCCTCCCCAATATACAGCAGAATCTACCTGGCCCCTCTTCAATATAATGCAGCTTCTACCTGGCCCCACCCCAATATCATGCAGAATCGACCTGGCCCCTCCCCAATATATAGCAGATTCTACCTGGCCCCTCCCCAATATATAGCAGATTCTACCTGGCCCCTCCCCAATATACTGCAGCATCTACCTGGCCCCTCCCCAATATACAGCAGATTCTACCTGGTCCCACTCTAATATAATGCAGATTCTACCTTGTCCCACCCTAATATAATGCAGAATAGACCTGGCCCCTCCCCAATATATAGCAGATTCTACCTGGCCCCTCCCGATATACAGCAGATTCTACCTGGCCCCTCCCCAATATAATGCAGATTCTACCTGGCTCTACCTGGCACCTCCCCAATATAATGCAGATTCTACCTGGCCCCTCCCCAATATAATGCAGATTCTACCTGGCCCCTCCCCAATATAATGCAGATTCTACCTGGCCCCTCCCCAATATCATGCAGATTCTACCTGGCCCCTCCCCAATATAATGCCTACCTGGCCCCTCCCCAAATCATGCAGATTCTACCTGGACCCTCCCCAAAATCATGCAGATTCTACCTGGCCCCTCCCCAATATAATGCAGATTCTACCTGGACCCTCCCCAATATAATGCAGATTCTACCTGGCCCCTCCCCAATATAATGCAGATTCTACCTGGCCCCTCCCCAATATACAGCAGATTCTACCTGGCCCCACCCCAATATCATGCAGATTCTACCTGGTCCCACCCTAATATAATGCAGAATAGACCTGGCCCCTCCCCAATATATAGCAGATTCTACCTGGCCCCTCCCCGATATACTGAAGATTCTACCTGGCCCCTCCCCAATATACTGCAGATTCTACCTGGCCCCTCCCCAATATACTGAAGATTCTACCTGGCCCCTCCCCAATATACTGCATTTTCTACCTGGCCCCTCCCCGATATACTGAAGATTCTACCTGGCCCCTCCCCAATATACTGAAGATTCTACCTGGCCCCTCCCGACATACTGAAGATTCTACCTGGCCCCTCCCCAATATACTGAAGATTCTACCTGGCCCCACCCCAATATACTGCAGATTCTACCTGTCCCCTCCCCAATATTCAGACATTCAGTTCAGTCTATGGGTATTTGGATATAGATGGACGTTAAATAATGCTACTCTCCACTTGGGATTCATTTCAGTGTGAAGATGAGAGAGACAGAGAGAGAGACAGAGTGAATGAGAGACCGTACTACAGACCACGTATTGACCCTGCACACCCTAATTGACAATCAAACAGAGACAGAGCTTTCGACTCAATTTGGCACGAGGGCCTGCTATTCATATTGATGTAAAGTGGTGTTTGGGGGGGGGGGGGGGGGGGGACAGAGATCGAGAGAATGAATGAATGAACGCATGAGAAATAGAGAGAACTTGGCAGGTAACAGACACCCCGATTTACACAGGTGGATTCTTCTCTCTCGGTTGGGACGATCACTGTCACTCGCTCCAGAGTTTGTGACACACACACACATTTACATAGTGTATGAGCAGCCAGGTTGAGTTTGTGTGATGGGTATTGATCGCACCACCGAGATGTGTGATACGAGCGCAATTATCGGTCCTATCATTGAGCTGTCTGTGTGTGTGTGTGATCAAAGAAACATACAGGAACTCAAATCCTTCTGTTCACCTGATTTAGAATTCCTCACAATCAAATGTCAACCACATTATCTACCAAGAGAATTCTCTTCGATTATAATCACAGCCGTATATATATTCCCCCCCAAGCTGACACATCGATGGCTCTGAACGAACTTTATTTGACTCTTTGCAAACTGGAATCCATTTATCCGGAGGCTGCATTCATTGTAGCTGGGGATTTTAACAAGGCTAATGTGAAAACAAGACTCCCTAAATTTTATCAGCATATCGATTGCGCAACCAGGGCTGGAAAAACCTTGGATCACTGTTACTCTAACTTCCGCAACGCATATAAGGCCCTGCCCTGCCCCCTTTCGGAAAAGCTGACCACGACTCCATTTTGTTGATCCCTGCCTACAGACAGAAACTAAAACAAGAGGCTCCCACGCTGAGGTCTGTCCAACGCTGGTCCGACTAAGCTGATTCCACACTCCAAGACTGCTTCCATCATGTGGACTGGGACATGTTTCGTATTGCGTCAGATGACAACATTGACGAATACGCCGATTCGGTGTGCGAGTTCATTAGAACGTGCGTTGAAGATGTTATTCCCATAGCAACGATTAAAACATTCCCTAACCAGAAACCGTGGATTGATGGCAGCATTCGCGTGAAACTGAAAGCACGAACCACTGCTTTTAATCATGGCAAGGTGACTGGTAACATGACCGAATACAAACAGTGCAGCTATTCCCTCCGCAAGGCTATCAAACAAGCTAAGCGTTAGTACAGAGACGAAGTAGAATCTCAATTCAACGGCTCAGACACAAAAGGTATGTGGCAGGGTCTACAGTCAATCACGGATTACAAGAAGAAAACCAGCCCAGTCACGGACCAGGATGTCTTGCTCCCAGGCAGACTAAATAACTTTTTTGCCCGCTTTGAGGACAATACAGTGCCACTGACACGGCCTGCAATGAAAACATGCGGACTCTCCTTCACTGCAGCCGAGGTGAGTAAGACATTTAAACGTGTTAACCCTCGCAAGGCTGCAGGCCCAGACGGCATCCCAAGCCGCTCCCTCAGAGCATGCGCAGACCAGCTGGCCGGTGTGTTTACGGACATATTCAATCAATCGCTATACCAGTCTGCTGTTTCCACATGCTTCAAGAGGGCCACCATTGTTCCTGTTCCCAAGAAAGCTATGGTAACGGAGCTAAACGACTACCGCCCCATAGCACTCACTTCCGTCATCATGAAGTGCTTTGAGAGACAAGTCAAGGACCATATCACCTCCACCCTACCTGACACCCTAGACCCACTCCAATTTGCTTACCACCCAAATAGGTCCACAGACGATGCAATCTCAACCACACTGCACACTGCCCTAACCCATCTGGACAAGAGGAATACCTATGTGAGAATGCTGTTCATCGACTACAGCTCGGCATTCAACACCATAGTACCCTCCAAGCTCGTCATCAAGCTCGAGACCCTGGGTCTCGACCCCGCCCTGTGCAACTGGGTACTGGACTTCCTGACGGGCCGCCATAATATGACATCCCCCCTGCCTCTATAATATGACATCTGCCTCTATAATATGACATCTGCCTCTATAATATGACATCCCCCCTGCCTCTATAATATAACATCTCCCCCTGCCTCTATAATATAACATATCCCTCTGCCTCTATAGTATAACACCTGCCTCTATAATATAGCATCTCCCCCTGCCTCTATAATATAACATCTCCCCCGGCCTCTATAATATAACATCTGCCTCTGCCTCTATAACACCTGCCTCTATAATTTAGCATCTCCCCCTGCCTCTATAGTATAGCATCTCCCCCTGCCTCTATAATATAGCATCTCCCCCTGCCTCTATAATATAGCATCTCCCCCTGCCTCTATAATATAACATCTCCCCCTGCCTCTATAATATAACACCTGCCTCTATAATATAACATCTCCCCTGCCTCCATAATATGACATCCCCCTGCCTCTATAATATGACATCTGCCTCTATAATATGACATCCCCCGCCTCTATAATATAACATCTCCCCCTGCTTCTATAATATAACACCTGCCTCTATAATATAACATCTCCCCTGCCTCCATAATATGACATCCCCCTGCCTCTATAATATGACATCTGCCTCTATAATATGACATCCCCCTGCCTCTATAATATAACATCTCCCCCTGCCTCTATAATTTAACATCTCCCCCTGCCTCTATAATATAACATCTGCCTCTGCCTCTATAATATAACATCTGCCTCTGCCTCTATAATATAACATCTGCCTCTGCCTCTATAATATAACATCTGCCTCTATAATATAACAGCTGCCTTGCCTCTATAATATAACATATTCCCTGCCTCTATAATATAGCATCTGCCTCTATAATATAATATCTGTCTCTATAATATAACATCTTCCCCTGCCTCTATAATATAGCATCTGCCTCTATAATATAATATCTGTCTCTATAATATAACATCTTCCCCTGCCTCTATAATATAGCATCTGCCTCTATAATATAATATCTGTCTCTATAATATAACATCTCCCCTGCCTCTAATATGACAACCCCCCTGCCTCTATAATATAACATCTCGCCTGCCTCTATAATATAGCATCTCCCCTGCCTCTATAATATAACGTCTCCCGCTGCCTCTATAATATAACATCTGCCTCTGCCTCTGTAATATAACATCTGCCTCTAATATAACATCTGCCCTACCTCTATAATATAACATCTCCTCTGCCTCTATAATATAACAGCTCCCCTGCCTCTATAACATAGCATCTCGCCTGCCTCTATAATATAACATCTGCCTCTATAATATAACATCTCTCCTGCCTCCATAATATAGCATCTCCCCTGCCTCTATAATATAACATCTCCCCTGCCTCTATAATATATCATCTCTCCTGCCTCTATAATATATCATCTCTCCTACCTCTATAATACAACATCTGCCCTGCCTCTATAATATAACATCTTCCCTGCCTCTATAACATAACATATGCCTCTATAATATAACATCTGCCCTGCCTCTATAATATAACATCTGCCCTGCCTCTATAATATAACATCTGCCTCTGCCTATGTAATATAACATCTGCCTCTAATATAACATCTGCCCTGCCTCTATAATATAACATCTGCCTCTATAATATAACATCTGCCCTGCCTCTATAATATAACATCTGCCCTGCCTCTATAATGTAACATCTGCCTCTATAATATAACATCTCCCCTGCCTTTATAATACAACATCTGCCTCTATAATATATAATCTCTCCTGCCTCTATATAGACCTAACACAACTCTTATAACAGTTGTAGGTGTTAGTAAGGCAGTTGAGGACCGTAGTCACCCTGTAGTGTGGACCCTAGGAGGACCGTAGTCACCCTGTAGTGTGGACCCTAGGAGGACCGTAGTCACCCTGTAGTGTGGACCCTAGGAGGACCGTAGTCACCCTGTAGTGTGGACCATAGGAGGACAGTAGTCACCCTGTAGTGTGGACCCTAGGAGGACTGTAGTCACCCTGTAGTGTGGACCCTAGGAGGACCGTTGTCACCCTGTAGTGTGGACCCTAAGAGGACCGTAGTCACCCGTAGTGTTGACCCTAGGAGGACCGTAGTCCCCCCGTAGTGTGGACCCTAGAAGGACCGTAGTCACCCTGCAGTGTGGACCCTAGGAGGACCGTAGTCACCCTGTAGTGTGGACACTAGGAGGACCGTAGTGGTGGTGTTGGATGCAGAGATCACATTACATTAATATGGTGGTGTTGGATGGAGAGATGACATTACAGTAATATGGTGGTGTTGGATGGAGAGATGACATTACAGTAATATGGTGGTGTTGGATGGAGAGATGACATTACAGTAATATGGTGGTGTTGGATGGAGAGATGCCATTACAGTAATATGGTGGTGTTGGATGGAGAGATGACATTACAGTAATATGGTGGTGTTAGATGCAGAGATGACATTACAGTAATATGGTGGTGTTTGATGGAGAGATGACATTACAGTAATATGGTGGTGTTGGATGGAGAGATGACATTACAGTAATATCGTGGTGTTGGATGCAGAGATGACATTACAGTAATATGGTGGTGTTGGATGGAGAGATGACATTACAGTAATATGGTGGTGTTGGATGGAGAGATGACATTACAGTAATATGGTGGTGTTGGATGCAGAGATGACATTACAGTAGTATGGTGGTGTTGGATGGAGAGATGACATTACAGTAGTATGGTTGTGTTGGAAGGAGAGATGACATTACAGTAGTATGGTGGTGTTGGATGGAGAGATGACATTACAGTAGTATGTAATATGGTGGTGTTGGATGGAGAGATGACATTACAGTAATATGGTGGTGTTGGATGGAGAGATGACATCACAGTAATATGGTGGTGTTGGATGGAGAGATGACATTACAGTAATATGGTGGTGTTGGATACAGAGATGACATTACAGTAATATGGTGGTGTTGGATGCAGAGATGACATTACAGTAATATGGTGGTGTTGGATGGAGGGATGACATTACAGTAATATGGTGGTGTTGGATGGAGAGATGACATTACAGTAATATGGTGGTGTTGGATGGAGAGATGACATTACAGTAATATGGTGGTGTTGGATGGAGAGATGACATTACAGTAATATGGTGGTGTTGGATGGAGAGATGACATTACAGTAATATGGTGGTGTTGGATGGAGAGATGACATTACAGTAATATGGTGGTGTTGGATGGAGAGATGACATTACAGTAGTATGTAATATGGTGGTGTTGGATGGAGAGATGACATTACAGTAGTATGTAATATGGTGGTGTTGGATGGAGAGATGACATTACAGTAAAATGGTGGTGTTGGATGTTTACAGTAATATGGTGGTGTTGGATGGAGAGATGACATTACAGTAATATGGTGGTGTTGGATGGAGAGATGACATTACAGTAATATATGGTGGTGTTGGATGGAGAGATGACATTACAGTAATATGGTGGTGTTGGATGGAGAGATGACATTACAGTAATATGGTGGTGTTGGATGGAGAGATGACATTACAGTAATATGGTGGTGTTGGATGGAGAGATGATTACAGTAATATGGTGGTGTTGGATGGAGTGACATTATAATATGGTGGTGTTGGATGGAGAGATGACATTACAGTAATATGGTGGTGTTGGATGGAGAGATGACATGGATGGATGAGATGACATTACAGTAATATGGTGGTGTTGGATGGAGAGATGACATTACATTAATATGGTGGTGTTGGATGTGACATTACAGTAATATGGTATGGAGAGATGACATTACAGTAATATGGTGGTGTTGGATACAGAGATGACATTACAGTAATATGGTGGTGTTGGATGGAGAGATGACATTACAGTAATATGGTGGTGTTGGATGGAGAGATGACATTACAGTAATATGGTGGTGTTGGATGCAGAGATGACATTACAGTAATATGGTGGTGTTGGATGGAGAGATGACATTACAGTAGTATGTAATATGGTGGTGTTGGATGGAGAGATGATATTACAGTAATATGGTGGTGTTGGATACAGAGATGATATTACAGTAATATGGTGGTGTTGGATGGAGAGATGACATTACAGTAATATGGTGGTGTTGGATGGAGAGATGACATTACAGTAATATGGTGGTGTTGGATGGAGAGATGACATTACAGTAATATGGTGGTGTTGGATGCAGAGATGACATTACAGTAATATGGTGGTGTTGGATGGAGAGATGACATTACAGTAGTATGTAATATGGTGGTGTTGGATGGAGAGATGACATTACAGTAATATGGTGGTGTTGGATACAAAGATGACATTACAGTAATATGGTGGTGTTGGATGGAGAGATGACATTACAGTAATATGGTGGTGTTGGATGGAGAGATGACATTACAGTAATATGGTGGTGTTGGATGGAGAGATGACATTACAGTAATATGGTGGTGTTGGATGGAGAGATGACATTACAGTAATATGGTGGTGTTAGATGCAGAGATGACATTACAGTAATATGGTGGTGTTGGATGGAGAGATGACATTACAGTAATATGGTGGTGTTAGATGGAGAGATGACATTACAGTAATATGGTGGTGTTGGGTGCAGAGATGACATTACAGTAATATGGTGGTGTTGGGTGCAGAGATGACATTACAGTAATATGGTGGTGTTAGATGGAGAGATGACATTACAGTAATATGGTGGTGTTGGGTGCAGAGATGACATTACAGTAATATGGTGGTGTTGGATGGAGAGATGACATTTCAGCATTTGGGTCCTGCAGTCCGTGATGCACAGTTTCTAGCAGAACTTTTGGTGTTTCGAACTGAACACAAATGAATAGCGGGCTGGCACGGTTAAGAACGGGCTGGCACGGTTAAGAGCGGGCTGGCACGGTTAAGAACGGGCTGGCACGGTTAAGAACGGGCTGGCACGGTTAAGAGCGGGCTGGCACGGTTAAGAGCGGGCTGGCACGGTTAATAGCGGGCTGGCACGGTTAAGAGCGGGCTGGCACGGTTAAGAGCGGGCTGGCACGGTTAAGAACGGGCTGGCACGGTTAAGAGCGGGCTGGCACGGTTAATAGCGGGCTGGCACGGTTAAGAACGGGCTGGCACGGTTAAGAGCGGGCTGGCACGGTTAAGAGCGGACTGGCACGGTTAATAGCGGGCTGGCACGGTTAAGAGCTTGGTTTGACGTACAGATTGGTTTCATACAACCGCTCTCAACACTGCAGACTTCCCCGTTGGTATTGGGTCGATTTTCAGGCAAGTTTATTTCACTAAAAAGACAGACCTGTGCAGTGCGAAAGTTCTTGTTTGTAACAGTAAATATCATTGGTTTAATATGTCTCGGTTAACGTAATGTGTCTTCGGATTTCATAACTCCCTTTTACCAAGGAATCACAAAGTCTTCTGGTCTGTATCTTCTATCTTCCTGCAGGTATCCAACAGACCATTGAGCAGGAGGAGAGTCAGAACAAGTCTTCAGCTGACCTGAGGATACGCAAGACACAGGTGAGTCAGGAGGAGAGAAAGTGAGAAGAGCAGAGAGTGCAGTGGTAGAGATGTAAGGATGTGTGAGGGAGCGGAAGAGGAGTCAGGAGAGAGGAGACAGGAGAGGGGAGACAGGAGAGAGGAGACAGGAGAGAGGAGTCAGGAGAGAGGAGACAGGAGAGAGGAGACAGGAGAGAGGAGACAGGAGAGAGGAGTCAGGAGAGAGGAGTCAGGAGAGAGGAGAGAGGAGACAGGAGAGAGGAGACAGGAGAGAGGAGACAGGAGAGAGGAGACAGGAGAGAGGAGACAGGAGAGAGGGAGACAGGAGAGAGGAGACAGGAGAGAGGAGTCAGGAGAGAGGAGACAGGAGAGAGGAGACAGGAGAGAGGAGTCAGGAGAGAGGAGACAGGAGAGGAGAGAGTCAGGAGAGAGGAGTCAGGAGAGACAGGAGAGGAGACAGGAGAGAGGAGACAGGAGAGAGGAGTCAGGAGAGAGGAGTCAGGAGAGAGGAGACAGGAGAGAGGAGTCAGGAGAGAGGAGTCAGAGAGGAGAGGAGAGAGAGACAGGAGAGAGGAGACAGGAGAGAGGAGACAGGAGAGAGGAGACAGGAGAGAGGAGACAGGAGAGAGGAGACAGGAGAGAGGAGTCAGGAGAGAGGAGACAGGAGAGAGGAGACAGGAGAGAGGAGACAGGAGAGAGGAGACAGGAGAGAGGAGACAGGAGAGAGGAGACAGGAGAGAGGAGACAGGAGAGAGGAGACAGGAGAGAGGAGACAGGAGAGAGGAGACAGGAGACAGGAGAGAGGAGACAGGAGAGAGGAGACAGGAGAGAGGAGACAGGAGAGAGGAGTCAGGAGAGATGAGTCAGGAGAGAGGAGACAGGAGAGAGGAGACAGGAGAAAGGAGTTAGGAGAGAGGAGTCAGGAGAGCGGAGACAGGTGAGAGGAGACAGGTGAGAGGAGACAGGTGAGAGGAGACAGGTGAGAGGAGACAGGTGAGAGGAGACAATGACCTTAATGAACCTGTCTCCCTGCCTCCCCCTCTCTCTCCCATGGGAAACATATGTTAACATTGCCAAGCAAGTAGATAATAAGATAAAGTGAAATAAACAATAATAAATAAACAGTAAACATTACACTCACAGAAGTTCCAAAATATTAGAGACATTTCAAATGTCATATTTTGTGTATATATACAGTGTTGTAATGAAGTGCAAATAGTGAAAGTCCCGTCCCCCTGTCTCTTCCCTGTCTCTCCCCGTCTCTCCCCGTCTCTCCCCGTCTCTCCCCATCTCTTCCCTCTCTCCCCGTCTCTCCCCGTCTCTCCCCGTCTCTCCCCATCTCTCCCCTGTCTCTCCCCCTCTCCCCATCTCTCCCCTCTCCCCCATCTCTCCCGCCCCCCTGTCTCTCCCTTGTCTCTCCCGCACCCCTGTCTCTCCCTTGTCTCTCCCGCACCCCTGTCTCTCCCCTGTCTCTCCCACCCCCTGTCTCTCCCCGTCTCTCCCGCCCCCTGTTTCTCCCCGTCTCTCCCGCCCCCTGTCTCTCCCCGTCTCTCCCGCCCCCTGTCTCTCCCCTGTCTCTCCCGCCCCCTGTCTCTCCCCGTCTCTCCCGCCCCCTGTCTCTCCCCGTCTCTCCCGCCCCCTGTCTCTCCCCGTCTCTCCCGTCCCCTGTCTCTCCCCGTCTCCCCGTCCCCTGTCTCTCCCGTCTCCCTGTCTCTCCCGTCTCTCCCGTCCCCCTGTCTCTCCCGCCCCCTGTCTCTCCCTGTCTCTCCCCTGTCTCTCCCCGTCTCTCCCATCCCCCTGTCTCTCCCCTGTCTCTCCCCTGTCTCTCCCCGTCTCTCCCCCTGTCTCTCCCGTCCCCTGTCTCTCCCCTGTCTCTCCCCGTCTCTCCCGTCCCCCTGTCTCTCCCCTGTCTCTCCCCTGTCTCTCCCGCCCCCTGTCTCTCCCCCGTCCCCCTCCTGTCTCTCCCATCCCCCTGTCTCTCCCCCCGTCTCTCCCGTCCCCCTGTCTCGCCCCGTGTCTCCCCAACTCTCCCCATCTCTCCCCATCTCTCCCCGTCTCTCCCCGTCTCTCCCCGTCTCTCCCCATCTCTCCCCCATCTCTCCCCCATCTCTCCCCCATCTCTCCCCGTCTCCCCGTCCCCCCATCTCCCCGTCTCTCCCCACCTCTCCCCATCTCTCCCCCTCTCCCCTCTCTCCCCATCTCTCCCCGTCTCTCTCCCCATCTCTCCCCTGTCTCTCCCGTCCCCCATCTCTCCCCTGTCTCTCCCCATCTCTCCCCGTCTCTCCCCGTCTCTCCCTGTCTCTCCCCCTGTCTCTCCCGTCTCCCCATCTCTCCCCTGTCTCCCCTCCCCCCGTCTCCCCATCTCTCCCCATCTCTCCCCTGTCTCTCCCCGTCCCCCCATCTCTCCCCTCTCCCCATCTCTCCC
>NC_060185.1:6932324-6967324 GCF_021184085.1 Oncorhynchus gorbuscha | reverse complement strand
GTGAATAATCAAGTCAATAAACGTTGGGTGGTTAGTTAGATATCAGATAGTTAATATACTGGCAAGTTTGATGTATAAGTAGCCAACTAATGTTAGATAGCTAAGTTAGCTAACAACATACATACTGCTACTAATGATATGCTATGTGGTTGGTAAGGACAGCGTTGCTAACAACATACATACTGCTACTAATGCTATGTGGTTGGTAAGGACAGCGTAAACAACATACATACTGCTACTAATGCTATGTGGTTGGTAAGGACAGCGTTGCTAACAACATACATACTGCTACTAATGATATGCTATGTGATTGGTAAGGACAGCGTTGCTAACAACATACATACTGCTACTAATGATATGTGGTTGGTAAGGACAGCGTTGCTAACAACATACATACTGCTACTAATGATATGCTATGTGGTTGGTAAGGACAGCGTTGCTAACAACATACATACTGCTACTAATGATATGTGGTTGGTAAGGACAGCGTTGCTAACAACATACATACTGCTACTAATGATATGCTATGTGGTTGGTAAGGACAGCGTTGCTAACAAATTGTTAGCCAACATAACGTGTAACGTAACTTGAAAAGTCATTACTTTATTACATTGCTCAACATTTTCTTAACATTTTTCATCGTTTAGTTTTAAAGAAATTAATTTGTATCGTCGGACTTCAGCTCCATGTTTTCTGCTGTTTTTCTTCAAATCTGGAAACGATGTGAAGCCACGCCCATTTCCTGAAGAATTGCTTTATGGGCCCGAAAGTACAGAAATAGTGTACACTTCATATTTTGCATCCTGGAACTTTTGGCATACTAACTATATCCATACTATGACCAATAAGTAAACTACATACTCAATCCACATCACAAATAGTACGGTTAGTAGGAGTATTCGAACACAGCTCGTGTCTCTTTTGTCTGATTGGTCAGGTATTATGTTTCTGTAACAGACACACTAAGGGGTTAAATAAACACTCCATAGTACCAGCTTCCCCAGGTTGGCATGGCCCCTGTCAGCCTGGGGTTATATACACTCCATAGTACCAGCTTCCCCAGGTTGGCATGGCCCCTGTCAGCCTTGGGTTATATACCTTCCATAGTACCAGCTTCCCCAGGTTGGCATGGCCTCTGTCAGCCTGGGGTTAAATACCTTCCATAGTACCAGCTTCCCCAGGTTGGCATGGCCCCTGTCAGCCTGGGGTTAAATACACTCCATAGTACCAGCTTCCCCAGGTTGGCATGGCCCCTGTCAGCCTGGGGTTATATACACTCCATAGTACCAGCTTCCCCAGGTTGGCATGGCCCCTGTCAGCCTGGGGTTATATACACTCCATAGTACCAGCTTCCCCAGGTTGGCATGGCCCCTGTCAGCCTGGGGTTAAATAAACACTCCATAGTACCAGCTTCCCCAGGTTGGCATGGCCCCTGTCAGCCTGGGGTTATATACACTCCATAGTACCAGCTTCCCCAGGTTGGCATGGCCCCTGTCAGCCTGGGGTTATATACACTCCATAGTACCAGCTTCCCCAGGTTGGCATGGCCCCTGTCAGCCTGGGGTTATATATACTTCCCCACTCCCCCAGGTTGGCATGGCCCCTGTCATAGTACCAGCTTCCCCAGGTTGGCATGGCCCCTGTCAGCCTGGGGTTATATACACTCCATAGTACCAGCTTCCCCAGGTTGGCATGGCCCCTGTCAGCCTGGGGTTAAATAAACACTCCATAGTAGCCAGCTTCCCCAGGTTGGCATGGCCCCTGTCAGCCTGGGGTTAGGTTGGCATGGCCTCTGTCAGCCTGGGGTTAAATACCTTCCATAGTACCAGCTTCCCCAGGTTGGCATGGCCCCTGTCAGCCTGGGGTTATATACACTCCATAGTACCAGCTTCCCCAGGTTGGCATGGCCCCTGTCAGCCTGGGGTTATATACACTCCATAGTACCAGCTTCCCCAGGTTGGCATGGCCCCTGTCAGCCTGGGGTTATATACACTCCATAGTACCAGCTTCCCCAGGTTGGCATGGCCCCTGTCAGCCTGGGGTTAAATAAACACTCCATAGTATCAGCTTCCCCAGGTTGGCATGGCCCCTGTCAGCCTGGGGTTATATACACTCCATAGTACCAGCTTCCCCAGGTTGGCATGGCCCCTGTCAGCCTGGGGTTATATACACTCCATAGTACCAGCTTCCCCAGGTTGGCATGGCCCCTGTCAGCCTGGGGTTATATACACTCCATAGTACCAGCTTCCCCAGGTTGGCATGGCCCCTGTCAGCCTGGGGTTAAATACCTTCCATAGTACCAGCTTCCCCAGGTTGGCATGGCCCCTGTCAGCCTTGGGTTATATACCTTCCATAGTACCAGCTTCCCCAGGTTGGCATGGCCCCTGTCAGCCTGGGGTTATATGATCCATAGTACCAGCTTCCCCAGGTTGGCATGGCAATAGACACACACACACACACACACACACACACACACACACACAAGCATGCAGACGTACCTGTTACCTATAACAGAGTCACCTCCAACCTACTTGTCAGCTGCTGTAGTCACAGGTGGGCCTGACTGATATCAAGAAACAGCAGGCAGGGGATTAGAAAGAGAGGTAGGGACAGAGTGATATATAGAGAGAGGTAGGGACAGAGTGATATATAGAGAGAGGTAGGGACAGAGTGATATATAGAGAGAGGTAGGGACAGAGTGATATATAGAGAGAGGTCGGGACAGAGTGATATATAGAGAGAGGTAGGGACAGAGTGATATATAGAGAGAGGTAGGGACAGAGTGATATATAGAGAGGTCGGGACAGAGTGATATATAGAGAGAGGTAAGGGACAGAGTGATATATAGAGAGAGGTAGGGACAGAGTGATATATAGAGAGAGGTAGGGACAGAGTGATATATAGAGAGAGGTAGGGACAGAGTGATATATAGAGAGAGGTAGGGACAGAGTGATATATAGAGAGAGGTAGGGACAGAGTGATATATAGAGAGAGGTAGGGACAGAGTGATATATAGAGAGAGGTAGGGACAGAGTGATATATAGAGAGAGGTAGGGACAGAGTGATATATAGAGAGAGGTAGGGACAGAGTGATATATAGAGAGGTAGGGACAGAGTGATATATAGAGAGAGGTAGGGACAGAGTGATATATAGAGAGAGGTAGGGACAGAGTGATATATAGAGAGAGGTAGGGACAGAGTGATATATAGAGAGGTAGGGACAGAGTGATATATAGAGAGAGGTAGGGACAGAGTGATATATAGAGAGAGGTAGGGACAGAGTGATATATAGAGAGAGGTAGGGACAGAGTGATATATAGAGAGAGGTAGGGACAGAGTGATATATAGAGAGAGGTAGGGACAGAGTGATATATAGAGAGAGGTAGGGACAGAGTGATATATAGAGAGAGGTAGGGACAGAGTGATATATAGAGAGAGGTAGGGACAGAGTGATATATAGAGAGAGGTAGGGACAGAGTGATATATAGAGAGAGGTAGGGACAGAGTGATATATAGAGAGAGGTAGGGACAGAGTGATATATAGAGAGAGGTAGGGACAGAGTGATATATAGAGAGAGGTAGGGACAGAGTGATATATAGAGAGAGGTAGGGACAGAGTGATATATAGAGAGGGTAGGGACAGAGTGATATATAGAGAGAGGTAGGGACAGAGTGATATATATAGAGAGAGGTAGGGACAGAGTGATATATAGAGAGAGGTAGGGACAGAGTGATATATAGAGAGAGGTAGGGACAGAGTGATATATAGAGAGAGGTAGGGACAGAGTGATATATAGAGAGAGGTAGGGACAGAGTGATATATAGAGAGAGGTAGGGACAGAGTGATATATAGAGAGGTAGGGACAGAGTGATATATAGAGAGGTAGGGACAGAGTGATATATAGAGAGAGGTAGGGACAGAGTGATATATAGAGAGAGGTAGGGACAGAGTGATATATAGAGAGAGGTAGGGACAGAGTGATATATAGAGAGAGTAGGGACAGAGTGATATATAGAGAGAGTAGGGACAG
The DNA here is from genome assembly GCF_021184085.1 of Oncorhynchus gorbuscha. Classification (NCBI taxonomy): domain Eukaryota; kingdom Metazoa; phylum Chordata; class Actinopteri; order Salmoniformes; family Salmonidae; genus Oncorhynchus; species Oncorhynchus gorbuscha. The sequence continues at coordinate 6,963,293 of NC_060185.1, read as the reverse complement.
AGTGATATATAGAGAGAGGTAGGGACAGAGTGATATATAGAGAGAGGTAGGGACAGAGTGATATATAGAGAGAGGTAGGGACAGAGTGATATATAGAGAGAGGTAGGGACAGAGTGATATATAGAGAGAGGTAGGGACAGAGTGATATATAGAGAGAGGTAGGGACAGAGTGATATATAGAGAGAGGTAGGGACAGAGTGATATATAGAGAGAGGTAGGGACAGAGTGATATATAGAGAGAGGTAGGGACAGAGTGATATATAGAGAGAGGTAGGGACAGAGTGATATATAGAGAGAGGTAGGGACAGAGTGATATATAGAGAGGTAGGGACAGAGTGATATATAGAGAGAGGTAGGGACAGAGTGATATATAGAGAGAGGTAGGGACAGAGTGATATATAGAGAGAGGTAGGGACAGAGTGATATATAGAGAGAGTAGGGACAGAGTGATATATAGAGAGAGGTAGGGACAGAGTGATATATAGAGAGGTAGGGACAGAGTGATATATAGAGAGGTAGGGACAGAGTGATATATAGAGAGGTAGGGACAGAGTGATATATAGAGAGGTAGGGACAGAGTGATATATAGAGAGGTAGGGACAGAGTGATATATAGAGAGAGGTAGGGACAGAGTGATATATAGAGAGGTAGGGACAGAGTGATATATAGAGAGAGTAGGGACAGAGTGATATATAGAGAGAGGGACAGGGACAGAGTGATATATAGAGAGAGGTAGGGACAGAGTGATATATAGAGAGAGGTAGGGACAGAGTGATATATAGAGAGAGGTAGGGACAGAGTGATATATAGAGAGAGGTAGGGACAGAGTGATATATAGAGAGAGGTAGGGACAGAGTGATATATAGAGAGAGGTAGGGACAGAGTGATATATAGAGAGGTAGGGACAGAGTGATATATAGAGAGAGGTAGGGACAGAGTGATATATAGAGAGAGGTAGGGACAGAGTGATATATAGAGAGAGGTAGGGACAGAGTGATATATAGAGAGAGGTAGGGACAGAGTGATATATAGAGAGAGGTAGGGACAGAGTGATATATAGAGAGAGGTAGGGACAGAGTGATATATAGAGAGAGGTAGGGACAGAGTGATATATAGAGAGAGGTAGGGACAGAGTGATATATAGAGAGAGGTAGGGACAGAGTGATATATAGAGAGAGGTAGGGACAGAGTGATACATAGAGAGAGGTAGGGACAGAGTGATATATAGAGAGAGGTAGGGACAGAGTGATATATAGAGAGAGGTAGGGACAGAGTGATATATAGAGAGAGGTAGGGACAGAGTGATATATAGAGAGAGGTAGGGACAGAGTGATATATAGAGAGAGGTAGGGACAGAGTGATATATAGAGAGAGGTAGGGACAGAGTGATATATAGAGAGAGGTAGGGACAGAGTGATATATAGAGAGAGGTAGGGACAGAGTGATATATAGAGAGAGGTAGGGACAGAGTGATATATAGAGAGAGGTAGGGACAGAGTGATATATAGAGAGAGGTAGGGACAGAGTGATATATAGAGAGAGGTAGGGACAGAGTGATATATAGAGAGAGGTAGGGACAGAGTGATATATAGAGAGAGGTAGGGACAGAGTGATATATAGAGAGAGGTAGGGACAGAGTGATATATAGAGAGAGGTAGGGACAGAGTGATATATAGAGAGAGGTAGGGACAGAGTGATATATAGAGAGGTAGGGACAGAGTGATATATAGAGAGAGGTAGGGACAGAGTGATATATAGAGAGAGGTAGGGACAGAGTGATATATAGAGAGAGGTAGGGACAGAGTGATATATAGAGAGAGGTAGGGACAGAGTGATATATAGAGAGAGGTAGGGACAGAGTGATATATAGAGAGAGGTAGGGACAGAGTGATACATAGAGAGAGGTAGGGACAGAGTGATATATAGAGAGAGGTAGGGACAGAGTGATATATAGAGAGAGGTAGGGACAGAGTGATATATAGAGAGAGGTAGGGACAGAGTGATATATAGAGAGAGTAGGGACAGAGTGATATATAGAGAGAGTAGGGACAGAGTGATATATAGAGAGAGGTAGGGACAGAGTGATATATAGAGAGAGGTAGGGACAGAGTGATACATAGAGAGAGGTAGGGACAGAGTGATATATAGAGAGAGGTAGGGACAGAGTGATATATAGAGAGGTCGGGACAGAGTGATATATAGAGAGAGGTAGGGACAGAGTGATATATAGAGAGGTCGGGACAGAGTGATATAGAGAGAGGTAGGGACAGAGTGATATATAGAGAGGTAGGGACAGAGTGATATATAGAGAGAGGTAGGGACAGAGTGATATATAGAGAGAGGTAGGGACAGAGTGATACATAGAGAGAGGTAGGGACAGAGTGATATATAGAGAGGTAGGGACAGAGTGATATATAGAGAGAGGTAGGGACAGAGTGATATATAGAGAGAGGTAGGGACAGAGTGATATATAGAGAGAGGTAGGGACAGAGTGATATATAGAGAGAGGTAGGGACAGAGTGATATATAGAGAGAGGTAGGGACAGAGTGATATATAGAGAGAGGTAGGGACAGAGTGATATATAGAGAGAGGTAGGGACAGAGTGATATATAGAGAGAGGTAGGGACAGAGTGATATATAGAGAGAGGTAGGGACAGAGTGATATATAGAGAGAGGTAGGGACAGAGTGATATATAGAGAGAGGTAGGGACAGAGTGATATATAGAGAGAGGTAAGGGACAGAGTGATATATAGAGAGAGGTAGGGACAGAGTGATATATAGAGAGAGGTAGGGACAGAGTGATATATAGAGAGGTAGGGACAGAGTGATATATAGAGAGAGGTAGGGACAGAGTGATATATAGAGAGAGGTAGGGACAGAGTGATATATAGAGAGAGGTAGGGACAGAGTGATATATATAGAGAGGTAGGGACAGAGTGATATATAGAGGTAGGGACAGAGTGATATATAGAGAGAGGCAGGGACAGAGTGATATATAGAGAGAGGTAGGGACAGAGTGATACATAGAGAGAGGTAGGAGTAATGGGGAGAAACAGAGAGAGTGATAGAGACAGGATGAGGTAGGCGTTGAGACAAAACATGATGGAGAATTCTCTCTTGTTGGCCCTCTCCAGACCTATTGACCTCTACTCTATCATGACCTATTGAGCTCTACTCTATTATGACCTATTGAGGTCTACTATATTATGACCTATTGACCTCTACTCTATTATGACCTATTGAGGTCTGCTCTATCCTGGGCATTAATATGGAGTTGGTCTTCCCTTTGCTGCTATAACAGCCTCCACTCTTCTGGGAAGGCTTTCCACTAGATGTTGGAACATCGCTGCAGGGACTTGCTTCCATTCAGCCACAAGAGCATTAGTGAGGTCGGGCATTGATGTTGGGCGATTAGGCCTGACTCACAGTTGGCGTTCTAATTCATCCCAAAGGTTTTTGATGGGGTTGAGGTCAGGGCTCTGTGCAGACCAGTCAAGTTCTTCCACACTGATCTCAACAAACCATTTCTGTATGGACCTCACTTTGTGCACAGGGACATTGTCATGTTGAAACAGGAAAGACCCATCCCTAAACTGTTTCTACAAACATGAAAGCACAGAATCATCTAGAATGTTGTTCTATGCTGTAGCATTAAGATTTCCCTTCACTGGAACTAAGGGGCCTATCCCGAACCATGAAAAACAGCCCCAGACCATTATTCTTCTTCCACCAAACTTTACATTTGGCACAATGCATTTGGGCAGGTAGCGTTCTCCTGGTATCTGTCAAATCGCCAGATGGAGAAGCATGATTCATCACTCCAGAGAACGTGTTTCCACAGCTCCAGAGTCCAATGGCGCTGAGCTTGACACCACTCCAGCCGACGCTTGGCATTGGCATGATGATCTAAGGCTTGTGTACAGCTGCTCGGCCATGGAAACCCATTTCATGGAGCTCCCAACGAACAGTTCTTGTGCTGACGTTGCTTCCAGAGGCAGTTTGGAACTCGGTAGTGAGTGTTGCTTCAAGACAAGTCTCTGAATGTCCTTGAGTGGCTCAGCCAGAACCCGGACTTGAACTCAATCGAACATCTCTGGAGAGACATGAAAAAGCTGTGCAGCAATGCTCCCCATCCAAACTGACAGAGGTTGAGAGGATCTGCAGAATAGAAAGGGAGAAACTCCCAAAGTACAGCTGTGCCAAGCTTGTAGCTTCATACTCAAGAAGACTGTAATCGCTGCCAAAGGTGCTTCAACAAAGTACTGAGTAAAGGATCTGAATACTTGTGTAAAATTTCAGTTGTTTTTTATTTATTATACATTTGCAAAAATGTCTTAAAATCTGTTTTTGCTTTGTCATTATGGGTTATTGTGTGTAGATTGATGAGGGGAAAATCCGTTTTATAATAATTTATAATTGTCACGGGTGTCGTTGGAAGTGGACCAAAGTGAAGCGTGGTGAGCGTACATTTTCTTTTCTTTTAAAATGTCGCCAACAAAACAACAAACGAAAGCAACAACCGTGAAGCTTACAGGTTTATAGTGCCACAAACAAAGTTAACTACCCACACTGAAAGGAAGGGAAAATGACTACCTAAGTATGATTCTCAATCAGAGACAACGATAGACAGCTCTCCCTGATTGAGAACCATACCCGGCCAAAACATAGAAATAAAGAAACCTAGAAAACAAAAAAATAGAATGCCCACCCCACATCACACCCTGACCGAACCAAATAGAGAAATAAAACAGCTCTCAAAGGTGTGACGGCTGTAACGTAACAAAATGTGGGAAAAGTCAAGGGGTCTGAATACTTTCCAAATGCACTGTATACTGTTAGAAAGCTCAGGAAATATATATTTTTACACATATTTAACCCATTTGTTTTTTGGGGGGGGGGTAGGCAAAACTCTACCGTACTTCATACTTCCAATTAATTTTTAAAAAACGCTACCGGTTACCTTCAGACATGTTCGTGAGAATCTCCCTTTTCGACAGTCACATAAGGTCACATAAGGTCACGTAAGGTCACATAAGGTCACGTAAGGTCACATCATTTTGTAGCCTAAACGGTCGGACACTACAGCACAAAGCACCAACTTCAAACGAGGCCCCTGACACTTGTGGGGGTTGTAGAGCAAAACGGAGACCACCGTTGTGTTCCAGAGTTGTCATAATAGTTTTGTAGGTCAAACTGTTTGGATATTGAATATCCCTTTGAGCATTGGGAAGTTATTAATTACACTTTGGATGGTGTGTCAATAGACCCAGTCACTACAGAGATACAGGCATCCTTCCTAACTCAGTTGCCGGAGAGGAAGGAAACCAGTCAGGGATTTCACCATGAGGCCAATGGTGACTTTAAAACAGTTACAGAGTGTAATGGCAGTGACAAGAGAGAACTGAGGATGGATCAACAACATTGTAGAGACTCCACAATACTAACCTAATTGACAGCGTGAAAAGATGGAAGCCTGTACAGAACACAAATATTCCAAAACATGCATCCTGTTAGCAACAAGGCACTAAATTAAAACTGTGGCAAAGAAATTAACTTTATGTTCTGAAAACAAATTGTTATGTTTGGGGCAAATCCAACACAGCACATCACAGAGTACCACTCTTCATTTTCAAGCATGGTGGTGGCTGCATCATGTAATGGGTATGCTTGTCATCGGCAAGAAACGGAATAGAGCTAAGCTCAGGCAAAGTCCTAAAGGAAAACCTGGTTCAGTGTGGTTTCCAACAGACACTGAGAGACAAATGTACCTTTCAGCAGGACAATAACCTAAAACACAAGGCCAAATATACACTGGAGATGCTTACCAAGACAAAATTGCATATTCCTGAGTGGGCTATTTAGATTTGACTTAAATCGTCTTGAAAATCTATGGCAAGACTTGGCTGTCTAGCAATGATCAACAACCAACTTCACAGAGCTTGAAGAACAATAACAAATAACCACATGCAAATATTGTACAATCCAGGTGTGCAAATCTCTTAGAGACTAACCCAAAAAGACTCACAGCTCTTAGAGACTCACCCAGAAAGACTCACAGCTCTTAGAGACTCACCCAGAAAGACTCACAGCTCTTAGAGACTCACCCAGAAAGACTCACAGCTCTTAGAGACTCACCCAGAAAGACTCACAGCTCTTAGAGACTCACCCAGAAAGACTCACAGCTCTTAGAGACTCACCCAGAAAGACTCACAGCTCTTAGAGACTAACCCAGAAAGACTCACAGCTCTTAGAGACTAACCCAGAAAGACTCACAGCTCTTAGAGACTAACCCAGACAGACTCACAGCTCTTAGAGACTAACCCAGACAGACTCACAGCTCTTAGAGACTAACCCAGAAAGACTCACAGCTCTTAGAGACTAACCCAGAAAGACTCACAGCTCTTAGAGACTAACCCAGAAAGACTCACAGCTCTTAGAGACTAACCCAGAAAGACTCACAGCTCTTAGAGACTAACCCAGAAAGACTCACAGCTCTTAGAGACTAACCCAGACAGACTCACAGCTCTTAGAGACTAACCCAGACAGACTCACAGCTCTTAGAGACTCACCCAGACAGACTCACAGCTCTTAGACTCACACAGACAGACTCACAGCTCTTAGAGACTAACCCAGAAAGACTCACAGCTCTTAGAGACTATCCCAGACAGACTCACAGCTCTTAGAGACTCACCCAGAAAGACTCACAGCTCTTAGAGACTAACCCAGACAGACTCACAGCTCTTAGAGACTCACCCAGAAAGACTCACAGCTCTTAGAGACTAACCTAGACAGACTCACAGCTCTTAGAGACTAACCCAGAAAGACTCACAGCTCTTAGAGACTAACCCAGACAGACTCACAGCTCTTAGAGACTAACCCAGAAAGACTCATAGCTCTTAGAGACTAACCCAGAAAGACTCACAGCTCTTAGAGACTAACCCAGAAAGACTCACAGCTATAAACACTGTCAAAGGTGATTCTAACTTGTATTGACTCAGGGTTGTGAATAGTTATGTAAATTAAATATTTCTGTATTTCATTTTCAATTAATTTCAAAAAACGTGTTTTCACTGTCATTGGTATTCTGTGCAGATGGATGAGAAACAAAATAATACCATTTTAATTCAGGCTGTATGTGGAATAAGTCAGCAGGTAGCCTAGTGGTTAGAGTGTTGGACCAGTAACCAGCAGGTAGCCTAGTGGTTAGAGTGTTGAACCAGTAACCAGCAGGTAGCCTAGTGGTTAGAGTGTTGGACCAGTAACCAGCAGGTAGCCTAGTGGTTAGAGTGTTGGACCAGTAACCAGCAGGTAGCCTAGTGGTTAGAGTGTTGAACCAGTAACCAGCAGGTAGCCTAGTGGTTAGAGTGTTGGACCAGTAACCAGCAGGTAGCTTAGTGGTTAGAGTGTTGGACCAGTAACTAGCAGGTAGCCTAGTGGTTAGAGTGTTGAACCAGTAACCAGCAGGTAGCCTAGTGGTTAGAGTGATGGGCCAGTAACCAGCAGGTAGTCTAGTGGTTAGAGTGTTGGACCAGTAACCAGCAGGTAGCCTAGTGGTTAGAGTGATGGGCCAGTAACCAGCAGGTAGCCTAGTGGTTAGAGTGTTGGACCAGTAACCAGCAGGTAGCCTAGTGGTTAGAGTGTTGGACCAGTAACCAGCAGGTAGCCTAGTGGTTAGAGTGTTGGACCAGTAACCAGCAGGTAGCCTAGTGGTTAGAGAGGCAGGTAGCCTAGTGGTTAGAGGCAGGTAGCCTAGTGGTTAGAGTGTTGGACCAGTAACCAGCAGGTAGCCTCGTGGTTAGAGGCAGGTAGCCTAGTGGTTAGAGTGTTGGACCAGTAACCAGCAGGTAGCCTAGTGGTTAGAGAGGCAGGTAACCTAGTGGTTAGCGGAGGCAGGTAGTCTAGTGGTTAGAGGCAGGTAGCCTAGTGGTTAGAGGCAGTTAGCCTAGTGGTTAGAGGCAGTTAGCCTAGTGGTTAGAGGCAGGTAGCCTAGTGGTTAGAGGCAGGTAGCCTAGTGGTTAGAGGAGGCAGGTAGCCTAGTGGTTAGAGGAGGCAGGTAGCCTAGTGGTTAGAGGAGGCAGGTAGCCTAGTGGTTAGAGGAGGCAGGTAGCCTAGTGGTTAGAGGAGGCAGGTAGCCCAGTGGTTAGAGGAGGCAGGTAGCCTAGTGGTTAGATGAGGCAGGTAGCCTAGTGCTTAGAGGAGGCAGGTAGCCTAGTGCTTAGAGGAGGCAGGTAGCCCAGTGCTTAGAAGAGGCAGGTAGCCCAGTGCTTAGAGGAGGCAGGTAGCCCAGTGCTTAGAGGAGGCAGGTAGCCCAGTGGTTAGAGGAGGCAGGTAGCCCAGTGGTTAGAGGAGGCAGGTAGCCCAGTGGTTAGAGGAGGCAGGTAGCCCAGTGGTTAGAGGAGGCAGGTAGCCCAGTGGTTAGAGGCAGGTAGCCTAGTGGTTAGAGGCAGGTAGCCTAGTGGTTAGAGGAGGCAGGTAGCCTAGTGGTTAGAGGAGGCAGATAGCCTAGTGGTTAGAGGAGGCAGGTAGCCTAGTGGTTAGAGGAGGCAGGTAGCCTAGTGGTTAGAGGAGGCAGGTAGCCTAGTGGTTAGAGGAGGCAGGTAGCCCAGTGGTTAGAGGAGGCAGGTAGCCTAGTGGTTAGAGGAGGCAGGTAGCCTAGTGCTTAGAGGAGGCAGGTAGCCTAGTGCTTAGAGGAGGCAGGTAGCCCAGTGCTTAGAGGAGGCAGGTAGCCCAGTGGTTAGAGGAGGCAGGTAGCCCAGTGGTTAGAGGAGGCAGGTAGCCCAGTGGTTAGAGGCAGGTAGCCTAGTGGTTAGAGGCAGGTAGCCTAGTGGTTAGAGGAGGCAGGTAGCCTAGTGGTTAGAGGAGGCAGGTAGCCTAGTGGTTAGAGGAGGCAGGTAGCCTAGTGGTTAGAGGAGGCAGGTAGCCTAGTGGTTAGAGGAGGCAGGTAGCCTAGTGGTTAGAGGAGGCAGGTAGCCTAGTGGTTAGAGGAGGCAGGTAGCCTAGTGGTTAGAGGAGGCAGGTAGCCTAGTGGTTAGAGGAGGCAGGTAGCCTAGTGGTTAGAGGAGGCAGGTAGCCCAGTGGTTAGAGGAGGCAGGTAGCCCAGTGGTTAGAGGAGGCAGGTAGCCTAGTGCTTAGAGGAGGCAGGTAGCCTAGTGCTTAGAGGAGGCAGGTAGCCCAGTGCTTAGAGGAGGCAGGTAGCCCAGTGCTTAGAGGAGGCAGGTAGCCCAGTGGTTAGAGGAGGCAGGTAGCCCAGTGGTTAGAGGAGGCAGGTAGCCTAGTGGTTAGAGCGTTGGACTAGTAACCGAAAGGTTGCTAGATCGAATCCCTGAGCTGACAAGGTAAATATCTGTCGTTCTGCTCCTGAACAAGTTGCTTAACCCCCTGTTCCTAGGCCGTTGTTGTAAATAAGAACGTGTTCTTAAACTGACTTGTTAAATAAAGGTTAAATAAAGGTGTATGATTGTGACGTAGAAGTCCGTCACTGGCCGCGGGCAGCATTTGGTTCTTTAACGCACACACATATTCTTCGCTCCTCCCTGCGCCATTATAAGATAAGTTAACAATGTGGGTCGACACACAAATTAACTTCTGTCTTGGTGCATGCATTTCACACCTGTCAGTGTTCATATTTGAGAGATACAATAATTATTATACTTATCAATGTTGTGGATGAGCGCATTGTTTGTTTGTTCTGTTCCTCTCTCTCCATCTCTGTAGCTTCCGGGTATGCTGGAAAAGGACCCGAGCTAAGGGAATTGGGTTGGCTTTATAGTGCCTGTCCCAAATGGCTCATTAATGCATATGGGCTTATTGAAAGATATTGTCAGTAGTGATGTAATGTTGTAAATGTTATGTTGTGATATTGTTTAAAACCGTGTTGCAATGTATATCCTTTAGTATGTGTAGTTCATGGAAAATGTAGGTTTGTTTTGTTAATTGATTAATTAATTAGAGTTAATTGTTCTGAGGGGAGGGGCTAGCCCTACAAAAGGAGCCTCTCTTTCAGTCATGGGGAGGTTTTTGTTTTGGATTGAGCTGTGGATGGGGCAGCATTGTTTTTAAGCTGTCCCATAAGGTAGACGTTGATGGCAGTACTGTTGTATTTTTGTAAATAAACACCTTTGCACAGAAGAACTTTTGCGGTTCCGCCATCTTTTTATTTTGATAGAGGTTAGGTTATCCAGTTTAGCCTTCTGGCCTACTCTACGTGACATATGGTGGCAGTGGTGGGATGGCGTACCGCAAATCAGTGAATTCCAACAAGAGAGGTAAAGGAATGCGTACAGGATTGCGTTCTCAGCAACAGCATCAACTGTCAGAAAAGGTACCTGAAGTTGAACCGGGGTGGAATACCATGGAATCGTCTGGTGAAGAAGAGGTCAAGTATGAGAAACTAGGAGCCCGACCGCGGGGCCAAAGACAACCAGAACTGGGTGAGCTGCTGACTGAAGGAGCAGTTGGGGGACCAGAACCACACCCAACCATGGTAACCCTTTTTCAGCAACTTTTCACCTGCCTTGAGAGGAGGGACGAAGACCTCAAGCAGGAGTTACGTGGCCTACGCCAATCTATCCTCACAGCTCCCCACCAGGCGGAACTCGTCAGTGAGAGCCCAAGATTGGGTCTTCCAACACCAGGACGACAAAGGCTCGATGCAGCAGGGACTTCAACTTCACAGCAGGCACCCCAAGCAGTAATGAGGCCAGCACCAGGAGACCAGTCCAGCAGTGTTAACGTCCATCTTCTAGCATTCCTGAGGAAGGAGCCAGAGATGCCCTCATACCAGCAGGGGGAGGACATTGAAAACTACCTGCTGAGGTTTGAGCGCATGGCTAAGACGTGGCAGTGGCCTGAGGTAGAGTGGGCCTGCAGGCTTGTCCCATTGCTCACGGGCAAGGCCTTAGAGGCTTACACAGCAATGGATGAGGGGCTGTCCAATGTCTACAAGGGCTTGAAGGAAGCGCTGCTGGTGAAGTTTGACATCTCACCGGAAACCTACCGTCAACGCTTCAGAGCTGCATCAACGCCATCGGGTGAGTCGCCGACAGAGACGTACCACCGCCTCAAGGGTCTCTACCGACGATGGGTTCGACTGGGGGAGAAGACACAGGACGAAATCGGGGAGGTCATCATCCTCGAGCAACTTCTACAAGTTCTACCACACGACATTCGAACCTGGGTCCGAGAGCACGAGCCCAAGGACGGGCTTATGGCGGCCAAGCTTGCACTGCAGTATCTTAATGCACGTAAAGGGGGCCCACCACAACCTGCAGCACCCGCTCCAAGGAGTCTCAGAGACACAAGGGACATCAGAAACGTTTAGCCTTCTGGCCTACTCTACGTGACAATGATACTTCCTGAAGGTGCTGTATTTTACATCACTGGTCCTGTTCAGCAGTCTGTGTATTCAGCAAATGACAAATGACAGTGTCATCAGCAAATTAGCTTTAAGATCAAGGATCTCATTCTCTTGCTGCTTTGTTAGAGATGAGTTTAGAATACAGAATGAGATGTAGAACCAGAACTAATGCACCATCCACTCTCTCCTGTTCTTTTGATCCTCTCAGATGTTTTGCCATTCAGACGACATTTAAGGTTGCTTTCCTAAAGACTAGAGTAGGAAACATGATTCAACTATTTTAATTAACAGATATCTCAAGACAAACGACTGCTGATGTACACTACCAGTCATAGGTTTTTTTTTGTTTTTTTTTTGACTATTTTCTATGTTGTTGTAGTATAGTAGTGAAGACATCAAAACTATGAAATAACACATATGGAATCATGTAGTAACCCAAAAAGGGTTAAACAAATCAAAATATATATTAGATTTTAGATTCTTCAAAGTAGCCACCCTTTGCCTTGAACACTGTTTTGCACACTCCTGGCATATATCTAATATACACACGCATGAATTTACATGGGTAATGAGCGTATGATGTCACAATCTACACCGTACACACACACACACACACACACACACACACACACACACACACACACACACACACACACACACACACACACACACACACACACACACACAGATACTATTGCTGTAGTATACTTTCTGTTAACAGGATGAACCTTTTGTTGGGTCTTTTTGAATGATATCAGTCACATAAAAGTTTGTTATATTTAATATATCGTGATATCAGTCGCATAAAAGTTTGTTATATTTAATATATCGTGATATCAGTCGCATAAAAGTTTGTTATATTTAATATATCGTGATATCAGTCGCATAAAAGTTTGTTATATTTAATATATCGTGATATCAGTCAGCCGTTTGGGGACAGACTCATGTTGGGTTTGTCTGTGTTATGGTCTCCATGGTAACCTGCCAGAGCCTCCTTCAGCGCCTGTCATAGGGTCAACAGAGGATGATATTGTATGTGTAAGATGTGCAGTCTGTTGTGCCTGCCTCTTCCATGCTATGGCCTGTTATGAGGTTTGGGTTGTTTTCAGTAAAAGTGACCTCACCAATAAGGTTTAAATTTAGCCTTGGTAAATGTGATTTTAGTACATTCAGTAATCAACCAAAATGGAGAGATAAACAGAGAGATGAGGGAGAGAGAGATAAACAGAGAGGTGGAGGAGAGAGAGATAAACAGAGAGGTGAGGGAGAGAGAGATAAACAGAGAGGTGAGGGAGAGAGAGATAAACAGAGAGGTGAGGGAGAGAGAGATAAACAGAGAGGTGGAGGAGAGAGAGAGATAAACAGAGAGGTGAGGGAGAGAGAGATAAACAGAGAGGTGAGGGAGAGAGAGATAAACAGAGAGGTGAGGGAGAGAGAGATAAACAGAGAGATGGAGGAGAGAGAGAGATAAACAGAGAGATGAGGGAGAGAGAGATAAACAGAGAGATGAGGGAGAGAGAGATAAACAGAGATGGAGGAGAGAGAGAGAAACAGAGATGGAGGAGAGAGAGAGAAACAGAGATGGAGGAGAGAGAGAGAGAAACAGAGAGATGGAGGAGAGAGAGAGAGAAACAGAGAGATGGAGGAGAGAGAGAGAGAAACAGAGAGATGGAGGAGAGAGAGAGAGAAACAGAGAGATGGAGGAGAGAGAGAGAGAAACAGAGATGGAGGAGAGAGAGAGAAACAGAGAGATGGAGGAGAGAGAGAGAAACAGAGAGATGGAGGAGAGAGAGAGAAACAGAGAGATGGAGAGAGAGAGAGAGAAACAGAGAGAGAGAAACAGAGAGATGGAGGAGAGAGAGAGAGAACAGAGAGATGGAGGAGAGAGAGAGAAACAGAGATGGAGGAGAGAGAGAAACAGAGAGATGGAGGAGAGAGAGAGAAACAGAGATGGAGGAGAGAGAGAGAGAAACAGAGATGGAGGAGAGAGAGAGAGAAACAGAGATGGAGGAGAGAGAGAGAAACAGAGATGGAGGAGAGAGAGAGAAACAGAGATGGAGGAGAGAGAGAGAAACAGAGAGATGGAGGAGAGAGAGAGAGAAACAGAGAGATGGAGGAGAGAGAGAGAGAAACAGAGATGGAGGAGAGAGAGAGAAACAGAGATGGAGGAGAGAGAGAGAGAAACAGAGATGGAGGAGAGAGAGAGAAACAGAGATGGAGGAGAGAGAGAGAAACAGAGATGGAGGAGAGAGAGAGAAACAGAGAGATGGAGGAGAGAGAGAGAGAAACAGAGAGATGGAGGAGAGAGAGAGAGAAAACAGAGATGGAGGAGAGAGAGAGAGAAACAGAGAGATGGAGGAGAGAGAGAGAAACAGAGATGGAGGAGAGAGAGAGAAACAGAGATGGAGGAGAGAGAGAGAAACAGAGAGATGGAGGAGAGAGAGAGAGAAACAGAGAGATGGAGGAGAGAGAGAGAAACAGAGATGGAGGAGAGAGAGAGAAACAGAGATGGAGGAGAGAGAACAGAGAGATGGAGGAGAGAGAGAGAGAAACAGAGAGATGGAGGGAGAGAGAGAGAGAAACAGAGAGATGGAGGAGAGAGAGAGAGAAACAGAGAGATGGAGGAGAGAGAGAGAAAAACAGAGAGATGGAGGAGAGAGAGAGAAAACAGAGAGATGGAGGAGAGAGAGAGAGAAACAGAGAGATGGAGGAGAGAGAGAGAAACAGAGAGATGGAGGAGAGAGAGAGAAACAGAGAGATGGAGGAGAGAGAGAGAAACAGAGAGATGGAGGAGAGAGAGAGAGAAACAGAGAGATGGAGGAGAGAGAGAGAGAAACAGAGAGATGGAGGAGAGAGAGAGAAACAGAGAGATGGAGGAGAGAGAGAGAAACAGAGATGGAGGAGAGAGAGAGAAACAGAGAGATGGAGGAGAGAGAGAGAAACAGAGATGGAGGAGAGAGAGAGAAACAGAGATGGAGGAGAGAGAGAGAAACAGAGATGGAGGAGAGAGAGAGAGAAACAGAGAGATGGAGGAGAGAGAGAGAGAAACAGAGAGATGGAGGAGAGAGAGAGAGAAACAGAGAGATGGAGGAGAGAGAGAGAAAAACAGAGAGATGGAGGAGAGAGAGAGAGAAACAGAGATGGAGGAGAGAGAGAGAAACAGAGAGATGGAGGAGAGAGAGAGAGAAACAGAGAGATGGAGGAGAGAGAGAGAAACAGAGAGATGGAGGAGAGAGAGAGAAACAGAGATGGAGGAGAGAGAGAGAAACAGAGAGATGGAGGAGAGAGAGAGAGAAACAGAGAGATGGAGGAGAGAGAGAGAAACAGAGAGATGGAGGAGAGAGAGAGAGAAACAGAGAGATGGAGGAGAGAGAGAGAGAAACAGAGAGATGGAGGAGAGAGAGAGAAACAGAGAGATGGAGGAGAGAGAGAGAGAAACAGAGAAATGGAGGAGAGAGAGAGAAACAGAGAGATGGAGGGGTGGAGGAGGAGAGAGAGAAAAAGAGAGATGGAGGAGAGAGAGAGAAACAGAGAGATGGAGGGGGAGGAGAGAGAGAGAGAAACAGAGAGATGGAGGGGTGGAGGAGAGAGAGAGAAACAGAGAGATGGAGGGGGAGAGAAACAGAGATGGAGGAGAGAGAGAGAAACAGAGAGATGGAGGAGAGAGAGAGAGAAACAGAGAGATGGAGGAGAGAGAGAGAAACAGAGAGATGGAGGAGAGAGAGAGAGAAACAGAGAGATGGAGGAGAGAGAGAGAGAAACAGAGAGATGGAGGAGAGAGAGAGAAACAGAGAGATGGAGGAGAGAGAGAGAGAAACAGAGAAATGGAGGAGAGAGAGAGAAACAGAGAGATGGAGGAGAGAGAGAGAAACAGAGAGATGGAGGAGAGAGAGAGAGAAACAGAGAAATGGAGGAGAGAGAGAGAAACAGAGAGATGGAGGGGTGGAGGAGAGAGAGAGAAACAGAGATGGAGGAGAGAGAGAGAAACAGAGAGATGGAGGGGTGGAGGAGAGAGAGAGAAACAGAGAGATGGAGGGGTGGAGGAGAGAGAGAGAAACAGAGAGATGGAGGGGTGGAGGAGAGAGAGAAACAGAGAGATGGAGGAGAGAGAGAGAAACAGAGAGATGGAGGGGTGGAGGAGAGAGAGAGAAACAGAGATGGAGGAGAGAGAGAGAAACAGAGAGATGGAGGGGAGAGAGAGAGAGAAACAGAGAGATGGAGGAGAGAGAGAGAAACAGAGAGATGGAGGGTTGGAGGAGAGAGAGAGACACCGAGAGATGGATGACCAGGTGGCGAATCGCATCTCTGCATGTCTGGCAGACATATCAGTGTGGATGACGGATCACCACCTCAAGCTGAACCTCGACAAGACGGAGCTGCTCTTCCTCCCGGGGAAGGACTGCCCGTTCCATGATCTCGCCATCACGGTTGACAACTCCATTGTGTCCTCCTCCCAAAGCGCTAAGAACCTTGGCGTGATCCTGGATAACACCCTGTCGTTCTCAACCAACATCAAGGCGGTGGCCCGTTCCTGTAGGTTCATGCTCTACAACATCCGCAGAGTACGACCCTGCCTCACACAGGAAGCGGCGCAGGTCCTAATCCAGGCACTTGTCATCTCCCGTCTGGATTACTGCAACTCGCTGTTGGCTGGGCTCCCTGCCTGTGCCATTAACCCCCTACAACTCATCCAGAACGCCGCAGCCCGTCTGGTGTTCAACCTTCCCAAGTTCTCTCACGTCACCCTGCTCCTCCGTTCTCTCCACTGGCTTCCAGTTGAAGCTCGCATCCGCTACAAGACCATGGTGCTTGCCTACGGAGCTGTGAGGGGAACAGCACCTCAGCACCTCCAGGCTCTGATCAGGCCCTACACCCAAACAAGGGCACTGCGGTCATCCACCTCTGGCCTGCTCGCCTCCCTACCACTGAGGAAGTACAGTTCCCGCTCAGCCCAGTCAAAACTGTTCGCTGCTCTGGCCCCCCAATGGTGGAACAAACTCCCTCACGACGCCAGGACAGCGGAGTCAATCACCACCTTCCGGAGACACCTGAAACCCCACCTCTTTAAGGAATACCTAGGATAGGATAAAGTAATCCTTCTCACCCCCCCCCCTTAAAAGATTTAGTTGCACTATTGTAAAGTGGCTGTTCCACTGGATGTCATAAGGTGAATGCACCAATTTGTAAGTCGCTCTGGATAAGAGTGTCTGCTAAATGACTTAAATGTAAATGTAAATGTGAGGAGAGAGAGAGAGAAACAGAGAGATGGAGAAGAGAGAGAGAGAAACAGAGAGATGGAGGAGAGAGAGAGAAACAGAGGTAGAGGTAATCTTGTGAAACCCAAGTTGCGAGAGATGAATGTTATGAGGGATACACTTGCAGGGCTGCGAGACGGGTGTCATCTCTATCTGTCCTCTCTCCCTCTCCTCATTTGGAGGGCTGCGAGACGGGTGTCATCTCTATCTGTCCTCTCTCCCTCTCCTCATTTGGAGGGCTGTGAGATGGGCGTCATCTCTATCTGTCCTCTCTCCCTCTCCTCATTTGGAGGGCTCTGAGATGGGCGTCATCTCCTGCTTTATCTGTTCTCTCTCCCTCTCCTCATTTGGAGGGCTCTGAGATGGGCGTCATCTCTATCTGTCCTCTCTCCCTCTCCTCATTTGGAGGGCTGCGAGATGGGCGTCATCTCTATCTGTCCTCTCTCCCTCTCCTCATTTGGAGGGCTGTGAGATGGGCGTCATCTCCTGCTTTATCTGTCCTCTCTCCCTCTCCTCATTTGGAGGGCTGTGAGATGGGCGTCATCTCCTGCTTTATCTGTCCTCTCTCCCTCTCCTCATTTGAGTGATTGTGCCGTGACACACACACACTGGTATCTATCAGAGGGCAGCTGCATCAGTATTCTGACCAGGAAGGTAATCATGGGCCCTGACCCCCCGACCACTATTACTCACCATGACAGCCACTGCCTTGGAGCCCCAACCCTGACCCCAGACACACACACATTAGATCCAGCCTCTCCTCCTGTCCCAGTCCTGAGCATGGTCTAATGAAGCCTGGTCCAGGAGAGACAGGTGTTTAAAGGGGCTGTTGGTACATCCATTATTTTTTTAACCTTTAAATTCATGATATATACCTTCTTGAAGAATATAACTTATCTTCACAAGCTTAGTTCAACTGACATACCCCATCAGAACCCAAAATATAAGCTTGTTTAAGCATTGTTGGCTGTTACTGTTCCTAGGCTGTCATTGAAAATAATAATTTGTTCTTAACTGACTTGCCTAGTTAAATAAAGGTTAAAAAAAAACACAGCCTGAAACCGTGGTTACAACTATATGTTGATGTCATGGAATGGTCGGTCCTTCCAGGTGGAGACAAGTATACAGGGATGTGGAGAGGGAGATGGAGACTAAGGTACAGATGGAAACGGAGACAGGTGGAGACTGAGGTGGAGAGGGAGGTGAAGACTGAGATGGAGAGTGAGACTGAGGTGGAGAGGGAGGTGAAGACTGAGATGAAGAGGGAGACTGAGGTGGAGAGGGAGGTGTAGACTGAGATGGAGAGTGAGACTGAGGTGGAGAGGGAGGTGAAGACTGAGATGGAGAGGGAGACTGAGGTGGAGAGGGAGGTGAAGACTGAGATGGAGAGGGAGACTGAGGTGGAGAGGGAGGTGAAGACTGAGACGGAGAGGGAGACTGAGGTGGAGACTGAATGGAGACTGAGGTGGAGAGGGAGATGGAGACGGAGGTGGAGATGGAGACTGAGGTGGAGACTGAATAGAGACAGGTGAAGACTGAGATGGAGGTGGAGACTGAATGGAGACAGGTGGAGACTGAGGTGGAGAGGGAGATGGAGGTGGAGATGGAGACTGAGGTGGAGACTGAATGAAGACAGGTGGAGAGGGAGGTGAAGACTGAGGTGGAGATTGAATGGAGACAGGTGGAGAGGGAGGTGAAGACAGGTGGAGAGGGAGATGTAGACTGAGGTGGAGAGGGAGGTAGAGACTGAGGTGGAGACTGAGGTGGAGACATAATGGAGACTGAGGTGGAGAGGGAGATGGATACGGAGGTAGAGATGGAGACTGAGGTGGAGACTGAATGGAGACAGGTGGAGAGGGAGATGGATACGGAGGTAGAGATGGAGACTGAATGGAGACAGGTGGAGACTGAGGTGGAGACTGAGGTGGAGAGGGAGATGGAGGTGGAGATGGAGACTGATGTGGAGACTGAATGGAGACAGGTGGAGAGGGAGGTGAAGACTGAGGTGGAGACTGAATAGAGACTGAATGGAGACTGAGGTGGAGACTGAATGGAGACAGGTGGAGACTGAGGTGGAGACTGAGACGGAGAGGGAGACTGAGGTGGAGAGGGAGGTGAAGACTGAGATGGAGAGTGAGACTGAGGTGGAGAGGGAGGTGAAGACTGAGACGGAGAGGGAGACTGAGGTGGAGAGGGAGGTGAAGACTGAGACGGAGAGGGAGACTGAGGTGGAGACTGAGACGGAGAGGGAGACTGAGGTGGAGAGGGAGGTGAAGACTGAGATGGAGAGGGAGACTGAGGTGGAGAGGGAGGTGAAGACTGATATGGAGAGGGAGACTGAGGTGGAGAGGGAGGTGAAGACTGAGACGGAGAGGGAGACTGAGGTGGAGAGGGAGGTGAAGACTGAGACGGAGAGGGATACTGAGGCGGAGAGGGAGGTGAAGACTGAGATGGAGAGGGAGACTGAGGTGGAGAGGGAGACTGAGGTGGAGAGGGAGGTGAAGACTGAGATGGATACGGAGGTGGAGACTGAGGTGGAGACTGAGGTGGAGACAGGTGGAGAGGGAGATGGAGACGGAGGTGGAAATGGAGACTGAGGTGGAGACAGGTGGAGAGGGAGGTGGAGAGGGAGGTGGAGACTGAGGTGGAGATTGAATGGAGACAGGTGGAGAGGGAGGTGGAGAGGGAGATGGAGACTGAGGTGGAGAGGGAGGTGGGGAGGGAGATGGAGACTGAGGTGGAGACTGAATGGAGACAGGTGGAGAGGGAGGTGGAGAGGGAGATGGAGACTGAGGTGGAGACTGAATGGAGACTAAGGTGGAGAGGGAGATTGAGACTGAGGTGGAGACTGAGGTGGAGACTGAATGGAGACAGGTGGAGACTGAATGGAGAGGGAGATGGAGACGGAGGTGGAGATGGAGACTGAGGTGGAGACTGAATAGAGACAGGTGAAGACTGAGATGGAGATGGAGGTGGAGACTGAATGGAGACAGGTGGAGACTGAGGTGGAGAGGGAGATGGAGGTGGAGATGGAGACTGAGGTGGAGACTGAATGAAGACAGGTGGAGAGGGAGGTGAAGACAGGTGGAGAGGGAGATGTAGACTGAGGTGGAGAGGGAGGTGGAGACTGAGGTGGAGAGGGAGGTGGAGACATAATGGAGACTGAGGTGGAGAGGGAGATGGATACAGAGGTAGAGATGGAGACTGAGGTGGAGACTGAATGGAGACAGGTGGAGAGGGAGATGGATACAGAGGTAGAGATGGAGACTGAATGGAGACAGGTGGAGACTGAGGTGGAGAGGGAGATGGAGGTGGAGATGGAGACTGAATGGAGACAGGTGGAGAGGGAGGTGAAGACTGAGGTGGAGAGGGAGGTGGAGACTGAATAGAGACTGAATAGAGACTGAATGGAGACTGAGGTGGAGACTGAATGGAGACAGGTGGAGACTGAGGTGGAGACTGAATGGAGAAGAGGAGGGAGAGGAGGAGAGGAGGGAGCACATGAGGAGAGGAGGGCGAGAGGGAAAGAATGGACTATTCAACCAAAAACACAGCAACCCTGAAAATGTTAGCTTAGGACTTCACTAAAATTGGAAAACACTAAACAAACAACAACACAAAGAATGATCCATCCAAAATGGAGATGTATGGATAAACCACTTCTTCAATCTTTTTGGCCCTATAACATAGAACAAACAGCAGAAACATATACATGATCAAATACAAATCTGTGAATGAGCCTGGGGTGACTGTTAGTTCTGTGAATGAGCCTGGGGGTGACTGTTAGTTCTGTGAATGAGCCTGGGGTGACTGTTAGTTCTGTGAATGAGCCTGGGGTGACTGTTAGTTCTGTGAATGAGCCTGGGGGTGACTGTTAGTTCTGTGAATGAGCCTGGGGTGACTGTTAGTTCTGTGAATGAGCCTGGGGTGACTGTTAGTTCTGTGAATGAGCCTGGGGTGACTGTTAGTTCTGTGAATGAGCCTGGGGGTGACTGTTAGTTCTGTGAATGAGCCTGGGGTGACTGTTAGTTCTGTGAATGAGCCTGGGGTGACTGTTAGTTCTGTGAATGAGCCTGGGGGTGACTGTTAGTTCTGTGAATGAGCCTGGGGGTGACTGTTAGTTCCGTGAATGAGCCTGGGGGTGACTGTTAGTTCTGTGAATGAGCCTGGGGGTGACTGTTAGTTCTGTGAATGAGCCTGGGGGTGACTGTTAGTTCTGTGAATGAGCCTGGGGGTGACTGTTAGTTCTGTGAATGAGCCTGGGGGTGACTGTTAGTTCTGTGAATGAGCCTGGGAGTGACTGTTAGTTCTGTGAATGAGCCTGGGGGTGACTGTTAGTTCTGTGAATGAGCCTGGGGGTGACTGTTAGTTCTGTGAATGAGCCTGGGGGTGACTGTTAGTGCTGTGAATAAGCCTGGGGGTGACTGTTAGTGCTGTGAATGAGCCTGGGGGTGACTGTTAGTGCTGTGAATAAGCCTGGGGGTGACTGTTAGTGCTGTGAATGATCCAGCAATCACACAATGATTTATTTCTCCTGTCCTTTACCTGACGAAAGTGAAGGACCCGTCTTGGTTTGTGTGAATGGACACACACACACACACACACACACACACACACACACACACACACACACACACACACACTCCGTAGCATGTCTGGGTGTGTTTCATGTACCACCTGGGGTTGGGAATAGAAGGTCAGATCAGTGGACGTCTGCGGGGTGTTTCCAGCTGTTACATATTGATTCTGTAGACATTTGGTGATCATGCTCTGAACCGGAATGTTGCATGCAAACCACAATCCATATTGATGAGCTGTGTGTGTGTGTGTGTGTGTGTGTGTGTGTGTGTGTGTGTGTGTGTGTGTGTGTGTGTGTGTGTGTGTGTGTGTGTGTGTGTGTGTGTGTGTGTGTGTGTGTGTGTGTGTGTGTGTGTCTGTGTGTGTGTGTGTGTGTGTGTGTGTGTGTGTGTTTACAGCTGGGAGGAATACAACAAACGAGGAGCTGGAGAGCATGTTAGAGAGTGACAACCCAGCGATCTTCACCTCAGGGGTGAGTGTTTAGAACCCAGAGATCTTCACCTAAGGGGTGAGTGTTTAGAACCCAGAGATCTTCACCTCAGGGGTGAGCGTTAGAACCCAGAGATCTTCACCTAAGGGGTGAGTGTTTAGAAACCAGAGATCTTCACCTCAGAGGTGAGTGTTTAGAACCCAGAGATCTTCACCTCAGGGGTGAGTGTTTAGAACCCAGAGATCTTCACCTAAGGGGTGAGTGTTTAGAACCCAGAGATCTTCACCTCAGGGGTGAGCGTTAGAACCCAGAGATCTTCACCTCAGGGGTGAGTGTTTAGAACCCAGAGATCTTCACCTCAGGGGTGAGTGTTTAGAACCCAGAGATCTTCACCTCAGGGGTGAGTGTTTAGAACCCAGAGATCTTCACCTCAGGGGTGAGTGTTTAGAACCCAGAGATCTTCACCTCAGGGGTGAGATCTTCACCTCAGGGGTGAGTGTTTAGAACCCAGAGATCTTCACCTCAGAGGTGAGTGTTTAGAACCCAGAGATCTTCACCTCAGGGGTGAGTGTTTAGAACCCAGAGATCTTCACCTCAGGGGTGAGTGTTTAGAACCCAGAGATCTTCACCTCAGAGGTGAGTGTTTAGTCTTCACCTCAGTGAGTTTTAGAACTTCACCTCAGAGATCTTCACCTCAGGGTGAGTGTTTAGTCTTCACCTCAGTGAGTGTTTAGAACCCAGAGATCTTCACCTCAGGGGTGAGTGTTTAGAACCCTTCACCTCAGAGATCTCTTCACCTCAGGGGAGTGTTTAGAACCCAGAGATCTTCACCTCAGGGGTGAGTGTTTAGAACCCAGAATCTTCACCATTCCTCATGTTGTTTAGAAAAACTCTCATTCCTCATGTACTGTGGTGGGTAGCCACATTCCATTCCTCATGTACTGTGGTGGGTAGCCAGGCTATACTCTCATTCCTCATGTACTGTGGTGGGTAGCCTCTCATTCCTCATGTACTGTGGTGGGTAGCCAGGCTATACTCTCATTCCTCATGTACTGTGGTGGGTAGCCAGGCTATACTCTCATTCCTCATGTACTGTGGTGGGTAGCCAGGCTATACTCTCATTCCTCATGTACTGTGGTGGGTAGCCAGGCTATACTCTCATTCCTCATGTATTTACTGTGGTGGGTAGCCAGGCTATACTCTCATTCCTCATGTACTGTGGTGGGTAGCCAGGCTATACTCTCATTCCTCATGTACTGTGGTGGGTAGCCAGGCTATACTCTCATTCCTCATGTACTGTGGTGGGTAGCCAGGCTATACTCTCATTCCTCATGTACTGTGGTGGGTGGGTAGTACTGTGGTGGGTAGCAGGCTATACTCTCATTCCTCATGTACTGTGGTGGGTAGCCAGGCTATACTCTCATTCCTCATGTACTGTGGTGGGTAGCCAGGCTATACTCTCATTCCTCATTCCTCATTCCTCATGTACTGTGGTGGGTAGCCAGGCTATACTCTCATTCCTCATGTACCCTGTAGGGTGGGTAGCCAGGGTATTTTAGTGGGTAGCCAGGCTACATTCCTCATGTACTGTGGTGGGTAGCCAGAGGTGGTGGGTAGCCAGGCTAGTACTGTAGTGGGTAGCCAGGCTATACTCTCATTCCTCATGTATTGTGGTGGGTAGCCAGGCTAGTACTGTGGTGGGTAGCCAGGCTATACTCTCATTCCTCATGTAGTGGTGGGTAGCCAGGGTACTGTGGTGGGTAGGGCTAGCCCTGGGGTAGGGAGGAGGACAGGAGAGGGAGTAGAGAACACCAGGGTAGGGGAGGAGAGGAGAGGGTGCACCGGCTGTTTATCGGCATGCTAGCCAGCTCTCTGTCACCTGGGAGAACGTTGGAATAATTATTCCAGACAGAGCTGTCTTTTAGAGGAAAGTGGCGCAGATGGCCGTATCTAATGTGTCTCTCATCCTCTCACCCCCCCCCGATCCTCCAGATCGTCATGGACTCCAACATCACCCAGCAGGCAATGAACGAGATCGAGACTCGTCACACTGAGATCATCAAGCTGGAGAACAGCATCCGTGAGCTACATGACATGTTCATGGACATGGCCATGCTGGTGGAGAGCCAGGTGAGGCCTAGCGATTAGCCAGACCCCAGCCTCGCCTAGCCATGCACCCCACCACCCCCTCACTTCCCCTGGGCATAGACTGGGACAGAGGGGCTGAGGAAGCCAACAGGTCCAGCATTGAGCTCTGTTTCCATGGGCATATGGCCTCACAGTGGATAGATTGGTGTTTTATCACACATATAGCAACACTATATCAGTCTGTTCCCAGACCAATGCCAGCAGCAGACCACCCTGCATCCCACTGCTGACTTTCATATTATAGTTATCGATCATATTATAATAATAGATCATATTATAGTGTATAGATACTTAAGTACGGGCCAGCAGCAGACCACCCTGCATCCTACTGCTGACTTCCCTCTGAAGCGAAGCAGGGATGGTCCTGTCGGTCACTAGATGGGAGACCAGATGCTGCTGGAAGAGGTATTGGAGGGCCAGTAGGAGGCACCCTTTCCTCTGGTCTAAAAAACAAGATTCCAATGCCCCAGGGCAGTGATTGGGGACACTGCCCTGTGTAGGTAGATACTGCTAGATACTGCTAGATGGTGCTAGATGGTGGTAGATAGAGGTAGATACTGCTAGATGGTGGTAGATAGAGGTAGATACTGCTAGATGGTGCTAGATAATGGTAGATAGAGGTAGATACTGCTAGATGGTGCTAGATGGTGGTAGATAGAGGTAGATACTGCTAGATGGTGCTAGATGGTGGTAGATAGAGGTAGATACTGCTAGATGGTGGTAGATAGAGGTAGATGGTGCTAGATGTTGGTAGATAGAGGTAGATACTGCTAGATGGTGCTAGATAATGGTAGATAGAGGTAGATGGTGCTAGATGGTGCTAGATGGTGGTAGATAGAGGTAGATACTGCTAGATGGTGGTAGATAGAGGTAGATACTGCTAGATGGTGGTAGATAGAGGTAGATACTGCTAGATGGTGGTAGATAGAGGTAGATACTGCTAGATGGTGGTAGATAGAGGTAGATACTGCTAGATAGTGGCAGATAGAGGTAGATGGTGCTAGATGGTGCTAGATGTTGGTAGATAGAGGTAGATACTGCTAGATGGTGCTAGATAATAGTAGATAGAGGTAGATACTGCTAGATGGTGCTAGATGGTGGTAGATGGTGCTAGATAATGGTAGATAGAGTTAGATACTGCTAGATGGTGGTAGATAGCAGTGGATACTGCTAGATGGTGGTATATAGTGGTAGATTGTGGTAGATTGTGCTATTCGCAACAGTGTGTACTATACAGAACAGTGTGGGATCAGTCTCTCTCTGTGTCTACTGGACTGTGGGGGGCTGAATCCCTGGGGATTAGTGTGTGTGTGTGTGTGTGTGTGTGTGTGTGTGTGTGTGTGTGTGTGTGTGTGTGTGTGTGTGTGTGTGTGTGTGTGTGTGTGTGTGTGTGTGTGTGTGTGTGTGTGTGTGTGTGTGTGTGTGTGTGTGTTCGTGTGTTCGTGTGTGTGTGATCATATAAATATGAGTGTGTTGGGGCTGTAATGAACAAGTGTGATTGAATAATTGATGAGACTACTGCTTGGCTAATTCATTAATTAACCCTGGGCTCTACATCAGTCTAGACAATGCTTCTTTCTATTCCAGTCGGGCTCTCTGTCGTTGTCTCTCTGCTTCTCCTCCCTCTGCCATCCCTCCCCCACCTTTCTGTCCACCTTTCTGTCCTTCCCTCCCTCTCTTCCCTCTATTCTCTCTCCCCCCCCCGCCACCATAACAGGCTCTGAGCACAGCACTGAGAGTATGGGCATCCCACTAACCTCCCAAGGTAATTCACTTGTAATTCTTCACTTGATGTGTGCAGTCAGTACACAGTTGATATTGTAAATTGAAGTGTGTGTTGGCCGTTGGGGATTTAATTGATGGAATTTTGAGAATATTGAGATTGAAAAAGGTTGTAAGATTATTCAAGTGGCCAAAACTTCACTTTGAATAACTTGACCTGTTGAAATGGGCTTTGTTCAAATTAAACTGGATGTAAAATGGGAAGTGTGTGTGTGTGTGTGTGTGTGTGTGTGTGTGTGTGTGTGTGTGTGTGTGTGTGTGTGTGTGTGTGTGTGTGTGTGTGTGTGTGTGTGCGTGTGCGTTCGTGTGCGTGTGTGTGTACACGTCAGTAGATGCGTGTGTTTATATTCTGTTACATGCTAGCTTTCAGTTGCAATAGTACTTCATTTGTATCTATTTAATTCAATTCAAATGACCTGTTTGGCATTTTGTGTAATACAATGCAGATGGAAGTTTACATACATCTTAGCCAAATACATTTAAACTCAGTTTTTCACAATTCCTGACATTTAATCCTAGTAGAAATCCCCTGTCTTAGGTCAGTTAGGATCACCACTTTATTTTGAGAATGTGAAATGTCAGAATAATGGTAGAGATAATGATTTATTTCAGCTTTTATTTCTTTCATCATATTCCCAGTGGGTCAGAAGTTTACATACACTCAATTAGTATTTGGTAGCATTGCCTTTAAACTGTTTAACTTGAGTCACACGTTTTGGGTAGCCTTCCACAAGCTTCCCACAATAAGTTGGGTGAATCTTGGCCCATTCCTCCTGACAGAACTGGTGTAACTGACTCAGGTTTGTAGGCCTCCTTGCTCGCACACGTTTTTTCAGTTCTGCCCACAAATTTTCTATAGGATTGAGGTCAGGGCTTTGTGATGGCCACTCCAATACCTTGACTTTGTTGTCTTTAAGCCATTTTGCCACAACTTTGGAAGTAAGCTTGGAGTCATTGTCCATTTGGAAGAACCATTTACGACAAAGCTTTAACTTCCTGACTGATGTCTTGTATATCCACCTAATTTTCCTTCCTCATGATGCCATCTATTTTCTTCCTTGCTGAACGGCCTTTCAGGTTATGTCGATATAGGACTCGTTTTACTGTGGATATAGATACTTTTGCACCTGTTTCCTCCAGCATCCTCTCAAGGTCCTTTACTGTTGTTCTGGAATTGATTTGCACTTTTCGCACCAAAGTACGTTCATGTCTAGGAGACAGAACGTGTCTCCTTCCTGAGCGGTATGACGGCTGCGTGGTCCCATGGTGTTTATACTTGCGTACTATTGTTTGTACAGATTAATGTGGTACCTTCAGGTGTTTGAAAATTACTCCCAAGAATGAACCAGCCTTGTGGAGGTCTACAATTGTTTTTCTGAGGTCTTGGCTGATTTCTTTAGATTTTCCCATGATGTCAAGAAGAGGCACTGAGTTTGAAGGTTGGCCTTGAAATACATCCACAGGTACACCTCCAATTGACTCAAAAGATGTCAATTAGCCTATCAGAAGCTTCTAAAGTCATGACATAATGTTCTGTAATTTTCCAAGCTGTTTAAAGACACAGTCAACTTAGTCTATGTAAACTTCTGACCCCTGGAATTGTGATACAGTGAATTCTAAGTGAAATAATCTGTCTGTAAATAATTGTTGGAAAAATTACTTGTCATGCCCAAAGTAGATGTCCTAACCAACTTACCAAAACTATAGTTTGTTAACAAGACATTTGTGGAGTGGTTTAGAAATGAGTTTTAATGACTCCAATCTAAGTGTATTTAAACTTCCGACTTCAACTGTACATTCCTCTTCAGGTGTGTTTTCTGCTTTGTCCAACAGGGGGAGCTGGTGAACAACATTGAGCAGAACGTGTGTAACACCCAGGACTATGTGGAACAGGCCAGAGACAACTACAAGGCTGCCGTCAGCATGCAGAAGGGCGGCCACAGAGTGAGACCCAACAACACACAGTCTATGGACATACTCTCATACAACCCTCCCTCTCTTCCTTTTCTCCTGTCTGTCTACTCTTCCCTCTCTTCCTCTGCCCTGTCTGTCTACTCTTCCCTCTCTTCCTCTGCCCTGTCTGTCTACTCTTCCCTCTCTTCCTCTGCTGTCTCTTCCTCTACCCTGTCTGTCTACTCTTCCCTCTCTTCCTTTTCTCCTGTCTGTCTACTCTTCCCTCTCTTCCTTTTCTCCTGTCTGTCTACTCTTCCCTCTCTTCCTTTTCTCCTGTCTGTCTACTCTTCCCTCTCTTCCTTTTCTCCTGTCTGTCTACTCTTTCCTCTCTTCCTTTTCTCCTGTCTGTCTACTCTTCCCTCTCTTCCTTTTCTCCTGTCTGTCTACTCTTCCCTCTCTTCCTCTGCCCTGTCTGTCTTCCCTTCCCTCTCTTCCTTTTCTGCTGTCTGTCTACTCTTCCCTCTCTTCCTCTATATCCTCCTTCCTACCATGTTTCCGTCCTCCTCCTCTCTGTCCCTACCTGTTTCCCCATCTGTTGCCCCCCCCCCTCTGTTGTGTCCCTCCCTCCCTCTGTTGTGTCCCTCCCCTCTCCCTCTGTTGTGTCCCCCTCCCTCTGTTGTGTCCCTTTCCCCCTCCCTCTGTTGTGTCCCTACCCCCTCCCTCTGTCGTGTCCCTCCCCCTCCCATCCCTCTGCTGTGGTGCCCGTTCCTCCCTCCCCCTCCCTCTGTTGTGTCCCTCCCCCTCCCTCTGTTGTGTCCCTCCCCCTCCCTCTGTTGTGTCCCTTTCCCCCTCCCTCTGTTGTGTCCCTACCCCCTCCCTCTGTTGTGTCCCTTTCCCCCTCCCTCTGTTGTGTCTCTCCCTCCTCCCTCTGTTGTGTCCCTTTCCCCCTCCTACTGTTGTGTCCCTACCCCCTCCCTCTGTCGTGTCCCTCCCCCCTCCTATCCCTCTGCTGTGGTGCCCGTTCCTCCCTCCCCCCTCTCTCAGGGGGAGATGATAGACCGTATAGAGTACAATGTGGAGCATTCAGTGGACTATGTGGAGAGGGCCGTGTCAGACACTAAGAAGGCTGTTAAATACCAGAGTAAAGCCCGGCGGGTGAGTCTCTCTCACACACACACACACACACACACACACACACACACACACACACACACACACACACACACACACACACACACACACACACACACACACACACACACACACACACACACACACACACACACACACACACACACACACACACACACCACCCCCCTGGAGCTGACGGATGGACCGTTATAGCTCTGTCTTCAGATCAGTTTGTGTTCTCTCTCTCTCTCTCTCTCTCACACACAATGTCTTTTATAGCATGCTTTGTGAATGTATTTCACCGTGCCTGCCTGCGTTGAAGGGAAAGTAGAGACTGGACTATGCAGTTGATGTAGTGTATCACAGAATCCTCCTCATTTTAGGTTATGTGACTGACTGAATTAACCAACCTCCCTGACTTGCCTTCAGGTGGTTTGTCATCACCCCTCTGCCTTTGCCCAGCATGTAGGAAGCTCGAGTTGGACTCCGTTTGAGGGCCCACTGCCCTCTCCTGGTTGGTAAAGGCACTGTCCCCAATACTCCCTGATTTCACCTCAAACAATTAGCTTTTTATGTCAACATGACATCACATGAGACAGTTATAGTCTCTTCAGAATTAGGAGCAGACATTAAGTGAGGAACTGGAGGTTTCCTTCACTTTTTCCCTGCACTCCTTCCATTCCTCCCATCCATGTCTCTCTCTCTCTCTCTGTCTCTCTCTCGGTCTCTCTCTCAGTCTCTCTCTCGGTCTCTCTCTCTGTCTCTCTCTCTCTCTCTCTGTCTCTCTCTCTCTCTCTCTCTCTGTCTCTCTATCTATCTATCTATCTATCTATCTATCTCTATCTATCTATCTATCTATCTATCTATCTATCTATCTCTCTCTCTCTCTCTCTCTCTCTCTCTCTCTCTCTCTCTCTCTCTCTCTCTCTCTCTCTCTCTCTCTCTCTCTCTCTCTCTCTCTCTGTGTCTCTGTCTCTGTCTCTGTCACTGTCACTGTCACTGTCACTGTCACTGTCACTGTCACTGTCTCTGTCTCTCTCTCTCTGTCTCTCTATCTCTATCTATCTATCTATCTATCTATCTATCTATCTATCTATCTATCTATCTATCTATCTATCTATCTATCTATCTATCTATCTATCTATCTATCTATCTCTCTCTCTCTCTCTCTCTCTCTCTCTCTCTCTCTCTCTCTCTCTCTCTCTCTCTCTCTCTCTCTCTCTGTCTCTGTCTCTCTCTCTCTCTCTCTGTGTCTCTGTCTCTGTCACTGTCACTGTCACTGTCACTGTCACTGTCTCTGTCTCTGTCTCTGTCTCTGTCTCTGTCTCTGTCTCTCTCTCTCTCTCTGTCTCTCTCTCTCTCTCTCTCTCTCTCTCTCTCTCTCTCTCTCTCTCTCTCTCTCAGGATAGCTGGTTTCATCTCCCTCCATCTCTCTCTCTCTCTGTCTCTCTCTCTGTCTCTCTCTCTCTCTCTCTGTCTCTCTCTCTCTCTCTCCACTACTCCATCCCACCCATGTCTCTCTCTCTCTCTCTCTCTCTCTCTCTCTCTCTCTCTCTCTCTCTCTCTCTCTCTCTCTCTCTCTCTCTCTCTCTCTCTCTCTCTCTCTCTCTCACTACTCCATCCCACCCATGTCTCTCTCTCTCTCTCTCTCTCTCTCTCTCTCTCTGTCTCTCTCTCTCTCTCTCTCTCTCTCTCTCTCTCTCTCTCTCTCTCTCTCTCTCTCTCTCTCTCTCTCTCTCTCTCTCTCTCTCTCTCTCTCTCTCTCTCTCTCTCTCTCTCTCTCTCTCTCTCTCTCTCTCTCTCTCTCTCTCTCTCTCTCTGGATAGCTGGTTTCATTTCCCTCTGGGTAGCTGTTTTCATCTCCCCCTGGGTAGCTGTTTTCCTCTCTCTCTCTGGATAGCTGGTTTCATCTCTCTGTCTCTGTCTCTGTCTCTCTCTCTCCACTACTCCATCCCATCCATGTCTCTCTCTCTCCTCCCTCTCCGTCTTCCCGTGCAGAAGAGGATCCTGATAGGGGTTTGCCTTGCTGTCTCTCTGACCATCCTCATCACATCTCTGGCTGTCGGGCTCAGTTAGGGGAGCCACCAACATCCAGACCTTGGCCTGAGGCTGGGTCACCCCTCTGGGCTGAGAGAGGCCTGGTTTAGGGCCTTGGCACCTCCCGGGAGGATGACTCCAAGTCTTCCACACTCTGGTCTAGCTTCACCCACCATGGATAATAGAAGTCAAATAGTGAAGAGCTGGAACACATAGTTACTGGGCAGACCGGTTCTGTACCCCCCGGCACATTGACTCGGGTACCGGTACCCCCTGTACATAGCCTCGTTATTGTTATTGTGTTACTTTTTTAACTCATTTTTTCCTTTAGTTTATTTGGTAAATAGTGAAGAACAC
>NC_060185.1:6867324-6927324 GCF_021184085.1 Oncorhynchus gorbuscha | reverse complement strand
ATAGACCCTAACTCACAACACTGGGTTCCATAGACCCTAACTCACAACACTGGGTTCCATAGACCCTAACTCACAATACTGGGTTCTATAGACCCTAACTCACAATACTGGGTTCCATAGACCCTAACTCACAACACTGGGTTCCATAGACCCTAACTCACAATACTGGGTTCCATAGACCCTAACTCACAATACTGGGTTCCATAGACCCTAACTCACAATACTGGGTTCCATAGACCCTAACTCACAACACTGGGTTCCATAGACCCTAACTCACAATACTGGGTTCCATAGACCCTAACTCACAATACTGGGTTCCATAAACCCTAACTCACAACACTGGGTTCTATAGACCCTAACTCACAACACTGGGTTCCATAGACCCTAACTCACAACACTGGGTTCCATAGACCCTAACTCACAACACTGGGTTCCATAGACCCTAACTCACAATACTGGGTTCCATAGACCCTAACTCACAACACTTGCATGGTTTATTTCAAGATACGGTGACGTTATGTGTTCTGTGGAAAACAGAACAGGATGTGGATGTGGGTTTGGTCGTTGCTCATGGGCAGTGGTGGAAAAAGAACCCAATTGTCATACTTGAGTAAAAGAAAAGATACCTGAATAGAAAATGACTCAAGTAAAAGTGAAAGTCACTCAGTAAAATACTACTTGAGTAGAAGTCTAAAAGTATTTGGTTTTAAATCTACTTAAGTAGCTCAGTTGGTAGAGCATGGCGCTTGTAACGCCAGGGTAGTGGGTTCGATCCCCGGGACCACCCATACGTAGAATGTATGCACACATGACTGTAAGTCGCTTTGGATAAAAGCGTCTGCTAAATGGCATATATTATTATTATTATTAAAAGTATAAATCATTTAAAATGTCTTATATTAAGTAAACCAGATAACACAATTTTCTTGTTTTTTTGAAACATTTAACGAGGCAAGTCAGTTAAGAACAAATTCTTATTTTCAATGACGGCCTGGGAACATTGGGTTAACTGCCTGTTCAGGGGCAGAACGACAGATTTGTACCTTGTCAACTCGGGGCTTTGAACTCGCAACCTTCAGGTTACTAGTCCAACACTCTAACCACTAGGCTACCCTGCCGCCCCCACTCCAACACTTAGACATCATTTACTAACCAAGTATTTGTGTTTAGTGAGTCTGCCAGATCAGAGGCCGTATTGATGACCAGTGATGCCTACGGCCTCTGGCCTCTGAATTAGACAATTGCCTGTCCTGCTAAAGCATTAAACATGTAACAAGTACTTTTGGGTTTCAGGGAAAATGTAAGGAGTAAAAAAGTATATTTTCTTTAGGAATGTAGTGGAATAAAAGTAAAAGTTGTCAAAAATATAAATAATAAAGTAAACTACAGATACCCCAAAAAAACTACTTAAGTAGTACTTAAAGTATTTGTATTTATGTACGTTGCACCACTGCTCGTGGTATTGCCCCATGCAGTTCCTGGCAAGGAGTCAGTATTTTTACATTTGTTATTTTTATGATGTCACATCCTATTCTGGAAGGTCAAGACCCTCATTTTAACTATCCACATCACGGTATCCCATAATGCCTTACCTACTGTACAATACTGCCTGATGAATTCCAGTGTTGTGTTTGTGTGTGAGAGAGAGAGAGAGAGAGAGAGAGAGAGCATTTTAATGTCTGAACCAATGTTTTTTTTTGTGTACAAAGTGTATATGATTTCTCTGAGGAATAGCATCTACCACTGCCAATGATTGTAAATATGCTGTTGAGATGGAGTCTAGATGGTTGGTCTCTATTTGTTCTGCTCTGTGAACCCTGTTATGTTATGTTCTTGTTGAACTGCATTTTAGCTTTAAACAAAAAGACTGGGA
The DNA here is from genome assembly GCF_021184085.1 of Oncorhynchus gorbuscha. Taxonomy (NCBI): domain Eukaryota; kingdom Metazoa; phylum Chordata; class Actinopteri; order Salmoniformes; family Salmonidae; genus Oncorhynchus; species Oncorhynchus gorbuscha. Next base: position 6,925,451 of record NC_060185.1, on the reverse strand, counting down.
TTCATTCAAACCCACCATAGCAATGTTTAGTCAATGTCTTTATTTACAATATTCATCTCGTGTACACACACTTCTAATTCTGAAATGTGAAAGCATACCTGCTAGTAGTTAGCATACCTGCTAGTAGTTAGCATACCTGCTAGTAGTTAGCATACCTGCTAGTAGTTAGCACATCTGCTAGTAGTTAGCACATCTGCTAGTAGTTAGCACACCTGCTAGTAGTTAGCACATCTGCTAGTAGTTAGCACACCTGCTAGTAGTTAGCATACCTGCTAGTAGTTAGCATACCTGCTAGTAGTTAGCACACCTGCTAGTAGTTAGCACATCTGCTAGTAGTTAGCATACCTGCTAGTAGTTAGCATACCTGCTAGTAGTTGTAGGTTTTTATACAGTCCCCAAGACCAAGAGTTTATTTGACCATTTGGAGAGAGAAAAATGCTACTGTGTAAATATTGCAATGCAGGTTTGATTGAATTGAGCCCCAGGTATTTTGTCCTACCATGCTACTCAGTTCTGTTCGGTTGGTCAAACCACAACCATGATGCCTACTCAACGTGTTGCCTTGGTGTTGTGATGCTGTGTTTTGCTTTTGTTACTGACATTATTAAGTAAAGTTTGTCTGTACGTAATCTTTGTGATGCCTCTCTTTTTTTCCTTAGTCTTAGGCCCATTGCACACATGCCCACTCACCACCTATCCACCAGACAGATGTCAGATCAGCATTTTATTGACGTTTGATACAGTTGTCAGTGGTCGTAATTAGCAAAGGATCATGGTCGATGTAGTCTTTTTTCATCCTGCCTGAAAGTCAACTGGGAGAGTCCTCGTAGCCTGTCGGCCCGTGATTGGTGTAAGCGTGTGGTCCTGTGTGGCGACAAATGTAGGAGTCAGAATGGATCGCAATTTAATTAAATATCTCGATTTATAGCAAACTTTTAATAAACTTTTAATAATAAACACATTTTAGAGCCCAAAACGTTGGTCTAAAAACAATAATTGTTTGGCCATTCTGCCGATAATTATTTACACAGGCTTTCCAGGACAGACCACGGCTTTAGGGACCGGGTTAGTATAGGGACCGGGTTAGTATAGGGACCGGTTTAGTATAGGGACTGACCACGGCTTTAGGGACCGGGTTAGTATAGGGACCGGGTTAGTATAGGGACCGGGTTAGTATAGGGACCGGATTAGTATAGGGACAGGGTTAGTATAGTGGACCGGGTTAGTATAGGGACCGGGTTAGTATAGGGACAGGGTTAGTATAGTGGCCAGGTTAGTATAGGGACCGGGTTAGTATAGGGACCGGGTTAGTATAGGGACCGGGTTAGTATAAGTACCGGGTTAGTATAGGGACCAGGTTAGTATAGGGACCGGGTTAGTATAGGGACAGACCACGGCTTTAGGGACTGGGTTAGTATAGGGACCAGGTTAGTATAGGGACCGGGTTAGTATAAGTACCGGGTTAGTATAGGGGCCAGGTTAGTATAGGGACCGGGTTAGTATAGGGACAGACCACGGCTTTAGGGACCGGGTTAGTATAGGGACCAGGTTAGTTTAGGGACTGGGTTAGTATAGGGACCGGGTTAGTATAGGGACAGGGTTAGTATAGGGACCGGGTTAGTATAGGGACCGGGTTAGTTTAGGGGACCGGGTTAGTATAGGGACCGGGTTAGTATAGGGACCGGATTAGTATAGTGACCGGGTTAGTATAGGGACCGGGTTAGTATAGGGACCGGTTTAGTATAGGGACAGACCACGGCTTTAGGGACCAGGTTAGTATAGGGACCGGGTTAGTATAGGGACCGGTTTAGTATAGGGACAGACCACGGCTTTAGGGACCAGGTTAGTATAGGGACCGGGTTAGTATAGGGACCGGGTTAGTATAGGGACAGACCACGGCTTTAGGGACCAGGTTAGTATAGGGACCGGGTTAGTATAGGGACCGGGTTAGTATAGGGACCGGGTTAGTATAGGGACCGGGTTAGTATAGGGACCGGGTTAGTATAGGGACCGGGTTAGTATAGGGACCGGGTTAGTATAGGGACCGGGTTAGTATAGTGCCCGGGTTAGTATAGTGACCGGGTTAGTATAGTGACCGGGTTAGTATAGGGACCGGGTTAGTATAGTGACCGGGTTAGTATAGTGACCGGGTTAGTATAGGGACCGGGTTAGTATAGTGACCGGGTTAGTATAGGGACCGGTTTAGTATAGGGACCGACCACGGCTTTAGGGACCGGGTTAGTATAGGGACCGGGTTAGTATAGGGACCGGGTTAGTATAGGGACCGGTTAGTATAGGACCGGGTTAGTATAGGGACCGGTTTAGTATAGGGACCGACCACGGCTTTAGGGACCGACCGGGTTAGTATAGTGACCGGGTTAGTATAGGGACCGGGTTAGTATAGGGACCGGTTTATAGGACCGGGTTAGTATAGGGACCGTATAGGGACCACGGACCGGGTTTAGGGACCGGGTTCGTATAGGGACCGGGTTAGTATAGGGACCGGGTTAGTATAGGGACCGGGTTAGTATAGGGACCGACCACGGCTTTAGGGACCGGGTTAGTATAGTGACCGGGTTAGTATAGGGACCGGATTAGTATAGGGACAGGGTTAGTATAGTGACCGGGTTAGTATAGGGACCGGGTTAGTATAGGGACCGGGTTAGTATAGGGACCGGGTTAGTATAGGGACAGACCACGGCTTTAGGGACCGGGTTAGTATAGTGACCGGGTTAGTATAGTGACCTGGTTAGTATAGGGACCGGGTTAGTATAGGGACAGGGTTAGTATAGGGACCGGGTTAGTATAGAGAACGGGTTAGTATAGGGACCTGGTTTGTATAGGGACCGGGTTAGTATAGGGACCTGGTTTGTATAGGGACCTGGTTTGTATAGGGACTGGGTTAGTATAGGGACCGGTTAGTATAGGGACCGGGTTAGTATAGGGACCGGGTTAGTATAGGGACCGGGTTAGTATAGGGACCGGGTTAGTATAGGGACCGGGTTAGTATAGGGACCGGGTTAGTATAGTGACCGGGTTAGTATAGTGAAATGAATGAATTAGGCCACACCGGTTGCTGACAGGTGTATAGGATCGAGCACACCGCCATGCAATCTCCATAGACAAACATTGTCTAACTCTACAGATAGCACCCGCAATAACGCCAGGGTAGTGGGTTCGATCCCCGGGACCACCCATACGTAGAATGTATGCACACATGACTGTAAGTCGCTTTGGATAAAAGCGTCTGCTAAATGGCATATATTATTATTATTATTATTATTATAACAACTGCAAAAAAAATGTATGTGACCAATACAATTTGATTTGAAAAGTCATAGTCAATAATAATATATGAATATTTTAGCAAACATTTTTATAATTAATTTCAAATCTGTTGAAACTATGAGAATAGAAAGGTTCAGAACTTTTGTGAAAAATCACAGCACAGTTGAAAAATATGAGGCAAAAATGGATGCTGTTAAGAGATAGATGGGGGGGTTGTGAGGAGCTGAAGGGTGGGATTAAAAACTACACGATAACTAATGTACACAGCTGTCCCTGTGAAGTGGAAATGTCTAGGAGCAACAACGGCTCAGCCTCTTAGTGGTAGGCCACACAAGCTCACAGAACGAGACCGCCAAGTGCTGAAGAATGTAGCAAATAAATATTGTCTGTCAGGTTGCAACACTCACTACCGAGTTTCAAACTGGAAGCAACGGCACCACAAAGAACTGTTCGTCGTGGACCTTCCTGAAATGGGTTTCCATGGCCGAGCAGCCGCACACAAGCCTAAGATCACCATGCACAATCTCAAGCGTCGGCTGGAGTGGTGTAAAGCTCACCGCCATTGGACTCTGGAGCAGTGGAAACGCTTTCTCTGGAGTGATGAATCACGCTTCACCATCTGGCAGTTCTACGGACTAATCTGGGTTTGGCGGATGCCAGACGAAAGCTGCCTGTCCGAATGCATAGTGGCAACTGTAAAGTTTGGTGGAGCAGGAATAATGGTCTGGGAAAGGCCCCTTAGTTCCACTGAAGGGAAATCTTAATGCTACCGCATACAATTACATTCTAGACGATTCTGTGTTTCCAACTTTGTGGCAACAGCTTTGGGAAGGTCCTTTCCTGTTTCAGCATGACAATGCCCCTGTGCACAAAGAAAAGTATATACAGAAATGGTTTGTAGAAATCGGTGTGGAAGACCTTGACTGGCCTCCGCAAAGACCTGACCTCAACCACCATCAAACACCTTTAGGATGAATTGGAAGACGATTTTTACATGCTTCAGCACTCGGCGGTCCCGTTCTGTGAGCTTGTGTGGCCTACCACTTCGCGGATGAGCCGTTGTTGCTCCTAGACATTTCCACTTCACAATAACAGCACTTACAGTTGACCGGGGAATCTCTAGCAGGGCAGAAATTTGACAAACTGACTTGTTGGAAAGGTGGCATGCTATCAAGATGCCACGTTTGACCTAGATAGTTTGTGTGTATGCATTGATACAGTATGTAGGCTACGTGTGCCTTTTTAAAAATGTATGTAGTTCTGTCCTTGAGCGGTTCTTGTCTATTGATGCTCTGTGTTATGTCATTCTCTATTATGTTTCATGTTTTTGTGTGGACCCCAGGAAGAGTAGCTGCTGCTTGTGTAACAGCTAATGGGGATCCTAATAAAATACCAAATACCAAAAGTCATTGAGCTCTTCAATACGGGCCATTCTACTGCAAATGTTTGTCTATGGAGATTGCATGGCTGTGTGCTCGATTTTATACACCTGTCAGCAATGGGTGTGGCTGAAATAGCCAAATCCACTCATTTGAATGGGTGTCCACATACTTTTGGAATGGGTGTCCACATACTTTTGGAATGGGTGTCCACATACTATTTGAAAGGGAATCCACATACTTTTGGAATGGGTGTCCACATATTTTTGGAATGGGTGTCCACATACTTTTGGAATGGGTGTCCACATACTATTTGAATGGGTGTCCACATACTTTTTGAATGGGTGTCCACATACTATTTGAATGGGTGTCCACATACTTTTTGAATGGGTGTCCACATACTTTTGGAATGGGTGCCCACATACTATTTTAGCAAATTTTGTATCATATTTTTATTCATTTAGCTTTTCGTTTTTTTGTACTATTTTATTCACTTAATTACACATGTAATTGTTGTACCATTGTCGAGGCGAATCTGCAAGTCAGAATTTCATGGCACTGTTCTCCACCTACATCATGTGTATGTGATTCATCAACAGACTAGAACTTCAACTTCTGGGTCATTGTGTGCTCTCTTACGACCACACTGGGTCATGAGAAAGGTCAACGGGGTATTGTCAAAACGAGGCCAACAATGGTTTCGTTTACATTCAACACTGCATGAAACATCATATCAACCCAAGGGAACCTGCATTTTCAAGAACATCGACAAAAGAAATAGGCAATTTTCTCTGCGTGACACCCTCAACACAATGTAATCGTTTGAATAAGCAGAGCAACGTTGACCTTGTTTCTGTCCTATCCCAAGAAGGAGCCCTGGCTATAAGAGTACCTGTAATGAAGCAGGACAGTCAAGATATGAACGCAGCAAGGAACGCAAAAAAAATGAAACTTCTCAGCTTTGTACTTTTTGCCATGATGGGCGCAGAGAACAGTCAACTACAATTAATTGACTGTGGAACAAACTTAAGGCGGCCACAATACACTGACATCTCGGTAACTTGTGGAACCAAATCTATTAGCCTGGCTATCCTCATCTGCCCAGCCATGTACACTGGCTACAACGAGTCCCTGCTTATCCTCAACCACGTCATGAATGGCCCAGCCTGCAAGGGAACCTTAGATCAAAGTGTGATTCCACCTGTCGTGAGGTTTGAATTCCCCCTCAACACAACCAATTCCTGTGGCAGCCTCTTCAGGACAATCAGCGCCGCAGGCACAGGAATATTCTCTGACTTCTCCAACCTCCAGACAGTCAACATCAGTGGTGTGGTCCGATCATATGATCCCACCACAGGGCCAGTCACTTACAACACTGAGTTGAAGTATTATTACTCCTGCGCCTATCCCTTAGAGTACCTGACCAACAACACCCAGATTGATACGTCGGCATCGTCCATTGCGGTTAAGGACAACAATGGTACTTTCATCAGCACTTTGAGTCTTAATCTTTTCAGCGATGACAACTACATTTCGCCCTTAATCATTCCGAAACAGGGTCTTGAGCTGAGGACCGAAATCTACACTCGAGTCCAAGCCACCAACCTGACCTCCCATTACCACGTGTTCCTGGACCAATGCTACGCCTCCATTTCTCCACAACCCGACGGTGACAACTCCACTGTCTTCAACCTGTTTGTCCCTTGCAATGTCGACCCGTTGACCGTCATCAAAGAGAACGGAGAGAGTCAACACGCCTGCTTCTCCTTCCCGGCCTTCCGCTTCATGGAGCAACCAAATGAGATGATGTCCACCTACTTCCTCCACTGCATCACCCGTCTCTGTGAGGAGAGCACCTGCAGTACCCTTAAACAATGTACCAACCGGAGGAGAAGGAATGCCGTTCCCGACGGAGTGACAGGGTACACAACCATTAGCTCTACTCCTATCACCATCAGAGCAGAAAGAGTTGTGGCAATAAAAGAACAGGAGACTGCCAGCAACAACTCAGACACTTCTACAGGACTTGGTGTGGCAGTGGGCTTTCTGGCATTCGTCTGTATTATTGTCATGATAATGGCAGCAGTCTTCTACAGGACACTCAAACCATTAAAAAGGGGGTTGACTGCTCCACCTTGAATGAGTTGAAATATGGGTCAGCAAGACAGACGGCGTTGTCCCTTTAAATACAGGTCAGGTTGGTGGCATTGACTTGAGTATAAATGGGGTCCTCAGCTCAAGACCGAGTGTGTGGTCCGCCTGCTGGTCTCACACCTCTGGAGGAGGACTCAACTTATCATGCCTTTTTTTCACATTTGTTTACATTTGGGAGATCTTGTTTTTCCAGTTATTTGTCTGCTACGGCTGATTAATGTCGTGTATCCTAAAGAATAGAACAATCCACCTTTTAGAGTGTTTATGTAAAGACACTATTACAGGCTTAGCTAGTGCTGTGTTTATGTAAAGACACTATTACAGGCTTAGCTAGTGTTGTGTTTATGTAAAGACACTATTACAGGCTTAGTTAGTGCTGTGTTTATGTAAAGACACTATTACAGGCTTAGCTAGTGCTGTGTTTATGTAAAGACACTATTACAGGCTTAGCTAGTGCTGTGTTTATGTAAAGACACTATTACAGGCTTAGCTAGTGCTGTGTTTATGTAAAGACACTATTACAGGCTTAGCTAGTGCTGTGTTTATGTAAAGACACTATTACAGGCTTAGTTAGTGCTGTGTTTATGTACAGACACTATTACAGGCTTAGTTAGTGCTGTGTTTATGTAAAGACACTATTACAGGCTTAGCTAGTGCTGTGTTTATGTAAAGACACTATTACAGGCTTAGCTAGTGCTGTGTTTATGTAAAGACACTATTACAGGCTTAGCTAGTGCTGTGTTTATGTAAAGACACTATTACAGGCTTAGCTAGTGCTGTGTGCAGGTGCTCATTTAATGTCATGACTAATGTACTTATGTCGCGTTAACGTCCTGTCGCAGTGATCGGAGGAACGACTTGGAGCGTTCGAGTGCTCGGAGTTCAGAAATAAAGCAAGATCGGTTCTCACCATTGACCACCCGAAATCACGGTCATGTTTGTGGTGCGTGAAGTCAGTGTTCAGCATGTGGGAAAGAGATCATGGCCAAGTTTCCTAGTCGTAACGACAAGTTGGAGGGGTATTCACGTGCATATATCCCAGTAGGAAGGTCGTATTTACGATTTACCCGAAAATATATGAACGCGGGCATGAAGGCCGCTCTGCCCCGAAGAAATAATTAATGTGGTTGGTTGACTCAATTACGAGGGCGGGGCTTACATTTGATTTCTAACCTGCTGCATGCTACAAAATGATAATTTAACCAATCTGCTGTTATGGTGAGTGAGCAATTTTTGGGTGATTTATTGTATGATTCTGTTTTTGTAGATAAATATAGCTAGTTATCATTGGAAAGTTGTTCTAATCTCACAAATATAACATGTTCATTAAAAAAAGTATATCTTCTTCATTAAACAACCTGCTAGAAAGCTAGCTGGTGCTGGTAAGATGGCTCGATAACTAATTGTGACGTGGCGAGAATCACTAGACGGGAAGGTACGTGCTTCGACTAACCTCAGCGCCCCTCACACATTGGGGCCATGTGTGTCCGACTGCCTCACAGCCACCATCCCACTTCTGACACCAATGTAGCGAACGGAGGGAGCGGCGAACCTGGGTCTCCAGCGTGAAAGGCAAACCACCTACGCAATCCCGCCAATATGGAAAGCAAAGATTGCTACAGTATGTTTTGTTGATTTTGATTATTTAACCCCCTAGAGCCAATTTGTAAGTCGCTCTGGATAAGAGCGTCTGCTAAATGACTTAAATGTAAAAAATGTAAATGTCTATTGATGCACCGGGGCATCCATATAAGTGACATAGTAAATAAATCTGTCAATTTAAGCTAGAGATATCTGCTTTCTTGCATTGACTTCGTCTCAATCCACCGCATCCACCTACGTCGCCCTTCCTCTTATGCAGTGGAAAGTGGCAGAGCTACAGCACTGTTTGTCAGACCAGGTGACATCTTGAAGATCGGCCTTCTCATATCCGCCTACAGAGGGGAGACTCTCACGAACACAATGGTGTGCTCCGTTTTGGTCTACGACCCCCACAAGTGTCACGGGACTCGTCTGAAGTCAGTAATGCTGATGTACCAACTTTTGTCTGTAGCATCTGGGCTACAAACTAATATGACATGGGAAGAACTGCTCTGGTAGGCTGCATGAAACTAGTAACTAACGTCACTAGTTACCACAGCCACAATCATAAACCCCGCCTATTTCTACAATTTCTCTTCTTAACCTAGAGTTGATGTCCACGCCCCCGCGTAAATCTAATTAGCATATATTTTGCATGGGCTGCGTCTCAATCCCTCACATCGGCCAATGGCGGCCTTCCGCATCTGCGGTGGAAGGTGGCCGAGCTACAGTGGTGTTTGTCAGACTATAAGACATCCTGAAAATCAGTCATCTCAGAAAAACATCTGTAGCTTTTGAACAGTTTGGGTTGCGTCACGTCACGGGACACGCCGGAAGTCGGTACCACCGATCTGCCATCTTCTGTTGGTATCGTCTTTAACATTTACATTTAAGTCATTTAGCAGACGCTCTTATCCAGAGCGACTTACAAATTGGTGCATTCACCTTATGACATCCAGTGGAACAACCACTTTACAATAGTGCATCTAAATATTTTAAGGGGGGGGGGGGGTGAGAAGGATTACTTTATCCTATCCTAGGTATTCCTTAAAGAGGTGGGGTTTCAGGTGTCTCCGGAAGGTGGTGATTGACTCCGCTGTCCTGGCGTCGTGAGGGAGTTTGTTCCACCATTGGGGAGCCAGAGCAGCGAACAGTTTTGACTGGGCTGAGCGGGAACTGTACTTCCTCAGTGGTAGGGAGGCGAGCAGGCCAGAGGTGGATGAACGCAGTGCCCTTATTTGGGTGTAGGGCCTGATCAGAGCCTGGAGGTACTGAGGTGCCGTTCCCCTCACAGCTCCGTAGGCAAGCACCATGGTCTTGTAGCGGATGCGAGCTTCAACTGGAAGCCAGTGGAGAGAGCTGAGGAGCAGGGTGACGTGAGAGAACTTGGGAAGGTTGAACACTAGACGGGCTGCGGCGTTCTGGATGAGTTGTAGTGGTTTAATGGCACAGGCAGGGAGCCCAGCCAACAGCGAGTTGCAGTAATCCAGACGGGAGATGACAAGTGCCTGGATTAGGACCTGCGCCGCTTCCTGTGTGAGGCAGGGTCGTACTCTGCGGATGTTGTAGAGCATGAACCTACAGGAACGGGCCACCGCCTTGATGTTAGTTGAGAACGACAGGGTGTTGTCCAGGATCATGCCAAGGTTCTTAGCGCTCTGGGAGGAGGACACAATGGAGTTGTCAACCGTGATGGCGAGATCATGGAACGGGCAGTCCTTCCCCGGGAGGAAGAGCAGCTCCGTCTTGCCGAAGATCAGCTTGAGGTGGTGATCCGTCATCCAAACTGATATGTCTGCCAGACATGCAGAGATGCGATTTAAGGAATACCTAGGATAGGATAAAGTAATCCTTCTACCCCCCTTAAAAGATTTAGATGCACTATTGTAAAGTGGCTGTTCCACTGGATGTCATAAGGTGAATGCACCAATTTGTAAGTCGCTCTGGATAAGAGCGTCTGCTAAATGACTTAAATGTAAATGTAAATGTAATGTCCGAACAGTTAGGACTACACATTAATATGATCACTATGAAAAGATGAAATATGGGTGAAAATGTTTCATTAAATATTTTTATTAAAAAAAGAATTAGTCCTAAAGGGGTCACAATTCTAAAATTAATTACATTTTTTAACACATTTTGTTACGTTACAGCCTTATTCTAAAATGGATTAAATCATTTTTTTCTCCTCTCATCAATCTACACAAAATACCCCATAATGACAATGACATCATTGCAGGAAATCTGTGATTTCCCGGGGTCCTAAAATTCTAAATGATTTCCATCTTAAAACAATCCAACCCACCATCTTAAAATTCTAAATCAAATAACTAAATTATCCTTGGTGTGACCATCTTGAACCATCTTTTCAGTTTGCGAGTGTAAAAGTAACATTTTTTTATTCATTTTTTGCACCCTCTTGACAATATCCTCTACAAAGTAACATTTTCCCTTGGGGACGGAGAGAAAATGTTGTGAATTTATCACAAATCTCCTGCAATTATGTCATTGTCATTATGGGGTATTGTGTGTAGATTGATGAGAGAAAAACCCCCGATTTAATCCATTTTAGAATAAGGCTGTAACATAACAAAATGTGTTAAAAAGTGAAGGGGTCTGAATAATTACCAAATGCACTGTATAATGACGAGATGCTCATGTCTCCGCTTTAACAATGGGAGTCGTTGTCCCAAAGCCCGGCATGCATGCGACAAGCTTAGGTTCAAAATAATCCCATTGAACGCTAGCGAAGCCAGTGAGCGTTTGGTCTCCCTTGATAAAAAAAAAAAAAAGGATAAAATAATTGCAAATCAGCGTTGATTTAAACTGAGTGAGCTCGAATGTGAATGGTCCAAAAAAAGGTTTGGATTTGGCTTCAGACCAATCACATCAAAAGCAAAATGTCATTGTCAGAAAAAAATTGAATTGTTGTATCTCGTTGTGTCATTGTCCTCCGGTGGCTATCCAGCTAGCTAAAACGTACCCTTCCCTAAATTTGCCATGTATGGAGATAGAGATTTGGACTTGTGGTTTTACTTAATTCTCCGTACTGGCCAATGATTAAAATGGCAAATCTGATCTAAGCATAAATTCATAAATTGTTGTGCCTCTGGCCTGAGAGGATGGAAGTTCAATATGTAGTTAGATGTAGTACGCTAATCTTAACGAGTTGGCTCATCGTTGCCCATGAAAGGAAGCTAGGCTAGCGAGCATTTTAGCCAGGTAGCCAAGGACAACTAAACTAAAAGGGTGTACTGTATGACAGAGTCATAGACCGCTTCCTCAACATGAACGAGAGGAGGAGGACATTGGCGTTTCTCTACATGTAGGGTGAGTCATGTTTTTTCTACTTTTCTACACACACACACACACACACACACACACACACACACACACACACACACACACACACACACACACACACACACACACACACACACACACACACACACACACACACACACACACACACACACACACACACACACACACACACACACACACACACACAGAAATCAGAAATCATGGACAGCCATATCATATCTAGCTTATGTTGATTGGACCAAATTGTTTTTGGTATCTTTAGTTGTCACTGTTAGACTAAGCAGAGGTGATTTGAAGATGTTGAAATGTTTTCATTGAAATGGTGCTGGAATAGTGGAGGCAGCTCCTGTTTTCTTTGCCTCTTGCGGGTAACTCTCTGTGGTTCTAAATCAATAGTTGTTTTGTAGTCCGAAAATGTCAGAAACATGAATTTTCTTAGACAATGCTGTAGGTCATGTAAATCAAATCAAATCAAATTTTATTGGTCACATACACATCGTTAGCAGATTATATTGCGAGTGTAGCAAAATGCTTTTGCTTCTAGTTCCGACAGTGCAACAATATCTAACAAGTATTATCTAATAATTCCACAACAAATACCTAATACACACACATATAAGTAAAGGAATGGAATAAGAAAATATAAATATATAGATGAGCAATGACAGAGCAGCATAGGCAAGATGCAGTAGATGCTTTAAAATATAGTATATACATATGAGATGAGTAATGCAAGATATGTAAACATTATTAAAGTGGCATTATTAATGTGACTAGTGTTCCATTTATTAAAGTGGCCAATGATTTCAAGTCTATATGTAGGCAGGTAACATCACAAAATTGTTTGTTACATGGAATATGCTTTGTGGACTTCAACAGAAAGTTGTTGCTCTCTGGTTTTGTGATTAAACAAAGGTGTGGTTGAATTTATTCTGCCACAGTGTCTTATTGTCTAGGCCTATATATCACAGTGGCAAGGTTTATGAACTAACAGGTTATAGAGCAAACAACGCAATTATCACAACACCTAGGTTGTATAGCTTATTTATTTCTGCCTTTTCTGTCGATGATGTTACCTACGCACAGCTACTGTAGAAACGAATTGGGTTTATTTTGGACAGATTTTGGCGAGAGTGAAACTTCTCTCTTCGCCTCTTATTCTCTGACTGAGCTTCCTCCGCTCACCATATTTGGGAATGAAAATTCCAACCGGATGCTACAGATTTAAACATCCGGTGAAACATCTGTCTCTTTGTTCTATCATCTGTGGGCACCATCGAATAGGCGGCGCCTACTTCCCAAATGGGCAAGAGTCAAACGATCTACACTTGTCATTTGACAAACCTTGCTTCTCGAGTTGGATTGACATATTGCTTAACCAATCGCCATGGTGTTCGCTGTGGTGGCCCTTCCCCCTCCGATGACGTGGTGTTACTGTTATAATTTTTGTCGGATAACAGGACGAAAGCTACTGTACTGAGGTGAGATGCTACAGTGTTGCACTATTGGGGTCAACAGTAGAGCAAACGTTCGTTCAAAAATATACCAGATTTCTCTGCTGATTTACAAGGTATTGCTATGAAAATCCGGGTTTGCCATTTTAGTTGCCTTCGAATATGAACGGTTCTGTAATTCAATGTTGTTGTTGTTGTTGTTGTTTTTTTTAGCTGTTAGCCATTTAGCTAACGTTGGCTAGTAGCTCAGCCCCTTTATTTGAATGGCAAAACTCCAGGATTATACAGTCTCTTAATGCTAGGCGTTGTTTTGGAATCGAGAAGCATACAGCAATATCCTGGTAAAGATCCTTTTATAATAGCGTGTATTAATACCACATAGACATATACTTTGGAATTATTGTTGATTCCTCCTATTAGGCTACTGGCTTTAATGAATACACTTTGACATTCCTACCCTATAGTTACGTACGAGTAGAAATATAAGAGAGGCATTCTTATCTCCGTGTTGATAACACACACACACACACACACACACACACACACACACACACACACACACACACACACACACACACACACACACACACACACACACACACACACACACACACACACACACACACTGTACCTCTGTAGCACACAACATGTAACGTTAGCTACTAACCCAATAATGCATTTCCTTAGTGTCCCTGTTCTACCAGTCCTTGACCCAGTGCGGTAGTAGAATGTCTCGGGAACAGCTGGTGGTAGAGAGGGCAAGGAGGGCCTTCCAGACCGGTATGTCGAAACCCCTGAAGTTCAGAGTTCACCAGCTTAAGAACCTGCACCGTTTCATCACAGAGAGACGCAAGGACATTGCAGACGCTGTCAATAAGGACCTTAACAAGGTGAGCGTTAGAGTAGCGTCCCAAATTACACCCTAGTCCCTTTATAGTGCACTACTTTAGAGCCCTGGGTCCTGGTCAAAAGTAGCACACTATAAAAGGGAATAGGTTACCATTTGAGAGTTTAATTTGACAACTTACATAAAGGTATCCTTTAAGGGGGTTGTAAATGGTTTATAAGTAGTTTTTAGAATAAGTTAATATGTAGTCTGGACATCTAATTATAACCCACTTGTGTTAACCTACTGTAGAGCACTCTGTGACAATGTTTTTGTAAAAATGGCTATATGACTGTCTGACTGACTGATTGTTGTAATGGTGTGTCCTTCACCTGCTGCAGACTGAACACAGCACAGAGTTGTTTGAGACCCTGGGTCTGGAAGGGGAGATCGACGTGGCTGTGGAGAGGCTAGCAGAATGGGCTGCCCCTCGGCCTGTAGAGAAGAGCCTCCTCACCATCTTAGACGAGGTAAGACAAGATAAACATTGGAGGGTCCCAAATGGCAGCCTATTCCCTATATTGTGCACTACTTGTGACCAGGGCCCATCGGACCTCATTGTCTGTCTCTACCTAAATGTATTTTTATGTCCTGTAATCTCATTACATAAAATACAGCTTAGAACGTTTACATTTAAAAAATAAAAAAAAGTTAAGAACAAATTCTTATTTATAATGACGGCCTAGGAACAGTGGGTTCCGAGGCTTTACCTTGTTCAGGGGCAGCTCATGGATTCGATCCAGAAACCTTTCGCTTACTGGCCCAACTGTCTAACCACTAGGCTACCTGCCACCCCTACAGAACATATGAAGGATGGGGAATCATGGATTAAAAACATAGTCTTCGTCTTGTCACAGGTATACATCCAGCCAGAGCCTCTGGGAGTGGTCCTCATCATCGGGGCCTGGAACTATCCCTGGGCAGTGACCCTCCAGCCCCTGATCGCGGCTATTGCTGCAGGTACTGTAGTAGAAAACGTAATGGAGGTGGTTTTGTGTGTTAACAATGCTCGCGTGATGAATAACCTTGCCTGAGACTTGGAAACTTGTGTTAGCTCCCCAAGCTAATGCCTATGCTTTACCTCAGCAGGCTAGCATAGAGCTAATGCCTAGGCTTTACCTCAGCAGGCTAGCATAGAGCTAATACCTAGGCTTTATCTCAGCAGGCTAGCATAGAGCTAATGCCTATGCTTTACCTCAGCAGGTTAACATAGAGCTAATGCCTAGGCTTTATCTGAGCAGGCTAGCATAGAGCTAATGCCTAGGCTTTATCTCAGCAGGCTAGCATAGAGCTAATGCCTATGCTTTACCTCAGCAGGTTAACATAGAGCTAATTCCTAGGCTTTATCTCAGCAGGCTAGCATAGAGCTAATGCCTAGGCTTTACCTCAGCAGGCTAACATAGAGCTAATGCCTAGGCTTTATCTCAGCAGGCTAGCATAGAGCTAATGCCTAGGCTTTACCTCAGCAGGCTAACATAGAGCTAATGCCTAGGCTTTATCTCAGCAGGCTAGCATAGAGCTAATGCCTATGCTTTACCTCAGCAGGCTAGCATAGAGCTAATGCCTAGGCTTTACCTCAGCAGGCTAACATAGAGCTAATGCCTAGGCTTTACCTCAGCAGGCTAACATAGAGCTAATGCCTAGGCTTTATCTCAGCAGGCTAACATAGAGCTAATGCCTAGGCTTTATCTCAGCAGGCTAGCATAGAGCTAATGCCTAGGCTTTATCTCAGCAGGCTAACATAGAGCTAATGCCTAGGCTTTATCTCAGCAGGCTAACATAGAGCTAATGCCTAGGCTTTATCTCAGCAGGCTAGCATAGAGCTAACACAGTCTTGTAACTGTTAGGGTTGCGTCAATCGAATCTGGTATCAGGATAAGTATGACACTGAGTCACCGATTGTATGCTATGTATTTTTTATTAGCTAAGCAATAAGTGGTAAATGCAATTTTCGTATATACGGCTCTCTGTCCCACCTCGCAGGGCAAACAGAGAACTGACTTGTTCCTGACAAAGATATTATAATATACTGACAGAAGTAATTCCTGCTTCCGAGCCGGCCTGTCAGAGTAGAGACTGGGCGTGGTTTAAACTCACCCAGCCTATCGTTGATTGTTGGCGCCCGAGCTGGTCCCAGCCCCCGGGCGCTTCAGCGGTCAGTCGTTGAAGTTGTGTAGAATATCTATGCGCCCATGCTCGATACAGTTATCTCACACCTGGCTCCTGTTATCTAACAAAAGACCGTTTGTTACCGACACTACGTTCTGTATGTGTCCGTTTTCATGTTATTCTGTATTTTTCCATCACGAGAAAGGTCCATGGCCCTGAAACTGTTGACAATGTCTCAAGTCAGCCATGTTGCATAACACATACATCCACACAAGCCAACAGCAGATCATATTCAATCACATATGTGGTAACGGGCTATAGTGCATAACACAGAATCCTCACATAACGTTGTTATGATTACACATTCACTGTCTAATACCACCTCTCTTCTGCATCCCTCCATCCCTCCCTCATCCCTCCATCCATCCCCCCATCCCTCCATCCATCCCCCATCCCTCCTTCATCCCTCCATCCCTCCCTCATCCATCCCTCCCTCATCCATCCCTCATCCATCCCTCCCTCATCCATCCCTCCCTCATCCCTCCCTCATCCCTCCATCCCTCCCCCATCCCTCCATCCCTCCCTCCCTCATCCATCCCTCCCTCATCCATCCCTCCCTCATCCATCCCTCCCTCATTCATCCCTCCCTCATCCATCCCTCCATCCCTCCCTCATCCATCCCTCCCTCATCCATCCCTCCTCATCCCTCCCTCCTCATCCCTCCCTCCATCTCTCCCATCTCATCCCTCCCATCCCTCCCATCTCTCCCATCTCATCCCCTCCTCCCATCCATGCATCCCTCATCCCTCCCTCCCCATCCCTCCCTCCCATCTCTCCCTCCCTCATCCCTCCCTCCCATCTCATGCATCCCTCCCTCCTCACCCATCCCTCCCTCCCATCTCTCCCTCCCTCATCCCTCCATCCCTCCCCCATCCCTCCTTCATCCCTCCATCCCTCCCTCATCCATCCCTCCCTCATCCATCCCTCCATCCCTCCCTCATTCATCCCTCCCTCATCCATCCCTCCTTCATCCCTCCATCCCTCCCTCATCCATCCCTCCCTCATCCATCCCTCCCTCATCCATCCCTCGATCCCTCCCTCATCCATCCCACCCTCATCCCTCCCTCCATCTCTCCCATCTCATCCCTCCCTCCCTCCCTCCCATCTCATGCATCCCTCCATCCCTCCCTCACCCATCCCTCCCTCCCATCTCTCCCTCCCTCCCATCTCATGCATCCCTCCATCCCTCCCTCACCCATCCCTCCCTCCCATCTCTCCCTCCCTCATCCCTCCCTCCCATCTCATGCATCCCTCCCTCACCCATCCCCCTCCCTCCCTCCCTCATCCCATCCCCTCCCTCCCATCCCTCCCTCCTCCCTCCCATCTCATGCATCCCTCCATCCCTCCCTCACCCATCCCTCCCTCCCATCTCTCCCTCCCTCATCCATCCCACCCTCATCCCTCCCTCCATCTCTCCCATCTCATCCCTCCCTCCCTCCCATCTCATGCATCCCTCCATCCCTCCCTCACCCATCCCTCCCTCCCATCTCTCCCTCCCTCCCATCTCATGCATCCATCCCTCCCTCACCCATCCCTCCCTCCCATCTCTCCCTCCCTCATCCCTCCCTCCCTCCCATCTCATGCATCCCTCCATCCCTCCCTCACCCATCCCTCCCTCCCATCTCTCCCTCCCTCATCCCTCCCTCCCTCCCATCTCATGCATCCCTCCATCCCTCCCTCCCTCCCATCTCATGCATCCCTCCCTCCCATCTCATGCATCCCTCCATCCCTCCTCACCCATCCCTCCCTCCCATCTCTCCCTCCCTCATCCCTCCCTCCCATCTCATGCATCCCTCCATCCCTCCCTCCCTCCCATCTCATGCATCCCTCCATCCCTCCCTCCCATCTCATGCATCCCTCCTTCCCTCCCTCACCCATCCCTCCCTCCCATCTCTCCCTCCCTCCCATCTCATGCATCCCTCCATCCCTCCCTCACCCATCCCTCCCTCCCATCTCTCCCTCCCCTCATCCCTCCCTCCCTCCCATCTCATGCATCCCTCCATCCCTCCCTCACCCATCCCTCCCTCCCATCTCTCCCTCCCTCATCCCTCCCTCCCTCCCATCTCATGCATCCCTCCATCCCTCCCTCACCCATCCCTCCCTCCCATCTCTCCCTCCCTCATCCCTCCCTCCCATCTCTCCATCCCATCCCTCCCTCCCATCTCTCCCTCCCTCCCATCTCTCCATCCCATCCCTCCCTCCCATCTCTCCCTCCCTCATCCCTCCCTCCCATCTCTCCCTCCCTCATCCCTCCCTCCCATCTCTCCATCCCATCCCTCCCTCCCATCTCTCCCTCCCTCATCCCTCCCTCCCATCTCTCCATCCCATCCCTCCCTCCCATCTCTCCCTCCCTCATCCCTCCCTCCCATCTCTCCATCCCTCAGGTAATGCTGCTGTGGTTAAGCCGTCAGAGGTCAGCTCTCATTCAGCCAAGGTCATGGAGGAACTGCTCTCTCTCTACCTGGACAAGGTCACTTCACTAGCATCAAATCCCTATCAGATGCATGTTTACTCCTTTACACAGAAACCCTTTGACCTATTCTACATTTACCCCAACAGGCTCCTGAACAGCTTCTATCCCCGAACCATAAGACTGCTAAATTGCTAACTAAATAGTTAACAAAATGGCTACACAAACTATCTGAGGTGTCCATTGTAATTTTATTCTTATTTTTTTTGCATTGTCTCTACGCACACTCACATGGCTCCTACACACTGTCACTCCAACACACACACAAACACACACTCCATCATCTGCTCACACACGCATAATATGCATTTATACTGACTCTACACATACACACACACTTACAATCATCATATACTGTACACTCCTGCTACTCTGTTTATCACATAACCTGATGTCTCTTTCCCCCTATACATACAGTATCTACCTCCATCACTCCAGTATCCCTGTACATACAGTATCTACCTCCATCACTCCAGTATCCCTGTACATTGTTAATATGGTACCGACCCTGTGTATAGTCACCTTACCCCTATACATATCTACCTCCATCACTCCAGTATCCCTGTACATTGTTAATATGGAACTGACCCTGTATATATTCTGCTTACTTACGTTTCTCGAGTTATACTTCTATCTTGGTGAAACATTTTGTTGTTACAGCCTGAATTCAAAATGGATTAAATAAATAAAAAATTCTCACCCATCTACACACAACACCCCATAAAGACAAAGTGCAAACATGTTTTGTTTTTTTCGATTTTTTTTGCAAACGTATTGACAATGAAATACAGATATCACATTGACATAAGTATTCCCACCCTCGAGTCAGTCCTTTGTAGAAGCACCTTTAACAGCGATTACAGTCTTTCTGGGTGAGTCTCTAAGAGCTGTCCACACCTGGATTGTGCAACATTTCCCCATTATTAATTTCAAAATTCTTCAAGCTCTGTCCAATTGGTTGTTGATCATTGCTCGATAGCCGTTTTCATGTCTTGCCATAGATTTTCAAGAAGATTTATGTCAAAACTCGGCCTGTCAGTAACATTCACTGTCTTCTTGGTAAGCAACTCCAGTGTAGATTTGGCCTGGTGTGTTAGGTTTTTATCCTGTTGAAAGGTGAATTAATCTCCCAGAGTCTGGTAGAAAGCAGACTGAACCAGGTTTTCCTCTAGGATTTTGTCTGTCCTTACCTCCATTCTGTTTCTTTATTATCCCGATTACAAGCATACCCATAACATGATGCAGCCACCACTATGCTTGATCATATGGAGAGTGGGACTCAGTAATGTGTTGTATTGGATATGCCCCAAACATAACACTTTGTATTCATGACAAAAAGTGAATTGCTTTGCCATATTTTTTGCAGTATTACTTTAGTGCCTTGTTGCGAACAGGATGCATGTTTTGGAACAGACTTCCTTGTTTTCACTCTGTCAATTAGGTTAGTATTGTGGAGTAACTACAATGTTGTTGATCAGTCCTCAGTTTTCTCCCATCACAGCCATTAAACTCTGACTTTAAAAAAATTACAATTGGTCTCATGGTTAAATCCCTGAGCAGTTTCCTTCCTCTCCGGCAACTGAGTTAGGTAGGACGCCTGTATCTTTGTAGTGACTGTGTCACACCCTGGCCTTAGTTATCTGTGTTTTCTTTATTATTTTGGTTAGGCCAGGGTGTGACATGGGTGATTTATTGTGTTTCGTCTTGTCTAGGGGTTTATTAGATTTATGGGGTTGTGTTTAGTAGAGTTGTCTAGGAAAGTCTATGGTTGCCTGGAGTGGTTCTCAATCAGAGGCAGGTGTTTATCATTGTCTCTGATTGGGAACCATATTTAGGCAGCCATATTCTTTAGGTCTCTTGTGGGTGATTGTTCCTGTCTCTGTGTTTTGCACCAGTTAGGACTGTTTTGGTTTTCCACGTTTTCTTATTTTGTATAGTGTTCACGGTTTCATCTTCCATTAAAGATGTTTATAAATAACCATGCTGCATTTCTGGTCCTCCTCTCCTTCCCAGGAAGAAAGCTGTTACAGTCTGGATGTATTGATACACCATCCAAAGTGTAGTTAATAAATTCACCCATGTTCATAAGGAAATTCAATTTCTGCTTTTTAATTATTATTATTATTATTATTTTATTTTTTACCCATCTACCAATAGGTGTCCTTCTTTTGCAGGAAAATCTCCCTGGTCTTTGTGGTTGAATCTGTGTTTAAAATTCACTGCTCGACTGAGGGACTTCATAGATAATTGTATGTGTGTTGTACAGAGATGAGATAGTCATTCAGAAAAACATGTTAAACACTATTGCATACAGAGTGAGTTCATGCAACATATTACGTGACCTTTTTAAGCAAGGCTTTACTCCTGAACTTATTGAGGTATCGCCATAACAACGGGGTTGAATACTTATTGACTCAAAACATTTCAGCTTTTTATTTTTTTATTAATCAGTAAAAAAATAGAACAAACATATTTCCACTTTGACATTGTAGGGCGTTGTTGTTGTTGTTGTTGTTTGTAGGCCAATCAAATCCATTTTAAATTCAGGGTGTAACAACAAAAGGTGGGGAAAGTCGAGGAGTGTGAATCCTGTCTGAAGGCCACTGTGTTTCCTTTCAATTCTCATTTCAAACCCTCTTGTGTCGTAGGCTTCTGTTCATGGTGAGAGGAAACTGAAGTTTGTGTGTGTGTGTGTGTGTGTGTCCTCCCCAGGAGCTGTACCCTGTAGTGTGTGGGGGTGTCTCAGAGACCCAGGAGTTGCTGCGTCAGCGTTTCGACCACATCTTCTACACAGGGAACAGCACTGTGGGTAAACTGGTGATGGAGGCCGCAGCCCGACACCTCACCCCTGTGACCCTGGAGCTGGGGGGGAAGAGCCCCTGTTACATCGATAAGGACGTCGACCTCAGAGTTGCGTGCCGGTCAGTGGCAGACTGCCCCATATTCCTTGAGAGTTATTCGATCTGTGTCATTTTGTCCCTGGTCATCTAAAATCTTGGAAATTGTATATTGTGGGCAGCGTCACTGCAACAGCTCAAGGACTGTTACAAATGAGAACAGCTCAAAGATCGTTTCATACTTTACTCAGATGAGAACAGCTCAAAGACCATTTCATACTTTACTCAGATGAGAACAGCTCAAAGACCATTTCATACTTTACTCAGATGAGAACAGCTCAAAGACCATTTCATACTTTACTCAGATGAGAACAGCTCAAAGACTCAGATGAGAACAGCTCAAAGACCATTTCATACTTTACTCAGATGAGAACAGCTCAAAGACCATTTCATACTTTACTCAGATGAGAACAGCTCAAAGACTCAGATGAGAACAGCTCAAAGACCATTTCATACTTTACTCAGATGAGAACAGCTCAAAGACCATTTCATACTTTACTCAGATGAGAACAGCTCAAAGACTCAGATGAGAACAGCTCAAAGACCATTTCATACTTTACTCAGATGAGAACAGCTCAAAGACCATTTCATACTTTACTCAGATGAGAACAGCTCAAAGACCATTTCATACTTTACTCAGATGAGAACAGCTCAAAGACCATTTCATACTTTACTCAGATGAGAACAGCTCAAAGACTCAGATGAGAACAGCTCAAAGACCATTTCATACTTTACTCAGATGAGAACAGCTCAAAGACTCAGATGAGAACAGCTCAAAGACATTTACATTACATTACATTTAAGTCATTTAGCAGACCATTTCATACTTTACTCAGATGAGAACAGCTCAAAGACCATTTCATACTTTACTCAGATGAGAACAGCTCAAAGACTCAGATGAGAACAGCTCAAAGACCATTTCTTACTTTACTCAGATGAGAACAGCTCAAAGACTCAGATGAGAACAGCTTTGAGGTCTTTGAGCTGTTACTTTACTCAGATGAGAAGCCCATTTACTCCTCTGTGTTTCCCCAGGCGTATCACCTGGGGGAAGTTTGTGAACTGTGGTCAGACGTGCATCGCCCCAGACTACATCCTGTGTGAACCCAGCATCCAGGACAGAGTGGTGGAGGAGATCAGGAAATGCATCATGGTATCATGTACAGCATAGATTATACAAATGAGTTGGAATAGAAATGGTGGCAGAATGGGGCTTACACATACAGTAGGGTAATTAACATTCCACTACTTCATCTGACCCAGAGTACAAGGAGTGGTACGTTAGCTCAGAACCGGTGTTGACTCCAGACCACTCATACAGAACCTTTATCCGGCAACTAAGATCAATGTCACGTCTGTTCTTAAACAAGTCAACAGCTGTAATTCACTTCCTCTAAGTTCTATTTAATTGTTTATTTAACTGGGCAAGTCAGTTATTTACAATGATGGCATACCAGGGAAACAGTGGGTTTAACCGCCTTGTTCGGGGGCAGGGATGACACATTTTGACCTCGTCAGCCCAGGGATTCGATCCAGCAACCTTTCGGTTACTGGCCCAACGCTCTAACCACTAGGCTCCTGCTGCCCCCCTGTTCTTAAAGAAGTTGATAGCAGCTGTAATTCACTCAGTGCCTGTAGAAAGTCGACACCCCCTTGAACTTGTTTTACAACATATCTACACACCCTACTCCACATTCAAATCTACACACCCTACTCCACATTTAAATCTACACACCCTACTCCACATTTCAAATCTACACACCCTACTCCACATTCATATCTACACACCCTACTCCACATTCAAATCTACACACCCTACTCCACATTTAAATCTACACACCCTACTCCACATTCATATCTGCACACCCTACTCCACATTCAAATCTACACACCCTACTCCACATTTAAATCTACACACCCTACTCCACATTTAAATCTACACACCCTACTCCACATTTAAATGTGTTTTCCATCATATCTACACACCCTACTCCACATTCAAATCTACACACCCTACTCCACATTTAAATCTACACACCCTACTCCACATTCATATCTACACACCCTACTCCACATTCAAATCTACACACCCTACTCCACATTTAAATGTGTTTTCCAACATATCTACACATCCTACTCCACATTTAAATCTACACACCCTACTCCACATTTAAATCTACACACCCTACTCCACGTTTAAATCTACACACCCTACTCCACATTTAAATCTACACACCCTACTCCACATTTAAATCTACACACCCTACTCCACATTTAAATCTACACACCCTTCTCCACATTTAAATGTGTTTTCCATCATAAGTCGCTCTGGATAAGAGCGTCTGCTAAATGACTTAAATGTAAATGTAAAATGATATCTACACACCCTACTCCACATTCAAATCTACACACCCTACTCCACATTTAAATCTACACACCCTACTCCACATTCAAATCTACACACCCTACTCCACATTCAAATCTACACACCCTACTCCACATTCAAATCTACACACCCTACTCCACGTTTAAATCTACACACCCTACTCCACATTCAAATCTACACACCCTACTCCACGTTTAAATCTACACACCCTACTCCACATTCAAATCTACACACCCTACTCCACATTTAAATCTACACACCCTACTCCACATTTAAATGTGTTTTCCATCATATCTACACACCCTACTCCACATTCAAATCTACACACCCTACTCCACAATTAAATCTACACACCCTACTCCACATTCAAATCTACACACCCTACTCCACATTTAAATGTGTTTTCCAACATATCTACACATCCTACTCCACATTTAAATCTACACACCCTACTCCACATTTAAATCTACACACCCTACTCCACATTTAAATGTGTTTTCCAACATATCTCCTCATCCTACTCCACATTTAAATCTACACACCCTACTCCACATTTAAATCTACACACCCTACTCCACATTTAAATGTGTTTTCCATCATATCTACACATCCTACTCCACGTTTAAATCTACACACCCTACTCCACATTTAAATCTACACACCCTACTCCACGTTTAAATCTACACACCCTACTCCACATTTAAATCTACACACCCTACTCCACATTTAAATCTACACACCCTACTCCACATTTAAATCTACACACCCTACTCCACATTTAAATCTACACACCCTACTCCACATTTAAATGTGTTTTCCATCATAAGTCGCTCTGGATAAGAGCGTCTGCTAAATGACTTAAATGTAAATGTAAAATGATATCTACACACCCTACTCCACATTTTCAAAGTAAAATAAAACTTGTTTTACAACATATCTACACACCCTACTCCACATTCAAATCTACACACCCTACTCCACATTCAAATCTACACACCCTACTCCACGTTTAAATCTACACACCCTACTCCACATTCAAATCTACACACCCTACTCCACATTTAAATCTACACACCCTACTCCACATTTAAATGTGTTTTCCATCATATCTACACACCCTACTCCACATTCAAATCTACACACCCTACTCCACAATTAAATCTACACACCCTACTCCACATTCAAATCTACACACCCTACTCCACATTTAAATGTGTTTTCCAACATATCTACACATCCTACTCCACATTTAAATCTACACACCCTACTCCACATTTAAATCTACACACCCTACTCCACATTTAAATGTGTTTTCCAACATATCTACACATCCTACTCCACATTTAAATCTACACACCCTACTCCACATTTAAATCTACACACCCTACTCCACATTTAAATGTGTTTTCCATCATATCTACACATCCTACTCCACGTTTAAATCTACACACCCTACTCCACATTTAAATCTACACACCCTACTCCACGTTTAAATCTACACACCCTACTCCACATTTAAATCTACACACCCTACTCCACATTTAAATCTACACACCCTACTCCACATTTAAATCTACACACCCTACTCCACATTTAAATCTACACACCCTACTCCACATTTAAATCTACACACCCTACTCCACATTTAAATCTACACACCCTACTCCACATTTAAATCTACACACCCTACTCCACATTTAAATCTACACACCCTACTCCACATTTAAATCTACACACCCTACTCCACATTTAAATCTACACACCCTACTCCACATTTTCAAAGTAAAATAAAATTCTGGAACATTTTCCAAATTAAGAAAAAAAAACTGAAATATGATAATTGGATAAATCCAACCCCCTTGAGTTAATACTAGATGTCAAAATTGCTCAGGTTCAGTAAATTTGTTTGGGGATCATTAATGGACAGTGTTATTTAAACCTTGTCTCTGATTTTTATTTTAAGCAGATTTATGTCTGAACTGAGACCACTCAGGAACACTCGACACTGCTTTTGCATAAACATTTGTGTAGTTGTCCCGTAGAAAAATACAACTCTAGAGACTGAGGTGGGGTTTTCCTCAAACTTTTTACCTGGGCTCTGCTCCTTTTCATATCTATTTTCATCCTGACAAACTCCCCAGTCCCTGCCGGTGACAAGCATACCCATAACATGATGCTGCCACCACCACAATACTGGTAAATAGAGGGGAGAAAAGTATAATTCCATTCCTTTTTATGTTAAGGAAAAACCTTCAAGAGGGAGCAGACTTTCACTAGGCCCTATAGCTGCATTTGAATGATCATTCACAATCGTGTATTTTACCTTTGGGCTGGTGTTAGGAGTTTTATACGGACGACCCAAAGTCCTTCGAGGACTACGGACGCATCATTAACCAGCGCCACTTCCAGAGGGTGATGTCACTGCTCGAGGGGAGTACTGTGGCCATCGGAGGAGACAGCGACCAGTCACAATGCTATATAGGTACGTTAACGAGGCCCCTGTAGGCTGCGTGTGTTATTTCTCAAGTTTGTAGTATTCACGAGCCTTCCCTTCCTGCCCCTTTGTGTCGGCTCACTGTGTGTGTTATTGTGTTATTTCTCAATGTGCGCGTGTGTCCAGGCCCCACGGTGCTGAAGGACGTGACAGGGGGCTCCAAGGTGATGCAAGAGGAGATCTTTGGTCCCCTGCTCCCTATTGTCACTGTTAGTGGAGTGGACGAGGCTATACAGTTCATCAATGAGAGAGAGAAGCCTCTGGCCCTCTACGTGTTCTCACCTGACAACAAGGTAAAGACCATAGAAGTCAAATCAAAGCTAAGGTCTGTAAGATTAAACTAATGCAACTTTAACTAATGAAACGTATCCATATTAATGAATATGACCTACGCTAAATACTAAGTTAGTGTCTCTCTGTCTCTCTCCCTCTGACTCGCTGTCTCTCTCCCTCTGACTCGCTGTCTCTCTCCCTCTGACTCGCTGTCTCTCTCCCTCTGACTCGCTGTCTCTCTCCCTCTGACTCGCTGTCTCTCTCGCTTCCTCTCTCTCCCTCTCTGTCTCCCTCTCTCTCCACCTCCCTCCCTCTCTCTCCACCTCCCTCCCTCTCTCTCTCTCCCTCTGACTCGCTGTCTCTCTGTCTCTCTCCCTCTGTCTCTCTCCCTCTGACTCTCTGTCTCTCTCCCTCTGACTCGCTGTCTCTCTCCCTCTGACTCGCTGTCTCTCTGTCTCTCTCCCTCTGACTCGCTGTCTCTCTGTCTCTCTCCCTCTGACTCGCTGTCTCTCTCCCTCTGACTCGCTGTCTCTCTCCCTCTGACTCGCTGTCTCTCTGTCTCTCTCCCTCTGACTCGCTGTCTCTCTCCCTCTGACTCGCTGTCTCTCTGTCTCTCTCCCTCTGACTCGCTGTCTCTCTCCCTCTGACTCGCTGTCTCTCTGTCTCTCTCCCTCTGACTCGCTGTCTCTCTGTCTCTCTCCCTCTGACTCTCTGTCTCTCTCCCTCTGACTCGCTGTCTCTCTCCCTCTGACTCGCTGTCTCTCTGTCTCTCTCCCTCTGACTCGCTGTCTCTCTCCCTCTGACTCGCTGTCTCTCTGTCTCTCTCCCTCTGACTCGCTGTCTCTCTGTCTCTCTCCCTCTGACTCTCTGTCTCTCTCCCTCTGACTCGCTGTCTCTCTCCCTCTGACTCGCTGTCTCTCTCCCTCTGACTCGCTGTCTCTCTCCCTCTGACTCGCTGTCTCTCTCCCTCTGACTCGCTGTCTCTCTCCCTCTGACTCGCTGTCTCTCTCCCTCTGACTCGCTGTCTCTCTCCCTCTGACTCGCTGTCTCTCTCCCTCTGACTCGCTGTCTCTCTCGCTTCCTCTCTCTCCCTCTCTGTCTCCCTCTCTCTCCACCTCCCTCCCTCCCTCTCCCTCCCTCTCTCTCTCTCTCTCCCTCTGTCTCTCTCTGTCTCTCCACCTCCCTCCCTCTCCCTCCCTCTCTCTCTCTCTCTCCCTCTGTCTCTCTCTGTCTCTCCACATCCCTCCCTCTCTCCACATCCCTCCCGCTCTCTCCACATCCCTCTCTACACCTCCTTCTCTCCTCTCTATCTCCATCTCCCACCCTCTCTGTCTCCCTCTCTCCACCTCCCTCTCTCTCCCTCTCTCTCCCTCCCTCTCTCCACTTCCCTTTCTCTCCACCTCTCCCCACCTCTTTCCCCCTCCCCTTCTCACCCTCTCTCCCCCCTTCTCACCATCTCTCCCCTTCTCACCCTCTCTCCCCACTTCTCCCTCTCTTTCCCCCTCTTTCTCTCCCTCCACCTCTCTCTCCCCCTCTCTCTACCTCTCTCCCCCTCTCTCTCTCTCCCTCTCTCTACCTCTCTCCCCCTCTCTCTCTCCCTCCACCTCTCTCTCCCCCTCTCTACCTCTCTCCCTCTCTCTCCCCCCTCTCCCTCTCTCCACCTCTCTCTCCCCCTCTCTCTACCTCTCTCTCCCCCTTTCTCTACCTCTCTCCCCCTCTCTCTCTCTCCTCCACCTCTCTCCCCCTCTCTCTCTCTCTACCTCTCTCCCGCTCTCTCTCTCTCCCCCTATCTACCTCTCTCCCCCTCTCCCCCTCTCTTTCCCCCTCTTTCCCTCTCTTTCCACCTCTCTCTACCTCCCTCCCTCTCCCTCTCTCTCTCTCTCTCTCTCTCTCTCTCTCTCTCTCTCTCTCTCTCCCCTTCTCACCCTCTCTCCCCCTCTCCCTCTCTTTCCCTCTCTTTCCACCTCTCTCTACCTCCCTCCCTCTCTCTACCTCCCTCCCTCCCTCTCTCTCTCTCTCTCTCTCTCTCTCTCTCTCTCTCTCTCTCTCTCTCTCTCTCTCTCTCTCTCTCTCTTTCCCCCCTCTCTCCCTCTCTCTCTCTCTCACTCTCCCTCTCTTTCCACCTCTCTCTACCTCCCTCCCTCTCTCTCTCTCTACCCCTTTCTCCCTCTCTTTCCCCCTCTCTCCATCTCTCTCCACGTCTCTCTACCTCCCTCCCTCTCTCTCCCCCTCCCTCTCTCTCCTCCTCCCTCCCTCCACCTCTAGTTGATCAGGAGGGTGATAGCAGAGACTTCTAGTGGGGCCCTAGTGGCCAATGACTGTCTGGTCCACTTCACTGTCAGTGCTCTCCCCTTCGGAGGGGTGGGTAAGTTAACACACACACACACACACACACACACACACACACACACACACACACACACACACACACACACACACACACACACACACACACACACACACACACACACACACACACACACACACACACACACACACACACGCACGCACACACACACACACACACACACACACACACACACACACACACACATATGATACTGATAAGTGTGTTATGTGTGTGTCTTAATAGCACCCTTGTTAGTACCTGACCTGACCTTGTGTGTGTGTGTGTGTGTGTGTGTGTGTGTGTGTGTGTGTGTGTGTGTGTGTGTGTGTGTGTGTGTGTGTGTGTGTGTGTGTGTGTGTGTGTGTGTGTGTGTGTGTGTGTCCCTCCCCCAAGGTAACAGTGGTATGGGACGCTACCACAGCCAGCACGGCTTTGACCAGCTCAGCCACCTGCGTGCCTGTCTCATTAAGAAGCTCAACCTGGAGGATGCCAACGCCATGCGTTACCCGCCCCACACGGCTAAGAAGCTGGGCTGGGCACGCTTCTTCCTCCTGAAGCGGGTCAACCTGCGCCGGCTCAGACGCATGGCACTACTGGCCCTGTTCTCTGCCATGGCTGCCTTCATAGTACAGGTCAGATAGACTATAGTACAGGTCAGATAGACTATAGTACAGGTCAGATAGATAGACTATAGTACAGGTCAGATAGACTATAGTACAGGTCAGATAGATAGACTATAGTACAGGTCAGATAGACTATAGTACAGGTCAGATAGACTATAGTACAGGTCAGATAGACTATAGTACAGGTCAGATAGATAGACTATAGTACAGGTCAGATAGATAGACTATAGTACAGGTCAGATAGACTATAGTACAGGTCAGATAGACTATAGACCTGTACTATAGTCTATAGTACAGGTCAGATAGACTATAGTACAGGTCAGATAGACTATAGTACAGGTCAGATAGATAGACTATAGTACAGGTCAGATAGATAGACTATAGTACAGGTCAGATAGACTATAGTACAGGTCAGATAGACTATAGTACAGGTCAGATAGACTATAGTACAGGTCAGATAGATACACTATAGTACAGGTCAGATAGACTATAGTACAGGTCAGATAGACTATAGTACAGGTCAGATAGACTATAGTACAGGTCAGATAGATACACTATAGTACAGGTCAGATAGACTATAGTATCAGACTATAGTACAGGTCAGATAGACTATAGTACAGGTCAGATAGACTATAGTACAGGTCAGATAGATAGACTATAGTACAGGTCAGATAGTAGATAGACAGTACAGGTCAGATAGACTATAGTACAGGTCAGATAGACTATAGTACAGGTCAGATAGATAGACTATAGTACAGGTCAGATAGACTATAGTACAGGTCAGATAGACTATAGTACAGGTCAGATAGACTATAGTACAGGTCAGATAGACTATAGTACAGGTCAGATAGATAGACTATAGTACAGGTCAGATAGATAGACTATAGTACAGGTCAGATAGATAGACTATAGTACAGGTCAGATAGACTATAGTACAGGTCAGATAGACTATAGTACAGGACAGATAGACTATAGTACAGGTCAGATAGATAGACTATAGTACAGGTCAGATAGATAGACTATAGTACAGGTCAGATAGACTATAGTACAGGTCAGATAGACTATAGTACAGGTCAGATAGACTATAGTACAGGTCAGATAGATAGACTATAGTACAGGTCAGATAGACTATAGTACAGGTCAGATAGACTATAGTACAGGTCAGATAGACTATAGTACAGGACAGATAGACTATAGTACAGGTCAGATAGATAGACTATAGTACAGGTCAGATAGATAGACTATAGTACAGGTCAGATAGACTATAGTACAGGTCAGATAGACTATAGTACAGGTCAGATAGACTATAGTACAGGTCAGATAGATAGACTATAGTACAGGTCAGATAGACTATAGTACAGGTCAGATAGACTATAGTACAGGTCAGATAGACTATAGTACAGGTCAGATACACTATAGTACAGGTCAGATAGACTATAGTACAGGTCAGATAGACTATAGTACAGGTCAGATAGACTATAGTACAGGTCAGATAGACTATAGTACAGGTCAGATAGACTATAGTACAGGTCAGATAGATAGACTATAGTACAGGTCAGATAGATAGACTATAGTACAGGTCAGATAGATAGACTATAGTACAGGTCAGATAGACTATAGTACAGGTCAGATAGATAGACTATAGTACAGGTCAGATAGATAGACTATAGTACAGGTCAGATAGATAGACTATAGTACAGGTCAGATAGATAGACTATAGTACAGGTCAGATAGATAGACTATAGTACAGGTCAGATAGACTATAGTACAGGTCAGATAGACTATAGTACAGGTCAGATAGACTATAGTACAGGTCAGATAGATAGACTATAGTACAGGTCAGATAGATAGACTATAGTACAGGTCAGATAGATAGACTATAGTACAGGTCAGATAGACTATAGTACAGGTCAGATAGACTATAGTACAGGTCAGATAGATAGACTATAGTACAGGTCAGATAGACTATAGTACAGGTCAGATAGACTATAGTACAGGTCAGATAGACTATAGTACAGGTCAGATAGATAGACTATAGGTCAGATAGATAGACTATAGTACAGGTCAGATAGACTATAGTACAGGTCAGATAGACTATAGTACAGGTCAGATAGACTATAGTACAGGTCAGATAGATAGACTATAGTACAGGTCAGATAGATAGACTATAGGTCAGATAGATAGACTATAGTACAGGTCAGATAGATAGACTATAGTACAGGTCAGATAGACTATAGTACAGGTCAGATAGACTATAGTACAGGTCAGATAGACTATAGTACAGGTCAGATAGACTATAGTACAGGTCAGATAGATAGACTATAGTACAGGTCAGATAGATAGACTATAGTACAGGTCAGATAGATAGACTATAGTACAGGTCAGATAGACTATAGTACAGGTCAGATAGATAGACTATAGTACAGGTCAGATAGACTATAGTACAGGTCAGATAGACTATAGTACAGGTCAGATAGACTATAGTACAGGTCAGATAGACTATAGTACAGGTCAGATAGACTATAGTACAGGTCAGATAGACTATAGTACAGGTCAGATAGATAGACTATAGTACAGGTCAGATAGACTATAGTACAGGTCAGATAGACTATAGTACAGGTCAGATACACTATAGTACAGGTCAGATACACTATAGTACAGGTCAGATAGACTATAGTACAGGTCAGATAGATAGACTATAGTACAGGTCAGATAGATAGACTATAGTACAGGTCAGATACACTATAGTACAGGTCAGATACACTATAGTACAGGTCAGATAGATAGACTATAGTACAGGTCAGATAGATAGACTATAGTACAGGTCAGATAGATAGACTATAGTACAGGTCAGATACACTATAGTACAGGTCAGATACACTATAGTACAGGTCAGATAGACTATAGTACAGGTCAGATAGATAGACTATAGTACAGGTCAGATAGATAGACTATAGTACAGGTCAGATAGATAGACTATAGTACAGGTCAGATAGACTATAGTACAGGTCAGATAGATAGACTATAGTACAGGTCAGATAGATAGACTATAGTACAGGTCAGATAGATAGACTATAGTACAGGTCAGATAGACTATAGTACAGGTCAGATAGACTATAGTACAGGTCAGATAGATAGACTATAGTACAGGTCAGATAGATAGACTATAGTACAGGACAGATAGACTATAGTACAGGTCAGATAGATAGACTATAGTACAGGTCAGATAGATAGACTATAGTACAGGTCAGATAGACTATAGTACAGGTCAGATAGACTATAGTACAGGTCAGATAGATAGACTATAGTACAGGTCAGATAGATAGACTATAGTACAGGTCAGATAGACTATAGTACAGGTCAGATAGATAGACTATAGTACAGGTCAGATAGATAGACTATAGTACAGGTCAGATAGATAGACTATAGTACAGGTCAGATAGACTATAGTACAGGTCAGATAGACTATAGTACAGGTCAGATAGATAGACTATAGTACAGGTCAGATAGACTATAGTACAGGTCAGATAGACTATAGTACAGGTCAGATAGACTATAGTACAGGTCAGATAGACTATAGTACAGGTCAGATAGACTATAGTACAGGTCAGATAGACTATAGTACAGGTCAGATAGATAGACTATAGTACAGGTCAGATAGACTATAGTACAGGTCAGATAGATAGACTATAGTACAGGTCAGATAGATAGACTATAGTACAGGTCAGATAGACTATAGTACAGGTCAGATAGACTATAGTACAGGTCAGATAGACTATAGTACAGGTCAGATAGACTATAGTACAGGTCAGATAGACTATAGTACAGGTCAGATAGATAGACTATAGTACAGGTCAGATAGATAGACTATAGTACAGGTCAGATAGACTATAGTACAGGTCAGATAGACTATAGTACAGGTCAGATAGACTATAGTACAGGTCAGATAGATAGACTATAGTACAGGTCAGATAGACTATAGTACAGGTCAGATAGATAGACTATAGTACAGGTCAGATAGACTATAGTACAGGTCAGATAGACTATAGTACAGGTCAGATAGACTATAGTACAGGACAGATAGATAGACTATAGTACAGGTCAGATAGATAGACTATAGTACAGGTCAGATAGACTAGACTAGACTATAGTACAGGTCAGATAGATAGACTATAGTACAGGTCAGATAGACTATAGTACAGGTCAGATAGACTATAGTACAGGTCAGATAGATAGACTATAGTACAGGTCAGATAGACTATAGTACAGGTCAGATAGATAGACTATAGTACAGGTCAGATAGACTATAGTACAGGTCAGATAGACAGGTAGATAGACTATAGTACAGGTCAGATAGACTATAGTACAGGTCAGATAGATAGACTATAGTACAGGTCAGATAGACTATAGTACAGGTCAGATAGATAGACTATAGTACAGGTCAGATAGACTATAGTACAGGTCAGATAGATATAGTACTATAGTATAGTACAGGTCAGATAGATCAGATAGATAGACTATAGTACAGGTCAGATAGACTATAGTACAGGTCAGATAGTACAGGTCAGATAGATAGACTATAGTACAGGTCAGATAGATAGACTATAGTACAGGTCAGATAGACTATAGTACAGGTCAGATAGATAGACTATAGTACAGGTCAGATAGACTATAGTACAGGTCAGATAGACTATAGTACAGGTCAGATAGATAGACTATAGTACAGGTCAGATAGATAGACTATAGTACAGGTCAGATAGACTATAGTACAGGTCAGATAGATAGACTATAGTACAGGTCAGATAGACTATAGTACAGGTCAGATAGACTATAGTACAGGTCAGATAGACTATAGTACAGGTCAGATAGATAGACTATAGTACAGGTCAGATAGATAGACTATAGTACAGGTCAGATAGACTATAGTACAGGTCAGATAGATAGACTATAGTACAGGTCAGATAGACTATAGTACAGGTCAGATAGACTATAGTACAGGTCAGATAGACTATAGTACAGGTCAGATAGACTATAGTACAGGTCAGATAGACTATAGTACAGGTCAGATAGACTATAGTACAGGTCAGATAGACTATAGTACAGGTCAGATAGACTATAGTACAGGTCAGATAGACTATAGTACAGGTCAGATAGACTATAGTACAGGTCAGATAGATAGACTATAGTACAGGTCAGATAGATAGACTATAGTACAGGTCAGATAGATAGACTATAGTACAGGTCAGATAGATAGACTATAGTACAGGTCAGATAGATAGACTATAGTACAGGTCAGATAGACTATAGTACAGGTCAGATAGACTATAGTACAGGTCAGATAGACTATAGTACAGGTCAGATAGATAGACTATAGTACAGGTCAGATAGATAGACTATAGTACAGGTCAGATAGACTATAGTACAGGTCAGATAGACTATAGTACAGGTCAGATACACTATAGTACAGGTCAGATAGACTATAGTACAGGTCAGATAGACTATAGTACAGGTCAGATAGATAGACTATAGTACAGGTCAGATAGATAGACTATAGTACAGGTCAGATAGATAGACTATAGTACAGGTCAGATAGATAGACTATAGTACAGGTCAGATAGACTATAGTACAGGTCAGATAGACTATAGTACAGGTCAGATAGACTATAGTACAGGTCAGATAGACTATAGTACAGGTCAGATAGACTATAGTACAGGTCAGATAGACTATAGTACAGGTCAGATAGACTATAGTACAGGTCAGATAGACTATAGTACAGGTCAGATAGATAGACTATAGTACAGGTCAGATAGATAGACTATAGTACAGGTCAGATAGACTATAGTACAGGTCAGATAGACTATAGGTCAGATGTTTAATTGAAATAATATGTCAAACAAGATGTGCATTTTGTCCGAGGGGATAACAACATTAATTTAAAAAATGTTTTTCAATGGTAATTAGACCATATCCCCAAGGTGCCATGTACATGTGGTCACGAAGCCTCCAATCACAAGGTTTTAGTTGATCAAAACATCTCTGTGTTGGGAGATGTAAAATTGAGGATGCAAGACACTGCAACACTTAACAAATTATTAATTTAACTAGGCAAGTCAGTTAAGAACAGATTCTTATTTACAATGACGGCCTACCGGGGAACAACTGCCTTGTTCGGGGGCAGAATGACAAATTTTTACTTTGTCAACTCTGGGATTCGATCCAGCAACCTCTCGGGTTACTAGTCCAACGCTCTAAGCACTAGCCTACCTGCCGCCCCAAACTATAAACTCAGATTTCTAAATATATATCCTGGTAACTGCTGTTCCCTTATTTTTCAGGGGGGGTTCAGACTGAGTTTGCTAATAGGCCTTCCTGCTCTAGTTTTTAATCAATGGTTTAGAGAGCCAATGGCACTCTATTCCCTATGTAGTGCACTACGTTTGACTAGACCCTGGTCAAAAGGGGAATAGGGTGCCATTCTGGACATATCCCATAAGTGGATACTACGAAACAGTTGAGATCTCCACAATAGATCCCTGTCTTAGCTCGGCTACAGCCCCTCCTACTCCTACTTAAATACCATAGTGGCCTGTGTGAGGGCAGAGGGAGGGACTGGAGCGTCTCGGTCCTGACTGGTTTAAATAACGACAACCTCTCAGTGACCGGTGATCCAAGGAAGAGAGAGGAGATATAGGGTCCATCACAAATGGCACACTATTCCCTATTTAGGCACACTATTCCTCTCTAAACCACTGATTAAAAACTGGTGCCATTTAGGATGCTGACTTTTGTCCCACCAGGTTCTAGTCAAATCAGATGTTAGTCACATGGTTAGCACTTATTGGTCATGGTTAGCAGATCTTATTGGTCAATGGTTAGCAGATGTTATTGGTCACATACACATGGTTAGCAGATGTTATTGGTCACATGGTTAGCAGATGTTAAACCACTGATTAAAAACTGGTGCCATTTTAGGATGCTGACAAAGATGTTATTGTTTGTTGGTCCCAGATGTTATTGGTCACATAACATGGTTACTGTTATTGGTCACATGGTTAGCAAATCAGATGTTATTGGTCACATGGTTAGCAGATCTTATTGGTCACATGGTTAGCAGATCTTATTGGTCACATGGTTAGCAGATGTTATTGGTCACATACACATGGTTAGCAGATGTTATTGGTCACATGGTTAGCAGATGTTATTGGTCACATACACATGGTTAGCAGATGTTATTGGTCACATACACATGGTTAGCAGATGTTATTGGTCACATGGTTAGCAGATGTTAATGGTCACATGGTTAGCAGATGTTATTGGTCACATGGTGAGGAGATGTTAATGTGAGTGTAGTGAACTGCAGCTTGTTGGCCGAATAAGGTGTTTTTTCAAATGAAAACAGTTTATTAATACAATTTAAATGATTATCTCGAAAGAATCCCAGCTATTGTTTTTCAATTAGCTATTTGTGTGTCTAAATGCTAACTGAGTGCTTATATTTTGTCTCTTGAATCCATCCTGGAAAGTACATTTTCACAGAGATGGCAAGATACATTATGAGAACATTCCCTCTCTTAACTCCCACAGCTCCATAGAATGGTGTCCATCCCAAATTACACCCTATTCCCTACATAGTGCACTTCTTTTGGTCAGGGCCCATAGAGCTCTGGTCAAAAGTTGTGCACTATATAGGGAATAGGTTGACAATGTGGACAGAACCCTTGTGCTCCCAACACAAGAATTGCTTTGTCTCCTTCAGACAATGTTTGGTGTTGTTGAGGAAATCTAAACACACAACACTAGAAACATGATCTACAGCCCCCTTTAATTACCCAGCATGCATCATGCTTCACTAAATAAGGCCTTTGTTTTGGGTCCTCTGGTACCTCTACACATATCTGTCTTTGTAGTTTGCCGTACCCCTGTTGATTGTCATATTCATTGTTGTCCTGTTTGTGAAAAGTGATGATGGGAGACATTTTGTGCCTTGTGTTTCTTGCAGAGGTTCCTGCGGTGATGCTGATGTGGGGAAACTGTACGTGAGGCTCCACCATCTTGGACCCTGATTTAGACTTGTCGTGCTGGGGCAACAGTTATGTCTCAGCGTCAGTCATAAACATAGCAAAATTGCAATAGTTCATTTTAAATCGCAATTATTTAACTGTTTTTAAAACAAGGGTTATGAACCATTCATCATTTTAGAGGTGTTTATGATGCAAGTAAACCTGTATATTTGAGGTTATTTTTTTATTTCGTATCGTGTCCTACACATTTCATCTCTGTTGCATCTCTGTTGCACTGTTGCAAATGGGATTGTAACCTCAATGGAAGACTGAGTACCAGGCATTTGCATTATTCCTGGGAATTTCCTAAAGGAGTGCAACTGTTTTGTACTGTAAAGAATGTGCCTCTTGTTTTTATACTGATTTATGTCAACAGTACTTTATGTTTAGTATAAAAAGAAAAGTTGCCTGCCTTATATACTGTCTTAACATTAACAATGAGATGATCAGTTTTTTTATTTAAGATATTAAAATGACATTTAGGCATAGCTGTGAAATTATATATAATAAGACTGTGAAGAGTTATTCATTTCAAATAAAAAGTTATCTTGTTTATGGGTATTTATTACACTTCTTCGATGTCACTTTTTAACAACAAA
Organism: Oncorhynchus gorbuscha; assembly: GCF_021184085.1. Classification (NCBI taxonomy): domain Eukaryota; kingdom Metazoa; phylum Chordata; class Actinopteri; order Salmoniformes; family Salmonidae; genus Oncorhynchus; species Oncorhynchus gorbuscha. The sequence goes on along the minus strand of NC_060185.1, from coordinate 6,887,063 downwards.
AAAAGTGTATATTTAGCAAAAGAAAACATTTCATACAACATTCTGTTATTTTACTAGTGTAACTTCATGAATAAAATTCCGGGATATTGTAGGACTAACCATATGGCCATTTCGTAGCTCAATTTTCCATTTGTATAAATGCAAAAAAAACGTCTACCTAGTTACCTAGTGACGTCTGATGGGGTAAACGATACCCCCGGTAGCCTCGTGCGATAAACGTTAAATGTGCAGCCATGTGCCTCCCACGGTAACGTCAGTGAGGCAGGAACAAGGACAGACTTGTACTGTAGCATAACGCTGTTCACCTCGTTGGTTATACACTGCCAGCGGTGATTTCACTACTTGGATAAATCGGGATCATTGATTTCGTATATTGTTGCTCCAGATTGGTGCTTTCATTCACGTGTGAGTATTGAACATAATTGTTTAGATGTATCTCAACAGACAAAGTACTGTATGTAGTCTTATCAGAGTGATTACAACGTTCATTACACTGTTACTTCAGTTGAATACCGTTTTAGGATTGACCACCAACCAACTAATATTTTATAACCAAGGTAAAGTTTATATTTACACAATCGGACATTCGCCAAAAGCCATTTAAAGACGAAGAAATCAATAACTAATTTACCGTTTTGTCACAGAATCACCAAACTAGGTATGATTTATTCTATAAATGTCTAGCATACTTTTACAACCTTTGTTTTGAGTAGAAATTCCAGTTGAGTTTGATAGAAATACATACAATCTCAAATATTGCATTTAAAGATGAAGAAACCAATAACTAATTCAGTGATTGTCACAGAAAAAAAGTGGAAATATGCATTTATTTTGCAATAACTTTAAAGAAATGTTCATTTCAAGTGCAATTTGTTCTATATGAAGTCAGACAATGTTTACATTACATTGTACAATGTTTACAGTCTTAAATTGTATGCCAAATAATTGTTTGCATTGTTAGCTGCACATGTTTAAAGTAGTTACAAGGCACAACAGTCATTTATTTACGTCTCTAATTTAACAGCAAAGAGGCCCCTTCCAATCATTTTCTATTTTGGCTTTGTTGAAGTCCTTTGTCATCCCCAGACAAGCTGAATGGTACCATCTCCTGAGGTAATAGATTCAACTGTTCAACACTTACAGCCAAATGTTTAATACCCCAGGTATTCCCAGAACACATTGTGGAAAGTCTATAGATACAGTGGTCACTTTATTAGGTACAACGCCCTATGCATCTGGAGCAGCGTGAATTCAGAACTGCTGATGAAACTGGGAAAGGAGATAGACTGTCCAGTGTCTGTGTTATTTTGCCCATCTTAATGTTTTCTTGTTATTGGCCAGTCTGAGATATGGCTTTTTCTTTGCAACTCTGCCTAGAAGGCCAGCATCCCAGAGTCGCCTCTTCACTGTTGACGTGGAGACTGGTGTTTTGTGGGAACTATTTAATGAAGCTGCCAGTTGAGGACTTGTGAGGCGTCTGTTTCTCAAACTAGACACTCGAATGTACTTGTCCTCTTGCTCAGTTGTGCACCGGGGCCTCCCACTCCTCTTTCTATTCTGGTTAGAGCCAGTTTGCGCTGTTCTGTGAAAGTAGTAGTACACAGCGTTGTACGAGTTTCAGCTTCAGTTTCTTGCCAATTTCACGCAAGGAATAGCCTTCATTTCTCAGAACAAGAATAGATTGACAGATTTCAGAAGAAAGGTCTTTGTTTCTGGCCATTTTGAGCCTGTAATCAAACCCACAAATGCTGATGCTCCCCCACCCCCAAAAAAAAATATATATATATTTAACCTTTATTTAACCAAGTAGGCTAGTTCAGAACAAGTTCTCATTTGCAACTGTGACCTGGCCAAGATAAAGCAAAGCAGTTCAACACAAACAACAACACAGAGTTACACATGGAATACAAACATACAATCAATAATACAGTAGAAAAGTCTATATACAGCATGTGCAAATGAGGTGAGATACGGGAGGTAAAGGCAATAAATAGGCCATGGTGGTGAAGTAATTACAATATACCAATTAAACACTGGAGTGATAGATGTGCAGAAGATGAATGTGCAAGTAGAGATACTGGGGTGCAAAGGAGCAAGATAAATAAGTACAGTATGGGGATGAGGTATATTGGATGGGCTATTTACAGATGAGCTATGTACAGGTGCAGTGATCTGTGAGCTGCTCTGACAGCTGGTGCTTAAACATCCTCAGAGATGTTTTCAGTTCGTTCCAGTCATCGGCAGCAGAGAACTGGAAGGAAAGGTGGTCAAAGGAAGAATTGGCTTTGGGGATGAGATATACCTGCTGGAGCGCATGCTACGGGTGGGTGCTGCTATGGTGACCAGTGAGCTGAGATAAGACGGGGCTGTACCTAGCAGAGACTTGTAAATGACCTGGAGCCAGTGGGTTTGGCGACGAGTATGAAGTGAGGGCCAGCCAACGAGAGCGTACATGTCCCAGTGGTGGATAGAATATGGGGCTTTGGTGACAAAACGGATGGCACTGTGATAGACTGAATCCAATTTCTTGAGAAGACTGTTGGAGGTTATTTTGTAAATGACATCGCCAAAGTCGAGGATTGGTAGGATGGTCAGTTTTACAAGGGTATGTTTGGCAGCATGAGTGAAGGATGCTTTGTTTGCGAAATAGGAAGCTGATTCTAGATTTAATTTTGGATTGGAGATGTTTAATGTGAGTCTGGAAGGAGAGTTTACAGTCTTACCAGACACCTAGGTATTTGTAGTTGTCCACATATTCAAAGTCAGAACCATCCAGAGTAGTGATGCTGGACGAGCGGGCAGGTGCGTGCAGCGATCGGTTGAACTGCATGCATTTAGTTTTACTTGCATTTAAGAGCAGTTGGAGGCCACAGAAGGAGAGTTGTATGGCATTGAAGCTCGTTTGAAGGTTTGTTAACACAGTGTCCAAAGAAGGGCCAGAGGTATACAGAATGGTGTTGTCTGCGTAGAGGTTGATCAAAGAATCACCCGCAGCGAGAGCGACATCATTGATGTTTACAGTCGGCCCGAGAATTGAACCCTGTGGCACCCCCATAGAGACTGCAGAGGTCCGGACAACACGCCCTCCGATTTGACATACTGAACTCTATCGGGGAAGTAGTTGGTGAACCAAGCGAGGCAGTCATTTGAGAAACCAAGGCTGTTGAGTCTGCCAATAAGAATGTTGTGATTGACAGAGTCGAAAGCCTTGGCCAGGTTGATGAATACGGCTGCACGGTAATGTCTCTTATCGATGGTGGTTATGATATCGTTTAGGACCTTGAGCGTTGCTGAGGTGCACCCATGACCAGCTCTGAAACCAGATTGCATAGCGGAGAAGGTAGGGTGAGATTCGAAATGGTTGGTAATCTGTTTATTAACTTGGCTTTCAAAGACCTTAGAAAGGCAAGGTAGAATAGATATAGGTCTGTAGCAGTTTGGGTCTAGAGTGTCTACCCCTTTGAAGAGGGGGATGCTTTCCAATCTACGGGAATCTCAGACAATATGAAAGAGAGGTGAACAGGCTAGTAATAGTGGTTGTATAACAATTCCGGCAGATAATTTTAGAAAGACAGGGTCCAGATTGTCTAACCCGGCTGATTTGTATGGGTCCAGATTTTGCAGGTCTATCAGAACATCAGCTATCTGGATTTGGGTGAAAGAGAAGTGGGGGAGGATTGGGCGAGTTGCTGTGGAGACGCAGGGCTGTTGACCGGGGTAGAGGTAGCGAGGTGGAAAGTATGGCCAGCTGTAGAAAAATGCTTGTTGAGATTCTCAATTATTGTGGATTTATCGGTAGTGACAGTGTTTCCTCAGTGCAGTGGGCAGCTGGGTGGAGGTAATAATTACAAAAGGGTTTTCTAATGATCAATTAGCCTTTTAAAATGATCAACTTGGATTAGCTAACACAACATGCCATTGGAACACGGGAGTGATGGTTGCTGATAATGGCCCTCTGGAGCGGGTCGAGAGTTTCAAGTTCCTTGATGTCCACATCACCAACGAACGGTCATGGTCCAAACATACCAAGACAGTCCCGAAGAGGGCACGACAAAACCTTTCCCCTTCAGGAGACTGAAAAGATATAGTATGGGCCCCCAGATCCTCCAAAGGTTCTACAGCTGCACCATCGATGTAATGCTGTGCGTACTGGCGGCAGAGAAGTTAGACGCAGGAGAGCGAAAACTGGTTTACAACGGTGTCGTTTAATATCCATAAACCACCGTCAACAGAACAGGAGAGATTTATCGCACATTTCCCCCGTCGATGGGTTGATAATTGAGTCGCCTTCTTTTTGGAGAAGGCGAGAGCCAAATCGACATATTCAGGGGGAATGCGCATGGTGGAGACCTGGTCTGGACTTTCCACCGTAGTAGCACCTACGGAAACCCCTAAACACCTCCTCGAGCACTCTCGCGACCACCCCGTGAGAGCCCTCCGTTGCCATGAAACAGTGGGGTCATGACAAGCTAACCAGGGTAAGCCTAGCACCACGGGGAACACAGGAGAGTCAATGAGAAAGAAACTGATTTTCTCCATGTGACCCCCCTGCGTCACCATGTCCAGAGGAGCGATGGCATCCCTAATCAACCCTGACCCTAATGGTCGACTATCTAAGGCGTGAACTAGGATGGGCATAGCCGCAGGAACCATGGGGATCCCTAAACCATGGGCAAATGATCTGTCAATAAAATTCCCAGCCGCGCCTGAATCGAGGAGCGCCTTATGCGGGGAAAACTCAGGAAGAGTAATGAACAAAAACATGTATGCAACAGAGGGCTCTGGGTGAGAATGGTGCCTTCTCACCTGAGGTGATGCCAGAGTGCCCTGCCTGCTGCCTCGACCCCCAGACGAACCAACACAGCACCGAACGGAAGTGTGACCTCTGCGGCCACAGATGGTGCACGAGACGGAACCTCCTCCGGTCTCCCTGAGCGCAGCACCTCCCAACTCCGTGGGCATCGGAGCTGTGGTGCTGGGGGATGGAACCAACAGACCCCAATCTGGACATCCGCAGGTAGCCAGCAGGTTATCCACTCGTATGGACAGGTCTACCAGCTGTCTCGACGGAGGTCCTTGCACAAACTGCAGCGATAGTAGTAGATCAGGGCCCTGTCGTTCCATCCTGCTCCGGAGGCCAGGGTCCGAAAGTCCAAAGCGAACTCCTGTGCGCTCCTCGTCCCCTGCCGTAGGTAGAAAAGATGTTCACCCGTCGCTCTGCCCTGGGCGGGTGGTCGAAGACTGCCCGGAAACGACGGGTGAACTCCTCAAAGTGGTCCAGCACCGGCGTTGGCCCACTCAAGGGCTTTCGCCGAGAGGCAGGAGACGAGGGCGGACACCCTTTCACAGCCTGAAGTAGCCGGGTACTCCACGAGGAGGGTGAGGCGAATCCCACTGGAACCGGGTGCAGGGGGAGTGAGTAGTGGAGACCCCTGTTGTGCTGGGGGAGGCGCTGGAGGAAATCCCTGTCACTCCCAGCGGTCCATTGTTTGGACAACGCGGTCCATGGCAGCGCCGAGAAGTCAGGCGCAGGAGAGCAAAAACTGGTTTACAACGGTGTCGTTTAATATACATAAACTACCGTCAACAGAACAATACATCAAAGGGGTCAAACATAACCCGGTAAATACCAGCATACTGTGCACAAGCACTACAAGAAATAAACAATTCCACACAAGGACATGGGGGGAACACAGGGCCAAATACAAAATACTTAATGAGGGAAATGGAAACCAGGTGTGTAGGAAAACAAGACAAAATAAATGGAAAGTGGATCGATGATGGCTAGAAGACCGGTGACGCCGACCGCCGAACACCGCCCGAACAAGGAGAGGAAACGACTTCGGTGTAAGTCGTGACAATCGAGAGCATCCTGGCCGGTTGCATCACCGCCTGGTATGGCAACTGCTTGGCATTTGACCATAAGGCGCTACAGAGGGTAGTACGTACGGCCCAGTACATCACTGGGGCCAAGCTTCCTGCCATCCAGGACCTATATAAAAAGCGGTGTCAGAGGTAAAGCCCATAAAATTGTCAGAGACTCCAGTCACTCAAGTTATAGACTGTTTTCTCTGCTATCGCACAGCAAGCGGTACAGGAATGGCAAGTTTGGACCAAAAGGCTCCTCAACAGCTTCTACCCCCAAGCCATTAGACTGCTGAACAATTAATAAAAATCACCACCGGACAATTTACATTGTGGTCTAGTGGTCTTGTACTGTACAGGTGTGGTCTGGTGACAGGTACCTGTATCTATACTGTACAGGTGTGGTCTGGTGACAGGTACCTGTATCTATACTGTACAGGTGTGGTCTGGTACCTGTATCTATACTGTACATGTGTGGTCTGGTGACAGGTACCTGTATCTATACTGTACAGGTGTGGTCTGGTACCTGTATCTATACTGTACAGGTGTGGTCTGGTGACAGGTACCTGTAGCTGTACTGTACAGGTGTGGTCTGGTGACAGGTACCTGTATCTATACTGTACAGGTGTGGTCTGGTACCTGTATCTATACTGTACAGGTGTGGTCTGGTGACAGGTACCTGTAGCTGTACTGTACAGGTGTGGTCTGGTGACAGGTACCTGTATCTATACTGTACAGATGTGGCCTGGTAACAGGTACCTGTATCTATACTGTACAGGTGTGGTCTGGTGACAGGTACCTGTATCTGTACTGTACAGGTGTGGTCTTGTGACAGGTACCTGTATCTATACTGTACAGGTGTGGTCTGGTGACAGGTACCTGTATCTATACTGTACAGGTGTGGTCTGGTGACAGGTACCTGTATCTATACTGTACAGGTGTGGTCTGGTGACAGGTACCTGTATCTATACTGTACAGGTGTGGTCTGGTACCTGTATCTGTACTGTACAGGTGTGGTCTGGTGACAGGTACCTGTATCTGTAATGTACAGGTACCTGTCACCGGTTCCGGTTGGAGCGAGTGGTCGCATCTGCACTTCGCTCCAACGGGTAGTATAACTTTTTCATTATATTTCATTATATCACAACGGTTTGATTTGTCTTATCTTAGCAATTTCTTCTCAGCTAGCTACATAGCCGTCTTTGTATCAAAGATAATTGCGTAATTATCGTATTTCGCCGTCCTAACGTAGTCTTCACTAGCCAGCTAGCTAACGTCCACTGATTAGCTGCACTGGAGAAACTATTACACTCAACTGAACGATTTGATTAGTTTAGTGTTAGCTAGCTACATAGCTGTCTTTGCTGTCTTCGTATCATCGTATCCAAGATAATTGTGTTGTTTAGGTTTAGAGTGTGTAGTCTTAGAGTGATTATCTTAATTTACCGAGGTTAGCTAGCCAGCTATTTGTCGTCCTTAACGTAGGTGACTCTGCTAGCTAGCCAACGCTAGCCAACGTCTTCTGTATAGAACTCAACAACCCGGTCGCATTCACAGGGAGTATCACATTTTCACTTCATTTCATTACAGTACAACGGTTTGATTTGTTTGATCGTAGCTAGCTACTTAGCTAGCTACATAGCCGTCTTTGTATCAAAGATAATTGTGTAGTCTAGAGCGATTTTCTAGGTTCGCTAGCCATCTATTGTCGTTCTTTTAACGCAACGTAACGTAAACAACACTGCTAGCCCCCGAATAGCAACACTGCAGAAACTATTACACTCAACGGAACGACTTGATTAGTGTAGTGTCAACAACGCACCCACTGCCAGCTGGCCTACTTCAGCAGTACTGTATCATTTTAATCATTTTAGTCAATAAGATTCTTGCTACGTAGCTTAACTTTCTGAACATTCGAGACGTGTAGTCCACTTGTCATTCCAATCTCCTTTGCATTAGCGTAGCCTCTTCTGTAGCCTGTCAACTATGTGTCTGTTTATCCCTGTTCTCTCCTCTCTGCACAGACCATACAAACGCTCCTCACCGCGTGGCCGCGGCCACCCTACTCTGGTGGTCCCAGCGCGCACGACCCACGTGGAGTTCCAGGTCTCCGGTAGCCTCTGGAACTGCCAATCTGCGGTCAACAAGGCAGAGTTCATCTCAGCCTATGCCTCCCTCCAGTCCCTCGACTTCTTGGCACTGACGGAAACATGGATCACCACAGACAACACTGCTACTCCTACTGCTCTCTCTTCGTCCGCCCACGTGTTCTCGCACACCCCGAGAGCGTCTGGTCAGCGGGGTGGTGGCACCGGGATCCTCATCTCTCCCAAGTGGTCATTCTCTCTTTCTCCCCTTACCCATCTGTCTATCGCCTCCTTTGAATTCCATGCTGTCACAGTTACTAGCCCTTTCAAGCTTAACATCCTTATCATTTATCACCCTCCAGGTTCCCTCGGAGAGTTCATCAATGAGCTTGATGCCTTGATAAGCTCCTTTCCTGAGGACGGCTCACCTCTCACAGTTCTGGGCGACTTTAACCTCCCCACGTCTACCTTTGACTCTTTCCTCTCTGCCTCCTTCTTTCCACTCCTCTCCTCTTTTGACCTCACCCTCTCACCTTCCCCCTACTCACAAGGCAGGCAATACGCTCGACCTCATCTTTACTAGATGCTGTTCTTCCACTAACCTCATTGCAACTCCCTCCAAGTCTCCGACCACTGCCTTGTATCCTTTTCCCTCTCGCTCTCATCCAACACCTCCCACACTGCCCCTACTCGGATGGTATCGCGCCGTCCCAACCTTCGCTCTCTCTCCCCCGCTACTCTCTCCTCTTCCATCCTATCATCTCTTCCCTCCGCTCAAACCTTCTCCCACCTATCTCCTGATTCTGCCTCCTCAACCCTCCTCTCCTCCCTCTCTGCATCCCTTGACTCTCTATGTCCCCTATCCTCCAGGCCGGCTCGGTCCTCCCCTCCCGCTCCGTGGCTCGATGACTCATTGCGAGCTCACAGAACAGGGCTCCGGGCAGCCGAGCGGAAATGGAGGAAAACTCGCCTCCCTGCGGACCTGGCATCCTTTCACTCCCTCCTCTCTACATTTTCCTCCTCTGTCTCTGCTGCTAAAGCCACTTTCTACCACGCTAAATTCCAAGCATCTGCCTCTAACCCTAGGAAGCTCTTTGCCACCTTCTCCTCCCTCCTGAATATTCCGCCCCCTCCCCCCTCCTCCCTCTCTGCAGATGACTTCGTCAACCATTTTGAAAAGAAGGTCGACGACATCCGATCCTCGTTTGCTAAGTCAAACGACACCGCTGGTTCTGCTCACACTGCCCTACCCTGTGCTCTGACCTCTTTCTCCCCTCTCTCTCCAGATGAAATCTCGCGTCTTGTGACGGCCGGCCGCCCAACAACCTGCCCGCTTGACCCTATCCCCTCCTCTCTTCTCCAGACCATTTCCGGAGACCTTCTCCCTTACCTCACCTCGCTCATCAACTCATCCCTGACCGCTGGCTACGTCCCTTCCGTCTTCAAGAGAGCGAGAGTTGCACCCCTTCTGAAAAAACCTACACTCGATCCCTCCGATGTCAACAATTACAGACCAGTATCCCTTCTTTCTTTTCTCTCCAAAACTCTTGAACGTGCCGTCCTTGGCCAGCTCTCCCGCTATCTCTCTCTGAATGACCTTCTTGATCCAAATCAGTCAGGTTTCAAGACTAGTCATTCAACTGAGACTGCTCTCCTCTGTATCACGGAGGCGCTCCGCACTGCTAAAGCTAACTCTCTCTCCTCTGCTCTCATCCTTCTAGATCTATCGGCTGCCTTCGATACTGTGAACCATCAGATCCTCCTCTCCACCCTCTCCGAGTTGGGCATCTCCGGCGCGGCCCACGCTTGGATTGCGTCCTACCTGACAGGTCGCTCCTACCAGGTGGCGTGGCGAGAATCTGTCTCCTCACCACGCGCTCTCACCACTGGTGTCCCCCAGGGCTCTGTTCTTGGCCCTCTCCTATTCTCGCTATACACCAAGTCACTTGGCTCTGTCATAACCTCACATGGTCTCTCTTATCATTGCTATGCAGACGACACACAATTAATCTTCTCCTTTCCCCCTTCTGATGACCAGGTGGCGAATCGCATCTCTGCATGTCTGGCAGACATATCAGTGTGGATGACGGATCACCACCTCAAGCTGAACCTCGGCAAGACGGAGCTGCTCTTCCTCCCGGGGAAGGACTGCCCGTTCCATGATCTCGCCATCACGGTTGACAACTCCATTGTGTCCTCCTCCCAGAGCGCCAAGAACCTTGGCGTGATCCTGGACAACACCCTGTCGTTCTCAACTAACATCAAGGCGGTGGCCTGTTCCTGTAGGTTCATGCTCTACAACATCCGCAGAGTACGACCCTGCCTCACACAGGAAGCGGCGCAGGTCCTAATCCAGGCACTTGTCATCTCCCGTCTGGATTACTGCAACTCGCTGTTGGCTGGGCTCCCTGCCTGTGCCATTAAACCCCTTCAACTCATCCAGAACGCCGCAGCCCGTCTGGTGTTCAACCTTCCCAAGTTCTCTCACGTCACCCCGCTCCTCCGTTCTCTCCACTGGCTTCCAGTTGAAGCTCGCATCCGCTACAAGACCATGGTGCTTGCCTACGGAGCTGTGAGGGGAACGGCACCTCAGTACCTCCAGGCTCTGATCAGGCCCTACACCCAAACAAGGGCACTGCGTTCATCCACCTCTGGCCTGCTCGCCTCCCTACCACTGAGGAAGTACAGCTCCCGCTCAGCCCAGTCAAAACTGTTCGCTGCCCTGGCCCCCCAATGGTGGAACAAACTCCCTCACGACGCCAGGACAGCGGAGTCAATCACCACCTTCCGGAGACACCTGAAACCCCACCTCTTTAAGGAATACCTAGGATAGGTTAAGTAATCCCTCTCACCCCACCCCCCTAAGTTTTAGATGCACTATTGTTAAGTGACTGTCCCACTGGATGTCATAAGGTGAATGCACCAATTTGTAAGTCGCTCTGGATAAGAGCGTCTGCTAAATGACTTAAATGTAATGTAAATGTCTGGTACCTGTATCTATACTGTACAGGTGTGGTCTGGTGACAGGTACCTGTATCTATACTGTACAGGTGTGGTCTGGTGACAGGTACCTGTATCTATACTGTACAGGTGTGGTCTGGTGACAGGTACCTGTATCTATACTGTACAGGTGTGGTCTGGTGACAGGTACCTGTATCTATACTGTACAGGTGTGGTCTGGTGACAGGTACCTGTATCTATACTGTACAGGTGTGGTCTGGTGACAGGTACCTGTATCTATACTGTATAGGTGTGGTCTGGTGACAGGTACCTGTATCTATACTGTACAGGTGTGGTCTGGTGACAGGTACCTGTATCTGTACTGTACAGGTGTGGTCTGGTGACAGGTACCTGTATCTATACTGTACAGGTGTGGTCTGGTGACAGGTACCTGTATGTATACTGTACAGGTGTGGTCTGGTGACAGGTACCTGTATCTATACTGTACAGGTGTGGTCTGGTACCTGTATCTGTACTGTACAGGTGTGGTCTGGTGACAGGTACCTGTATCTGTCTGTACTCTCTGTTGGTCTGTCTGTACAGGTGTGGTCTGGTAACAGGTACCTGTATCTATACTGTACAGGTGTGGTCTGGTAACAGGTACCTGTATCTATACTGTACAGGTGTGGTCTGGTAACAGGTACCTGTATCTATACTGTACAGGTGTGGTCTGGTACCTGTATCTGTACTGTACAGGTGTGGTCTGGTACCTGTATCTGTACTGTACAGGTGTGGTCTGGTGACAGGTACCTGTATCTGTCTGTACTCTCTGTTGGTCTGTCTGTACAGGTGTGGTCTGGTAACAGGTACCTGTATCTATACTGTACAGGTGTGGTCTGGTAACAGGTACCTGTATCTGTACTGTACAGGTGTGGTCTGGTACCTGTATCTGTACTGTACAGGTGTGGTCTGGTGACAGGTACCTGTATCTGTCTGTACTCTCTGTTGGTCTGTCTGTACAGGTGTGGTCTGGTGACCGGTACCTGTGTGTGTACTCTACAGGTGCGAGTTGGTGACCTGTGTCTGTCCGTCTATCTATCCAGGTGTGTGCTGGTGACAGGTACCTGTATCTGTCTGTACTCTCTGTTGGTCTGTCTGTACAGGTGTGGTCTGGTAACAGGTACCTGTATCTATACTGTACAGGTGTGGTCTGGTAACAGGTACCTGTATCTGTACTGTACAGGTGTGGTCTGGTACCTGTATCTGTACTGTACAGGTGTGGTCTGGTGACAGGTACCTGTATCTGTCTGTACTCTCTGTTGGTCTGTCTGTACAGGTGTGGTCTGGTGACAGGTACCTGTATCTGTCTGTACTCTCTGTTGGTCTGTCTGTACAGGTGTGGTCTGGTGACCGGTACCTGTGTGTGTACTCTACAGGTGCGAGTTGGTGACCTGTGTCTGTCCGTCTATCTATCCAGGTGTGTGCTGGTGACACTTTTCCATGGAGATGCAGGTGGTGCAGCGGGCCAGGGAGAACTTCCTTGCCGGGAGGTCGCGACCCCTGGAGTTCAGAGTTCAGCAGCTCAAGTCCCTCCAGAGGATGATCACAGACAGACAGGGAGAGATCGCCACCGCCCTCAAACAGGACATCAACAGGGTAAAATCTTCACACTGGACTTATCTGGGTTGGGGTCAATTAAAATATTGAAGACAAACATTTCAGGAAGTAAAGTGAATTTGCCTTTTGTGCCCTGGTCAAAAGTAGGGCGTGATGTTCCATTTGATGTCCCATTTGCATTCCACAGAGCCAGTACGACACCCCATTGTTGGAGTTGATCGGCCTGGAGAATGAGATCAGCCTGGCTGTGTCAAAGCTGACGCAGTGGGCTGCTCCTCGGCCAGTAGAGAAGAGCCTCCTCACCATCTCAGACCAGGTACAGTGTGGACCACATATCAGTGAACTACATCAGTCCTTTACAGCAGACATTTAAACTTAACTACTCTCTTAGAAAGAAGGTCCTACGGCTGTCTCCGATTGGAGAAGCATTTGAATAACCCCTCCCACAGAGGGTTCTGTATGAAACCCAACACGGTTCTACATGGATCTCAAAAGGTTTCTTCTAAGGGTTCTATATGAAACCCAACATGGTTCTACATGGATCTCAAAAGGTTTCTTCTAAGGGTTCTATATGAAACCCAACACGGTTCTACATGGATCTCAAAAGGTTTCTTCTAAGGGTTCTATATGAAACCCAACATGGTTCTACATGGATCTCAAAAGGTTTCTTCTAAGGGTTCTATATGAAACCCAACATGGTTCTACATGGATCTCAAAATGTTTCTTCGAAGGGTTCTATATGAAACCCAACATGGTTCTACATGGATCTCAAAAGGTTTCTTCTAAGGGTTCTATATGAAACCCAACATGGTTCTACATGGATCTCAAAAGGTTTCTTCTAAGGGTTCTATATGAAACCCAACATGGTTCTACATGGATCTCAAAAGGTTTCTTCTAAGGGTTCTATATGAAACCCAACATGGTTCTACATGGATCTCAAAAGGTTTCTTCTAAGGGTTCTATATGAAACCCAACACGGTTCTACATGGATCTCAAAAGGTTTCTTCTAAAGGTTCTCCCCATGGGGACAGCTGAAGGACTTTTTTTTCTAGGGGTATGTATATATGTAAACCATTTAGCCACTGACTGAGAGGATTAATACAGTTTCATGTAATTGAAGGTATACATTCAGCCAGAGCCCCTGGGAGTGGTCCTCATCATCGGGGCCTGGAACTACCCCTGGGCCCTCACTCTGCAGCCCCTGGTCGGGGCCATCGCTGCTGGTACGCCCCTATGTTTATCTTTCCCCTCCATTACTATTCCTCCATAGCTGTGTTTATTTTCAGCCTTAGATTGTAAACTGTCATGTTCAAAACATATACATTTAATGTTGGTAAAGATGAGGAGATGTCTGTCTGTAATAAAGAGATGAGGAGATGTCTGTCTGTAATAAAGAGATGGGGAGAGGTCTGTCTGTAATAAAGAGATGAGGAGAGGTCTGTCTGTAATAAAGAGATGAGGAGAGGTCTGTCTGTAATAAAGAGATGAGGAGAGGTCTGTCTGTAATAAAGAGATGAGGAGAGGTCTGTCTGTAATAAAGATGAGGAGAGGTCTGTCTGTAATAAAGAGATGAGGAGAGGTCTGTCTGTAATAAAGAGATGAGGAGAGGTCTGTCTGTAATAAAGAGATGAGGAGAGGTCTGTCTGTAATAAAGAGATGAGGAGAGGTCTGTCTGTAATAAAGATGAGGAGAGGTCTGTCTGTAATAAAGAGATGAGGAGAGGTCTGTCTGTAATAAAGAGATGAGGAGAGGTCTGTCTGTAATAAAGATGAGGAGAGGTCTGTCTGTAATAAAGAGATGAGGAGAGGTCTGTCTGTAATAAAGAGATGGGGAGAGGTCTGTCTGTAATAAAGAGATGGGGAGAGGTCTGTCTGTAATAAAGAGATGAGGAGAGGTCTGTCTGTAATAAAGATGAGGAGAGGTGAGGAGAGGTCTGTCTGTAATAAAGAGATGAGGAGAGGTCTGTCTGTAATAAAGATGAGGAGAGGTCTGTCTGTAATAAAGAGATGAGGAGAGGTCTGTCTGTAATAAAGAGATGAGGAGAGGTCTGTCTGTAATAAAGAGATGAGGAGAGGTCTGTCTGTAATAAAGAGATGAGGAGAGGTCTGTCTGTAATAAAGAGATGAGGAGAGGTCTGTCTGTAATAAAGAGATGAGGAGAGGTCTGTCTGTAATAAAGAGATGAGGAGAGGTCTGTCTGTAATAAAGAGATGAGGAGAGGTCTGTCTGTAATAAAGAGATGAGGAGAGGTCTGTCTGTAATAAAGAGATGAGGAGAGGTCTGTCTGTAATAAAGAGATGAGGAGAGGTCTGTCTGTAATAAAGAGATGAGGAGAGGTCTGTCTGTAATAAAGAGATGAGGAGGGGTCTGTCTGTAATAAAGAGATGAGGAGAGGTCTGTCTGTAATAAAGATGAGGAGAGGTATGTCTGTAATAAAGAGATGAGGAGAGGTCTGTCTGTAATAAAGAGATGAGGAGATGTCTGTCTGTAATAAAGAGATGAGGAGAGGTCTGTCTGTAATAAAGAGATGAGGAGATGTCTGTCTGTAATAAAGAGATGAGGAGAGGTCTGTCTGTAATAAAGATGAGGAGAGGTCTGTCTGTAATAAAGAGATGAGGAGAGGTCTGTCTGTAATAAAGAGATGAGGAGAGGTCTGTCTGTAATAAAGAGATGATGAGAGGTCTGTCTGTAATAAAGAGATGAGGAGAGGTCTGTCTGTAATAAAGAGATGAGGAGAGGTCTGTCTGTAATAAAGAGATGAGGAGAGGTCTGTCTGTAATAAAGATGAGGAGAGGTCTGTCTGTAATAAAGAGATGAGGAGAGGTCTGTCTGTAATAAAGAGATGAGGAGAGGTCTGTCTGTAATAAAGAGATGATGAGAGGTCTGTCTGTAATAAAGAGATGAGGAGAGGTCTGTCTGTAATAAAGAGATGAGGAGAGGTCTGTCTGTAATATAGAGATGAGGAGAGGTCTGTCTGTAATATAGAGATGAGGAGAGGTCTGTCTGTAATATAGAGATGAGGAGAGGTCTGTCTGTAATATAGAGATGAGGAGAGGTCTGTCTGTAATATAGAGATGAGGAGAGGTCTGTCTGTAATATAGAGATGAGGAGAGGTCTGTCTGTAATATAGAGATGAGGAGAGGTCTGTCTGTAATAAAGAGATGAGGAGAGGTCTGTCTGTAATATAGAGATGAGGAGAGGTCTGTCTGTAATATAGAGATGAGGAGAGGTCTGTCTGTAATATAGAGATGAGGAGAGGTCTGTCTGTAATAAAGAGATGAGGAGAGGTCTGTCTGTAATATAGAGATGAGGAGAGGTCTGTCTGTAATAAAGAGATGAGGAGAGGTCTGTCTGTAATATAGAGATGAGGAGAGGTCTGTCTGTAATAAAGAGATGAGGAGAGGTCTGTCTGTAATAAGAGATGAGGAGAGGTCTGTCTGTAATATAGAGATGAGGAGGGGTCTGTCTGTAATAAAGAGATGAGGAGATGTCTGTCTGTAATAAAGAGATGAGGAGAGGTCTGTCTGTAATAAAGATGAGGAGAGGTCTGTCTGTAATAAAGAGATGAGGAGAGGTCTGTCTGTAATAAAGAGATGAGGAGAGGTCTGTCTGTAATAAAGAGATGATGAGAGGTCTGTCTGTAATAAAGAGATGAGGAGAGGTCTGTCTGTAATAAAGAGATGAGGAGAGGTCTGTCTGTAATATAGAGATGAGGAGAGGTCTGTCTGTAATATAGAGATGAGGAGAGGTCTGTCTGTAATATAGAGATGAGGAGGGGTCTGTCTGTAATATAGAGATGAGGAGAGGTCTGTCTGTAATATAGAGATGAGGAGAGGTCTGTCTGTAATATAGAGATGAGGAGAGGTCTGTCTGTAATATAGAGATGAGGAGAGGTCTGTCTGTAATAAAGAGATGAGGAGAGGTCTGTCTGTAATATAGAGATGAGGAGAGGTCTGTCTGTAATATAGAGATGAGGAGAGGTCTGTCTGTAATATAGAGATGAGGAGAGGTCTGTCTGTAATAAAGAGATGAGGAGAGGTCTGTCTGTAATATAGAGATGAGGAGAGGTCTGTCTGTAATAAAGAGATGAGGAGAGGTCTGTCTGTAATATAGAGATGAGGAGAGGTCTGTCTGTAATAAAGAGATGAGGAGAGGTCTGTCTGTAATATAGAGATGAGGAGAGGTCTGTCTGTAATATAGAGATGAGGAGAGGTCTGTCTGTAATATAGAGATGAGGAGAGGTCTGTCTGTAATAAAGAGATGAGGAGAGGTCTGTCTGTAATATAGAGATGAGGAGAGGTCTGTCTGTAATAAAGAGATGAGGAGAGGTCTGTCTGTAATATAGAGATGAGGAGAGGTCTGTCTGTAATAAAGAGATGAGGAGAGGTCTGTCTGTAATATAGAGATGAGGAGAGGTCTGTCTGTAATATAGAGATGAGGAGGGGTCTGTCTGTAATAAAGAGATGAGGAGATGTCTGTCTGTAATAAAGAGATGAGGAGAGGTCTGTCTGTAATAAAGATGAGGAGAGGTCTGTCTGTAATAAAGAGATGAGGAGAGGTCTGTCTGTAATAAAGAGATGAGGAGAGGTCTGTCTGTAATAAAGAGATGATGAGAGGTCTGTCTGTAATAAAGAGATGAGGAGAGGTCTGTCTGTAATAAAGAGATGAGGAGAGGTCTGTCTGTAATATAGAGATGAGGAGAGGTCTGTCTGTAATATAGAGATGAGGAGAGGTCTGTCTGTAATATAGAGATGAGGAGGGGTCTGTCTGTAATATAGAGATGAGGAGAGGTCTGTCTGTAATATAGAGATGAGGAGAGGTCTGTCTGTAATATAGAGATGAGGAGAGGTCTGTCTGTAATATAGAGATGAGGAGAGGTCTGTCTGTAATAAAGAGATGAGGAGAGGTCTGTCTGTAATATAGAGATGAGGAGAGGTCTGTCTGTAATAAAGAGATGAGGAGAGGTCTGTCTGTAATATAGAGATGAGGAGGGGTCTGTCTGTAATATAGAGATGAGGAGGGGTCTGTCTGTAATATAGAGATGAGGAGAGGTCTGTCTGTAATATAGAGATGAGGAGAGGTCTGTCTGTAATAAAGAGATGAGGAGGGGTCTGTCTGTAATAAAGAGATGAGGAGAGGTCTGTCTGTAATAAAGAGATGGGGAGAGGTCTGTCTGTAATAAAGAGATGAGGAGGGGTCTGTCTGTAATAAAGAGATGAGGAGAGGTCTGTCTGTAATAAAGAGATGAGGAGAGGTCTGTCTGTAATAAAGAGATGAGGAGAGGTCTGTCTGTAATAAAGAGATGAGGAGAGGTCTGTCTGTAATAAAGAGATGGGGAGAGGTCTGTCTGTAATAAAGAGATGGGGAGAGGTCTGTCTGTAATAAAGAGATGGGGAGAGGTCTGTCTGTAATAAAGAGATGGGGAGAGGTCTGTCTGTAATAAAGAGATGGGGAGAGGTCTGTCTGTAATAAAGAGATGGGGAGAGGTCTGTCTGTAATAAAGAGATGAGGAGAGGTCTGTCTGTAATAAAGAGATGGGGAGAGGTCTGTCTGTAATAAAGAGATGGGGAGAGGTCTGTCTGTAATAAAGAGATGGGGAGAGGTCTGTCTGTAATAAAGAGATGAGGAGAGGTCTGTCTGTAATATAGAGATGGGGAGGGGTCTGTCTGTAATATAGAGATGAGGAGGGGTCTGTCTGTAATAAAGAGATGAGGAGGGGTCTGTCTGTAATATAGAGATGAGGAGAGGTCTGTCTGTAATATAGAGATGAGGAGGGGTCTGTCTGTAATATAGAGATGAGGAGGGGTCTGTCTGTAATATAGAGATGAGGAGGGGTCTGTCTGTAATAAAGAGATGAGGAGGGGTCTGTCTGTAATATAGAGATGAGGAGATGTCTGTCTGTAATATAGAGATGGGGAGAGGTCTGTCTGTAATATAGAGATGAGGAGGGGTCTGTCTGTAATATAGAGATGAGGAGATGTCTGTCTGTAATATAGAGATGGGGAGAGGTCTGTCTGTAATAAAGAGATGAGGAGGGGTCTGTCTGTAATATAGAGATGAGGAGGGGTCTGTCTGTAATATAGAGATGAGGAGGGGTCTGTCTGTAATATAGAGATGAGGAGAGGTCTGTCTGTAATAAAGAGATGAGGAGGGGTCTGTCTGTAATATAGAGATGGGGAGAGGTCTGTCTGTAATATAGAGATGGGGAGAGGTCTGTCTGTAATAAAGAGATGGGGAGAGGTCTGTCTGTAATAAAGAGATGGGGAGAGGTCTGTCTGTAATAAAGAGATGGGGAGAGGTCTGTCTGTAATAAAGAGATGAGGAGGGGTCTGTCTGTAATATAGAGATGGGGAGAGGTCTGTCCTTAATAAAGAGATGGGGAGAGGTCTGTCTGTAATAAAGAGATGGGGAGAGGTCTGTCATAATAAAGAGATGGGGAGAGGTCTGTCTGTAATAAAGAGATGGGGAGAGGTCTGTCTGTAATAAAGAGATGGGGAGAGGTCTGTCTGTAATAAAGAGATGGGGAGAGGTCTGTCTGTAATAAAGAGATGGGGAGAGGTCTGTCTGTAATAAAGAGATGGGGAGAGGTCTGTCTGTAATAAAGAGATGAGGAGAGGTCTGTCTGTAATAAAGAGATGGGGAGAGGTCTGTCTGTAATAAAGAGATGGGGAGAGGTCTGTCTGTAATAAAGAGATGGGGAGAGGTCTGTCTGTAATAAAGAGTTGAGGAGAGGTCTGTCTGTAATAAAGAGATGGGGAGAGGTCTGTCTGTAATAAAGAGATGGGGAGAGGTCTGTCTGTAATAAAGAGTTGAGGAGAGGTCTGTCTGTAATAAAGAGATGGGGAGAGGTCTGTCTGTAATAAAGAGATGGGGAGAGGTCTGTCTGT
Organism: Oncorhynchus gorbuscha; assembly: GCF_021184085.1. Classification (NCBI taxonomy): domain Eukaryota; kingdom Metazoa; phylum Chordata; class Actinopteri; order Salmoniformes; family Salmonidae; genus Oncorhynchus; species Oncorhynchus gorbuscha. Next base: position 6,867,668 of record NC_060185.1, on the reverse strand, counting down.
AATAAAGAGATGGGGAGAGGTATGTCTGTAATAAAGAGATGGGGAGAGGTCTGTCTGTAATAAAGAGATGGGGAGAGGTCTGTCTGTAATAAAGAGATGGGGAGAGGTCTGTCTGTAATATAGAGATGGGGAGAGGTCTGTCTGTAATAAAGAGATGGGGAGAGGTCTGTCTGTAATAAAGAGATGGGGAGAGGTCTGTCTGTAATAAAGAGATGGGGAGAGGTCTGTCTGTAATATAGAGATGGGGAGAGGTCTGTCTGTAATAAAGAGATGGGGAGAGGTCTGTCTGTAATAAAGAGATGGGGAGAGGTCTGTCTGTAATAAAGAGTTGAGGAGAGGTCTGT
>NC_060185.1:6822378-6867224 GCF_021184085.1 Oncorhynchus gorbuscha | reverse complement strand
GTTAATATAACACTGTACCAGGGGATGGTCTGGTTAATATAGCACTGTACCAGGGGATGGTCTGGTTAATATAACACTGTGACTGGGGATGGTCTGGTTAATATAGCACTGTACCAGGGGATGGTCTGGTTAATATAGCACTGTACTGGTGAATATAACACTGGGGATGGTCTGGTTAATATAGCACTGTACCAGGGGATGGTCTGGTTAATATAACACTGTACCAGGGGATGGTCTGGTTAATATAACACTGTGCCAGGGGATGGTCTGGTTAATATAACACTGTACCAGGGGATGGTCTGGTTAATATAGCACTGTACCAGGGGATGGTCTGGTTAATATAACACTGTGACTGGGGATGGTCTGGTTAATATAGCACTGTACCAGGGGATGGTCTGGTTAATATAACACTGTGACTGGGGATGGTCTGGTTAATATAACACTGTGACTGTACCTGTAGGGGATGGTCTGGTTAATATAACACTGTGACTGGGTACCAGGGGATGGTCTGGTTAATATAGCACTGTACCAGGGGATGGTCTGGTTAATATAACACTGTGACTGGGGATGGTCTGGTTAATATAGCACTGTACCAGGGGATGGTCTGGTTAATATAACACTGTGACAGGGGATGGTCTGGTTAATATAGCACTGTACCAGGGGATGGTCTGTGTGGAAGATTAAGTTGCTTATGTTCCCATTTTTATTTTAGTCAGCAAAAAGCATCTCTTGATTTTCCATAAGGAGGTTAATCTTTTCTTGCCTTTACATACACAGGGTACTGTATTGTATTTCCCTCTGAACAGCGGGAGGCAGCTTTAAAGGCCTCTGCGTTTGGGTGGAGTAGACTGTTGGATCCTCCTGCCATTGTTGGGCTGAAGGGCGTTGACCCCTCTCACGTGACACGTCAGTGCTAATTGAAGTTGTATCAAGCTTGGTAGCCTTAATTTAGCAGTCAGTCCTTATAAAGTAAAATATGTCATTGTAATTTATTTTTCTTCTTGGCTTCTGGAAATAAAATATAGCTTCAGACCAAACATTACTCACTCAGTTCCTGGTTGGATGGTGTTCTCAGGTTTCTGTTGTTTTCCATTTGCTGTATAGCTTTGGAATGATAATCTTTGGTAGTTGTAAGCCTTCCAGGTGATGCTGTAATTCCGTCCAAAATCAGGTTGTAGGTTTTGAGTTTTGATTTGGAGTGAAGGTTGTGTTGTAGAGGGTGGCATCCTGTATATGTTCCTGACAAAAAAAAAAAAAATAATTCTATCTAACTCTAAATCAATCTTTTTTTTGTTTGTTTTTTTGTCTCTAGGCAATGCTGCTGTGGTGAAGCCATCTGAGCTGAGTGAATACTCAGCTAGTCTCCTCAAAGCTCTGCTCCCACGATATCTGGACCAGGTACCTATTCTATTCCCCCTTGTCTGTCATTGTATAAGAATATAAATGTAGAGATATCTGAGCTGAAGTTCCTGGAAAAGTACTGTGATTACCGTAACTGTCAACCAATAGTTGGACACCAGTGATTTAGTTCCAATGTGTTAGCCTCACCTCATACTGTATGTGCTATAGACAAGTCTTCTATTGTTGTCATGCCAATCATACATACTAGCTACAGATACATCCTGCTGTCTTGAGTAACTGTCCAACGGCTGGCTCGCCGCCCAGCATTCTTAAAGGGATAGTACACATCACTCTGAACCACCTGTGAGGGACAGTATATGAACAAGCATCTGACAAACGTTGGTTCTGTGTAACTGTCCTTTTTAAAGGGGAAGTTCAGGATTTTACGACTGGTTCCTTGAACTGAAAGTAGTCTATGTGCCAGGGAGAACTGTAATCCACGGTTTGGTTTTCTATATTTTAACAGCCACTTTAGCTTAAGCTAACTTTAGCCGCTGCTAGCTAACAATCAATGGAAAGTGACAGGGGCAGCTGTGCAATTTTCAAAACGTATTGGCTAAATGAACTGAAATCCTTATTTTCCTGGGTCTTTCCAGGAGCTGTACCCTGTAGTGTGTGGGGGTGTCTCAGAGACCCAGGAGTTGCTGCGTCAGCGTTTCGACCACATCTTCTACACAGGGAACAGCACTGTGGGTAAACTGGTGATGGAGGCCGCAGCCCGACACCTCACCCCTGTGACCCTGGAGCTGGGGGGGAAGAGCCCCTGTTACATCGATAAGGACGTTGACCTCAGAGTTGCGTGCCGGTCAGTAACTTCATACAATAGAGCTAGCTTTAGCCGTTGGCACTCCGATAGGGAATTTTAGCTTTAGCCGTTAGCACTCCGATAGGGAATTTTAACTTTAGCCGTTAGCACTCCGATAGGGAATTTTAGCTTTAGCCGTTAGCACTCCGATAGGGAATTTTAACTTTAGCCGTTAGCACTCCGATAGGGAATTTTAACTTTAGCCGTTAGCACTCCGATAGGGAATTTTAACTTTAGCCGTTAGCACTCCGATAGGGAATTTTAACTTTAGCCGTTGGCACTCCGATAGGGAATTTTAACTTTAGGCGTTAGCATTCGAATAGGGAATTTTAGCTTTAGCCGTTGGCACTCCGATAGGGAATTTCAGCTTTATCACATTTTTTCTAGCTAGCATAGCAGTTTTAGCCGCTGAAAAGATCAAGAGTCAATGGCGCTATTGGTTTATACGCTACAATATCACTCCCTTATACTTTACCTTGGCTAATGTTTTTTGCAGTGGTTTACTGGTGACTTTTTAAAACATTTAGAAGGATTGAAGACATGGCAGTTCGTTGCCGACCACAGTACTGCAGGCATTGTTTGCAGAAATCATGATCTGCAATGACCCCCATTGAATGTGAATGACCCCCATTGTTGTGAATGACCCCCATTGTTGTGAATGACCCCCATTGTTGTGAATGACCCCCATTGTAGTGAATGACCCCCATTGTTGTGAATGACCCCCATTGTTGTGAATGACCCCCATTGTAGTGAATGACCCCCATTGTTGTGAATGACCCCCATTGTTGTGAATGACCCCCATTGTAGTGAATGACCCCCATTGTAGTGAATGACCCCCATTGTAGTGAATGACCCCCATTGTTGTGAATGACCCCATTGTTGTGAATGACCCCCATTGTAGTGAATGACCCCATTGTAGTGAATGACCCCCATTGTAGTGAATGACCCCCATTGTTGTGAATGACCCCCATTGTTGTGAATGACCCCCATTGTAGTGAATGACCCCCTTTGTAGTGAATGATCCCCATTGTAGTGAATGACCCCCACTGTAGTGAATGACCCCCATTGTTGTGAATGACCCCCATTGTTGTGAATGACCCCCACTGTAGTGAATGACCCCCACTGTAGTGAATGGAAAAATGGCAATCTTCGTGTAATTAAAAATGCTTAGAAGGCAATCATTGTACCAATATTTACTTCTAATACACCAGATTAATCCGTTCAAGAACATCTGGTGTATTAGAAGCAATTATTGGTACCATGATTGTCTTTGGAAAAAAACGAATTACACACAGATTGACCACAAAGATTACAATTGGGAGGCGCAGGGTTTAGGGGTCATTTGATGTAATTATAATATACATGCTTAGCTCTCTGCCCCAAGGCTGAAGCATCAGAAGCATCGAAACAGAAAGAGTTTCAAGTTATCTATTTTACCTCTGTGATTTTGCCCACCACAGGCGTATCACCTGGGGGAAGTTTGTGAACTGTGGTCAGACGTGCATCGCCCCAGACTACATCCTGTGTGAACCCAGCATCCAGAACAGAGTGGTGGAGGGCATCCGGCAGACACTACTGGTCTCGATCTTCATCCCTCTCTCTATCCCTATCTCAATCTTCATCCCTCTCTCTATCCCTATCTTCATCCCTCTCTCTATCCCTATCTTCATCCCTCTCTCTATCCCTATCTTCATCCCTCTCTCTATCCCTATCCCTATCTTCATCCCTCTCTCTATCCCTATCTTCATCCCTCTCTCTATCCCTATCCCTATCTTCATCCCTCTCTCTATCCCTATCTTCATCCCTCTCTCTATCCCTATCTTCATCCCTCTCTATCCCTATCTTAATCTCTCTCTATCCCTATCTCGATCTTCATCCCTCTCTCTATCCCTATCTCGATCTTCATCCCTCTCTCTATCCCTTTCTTCATCCCTCTCTCTATCTCTATCTCGATCTTCACCCCTCTCTCTATCCCTATCTCGATCTCCATCTCTCTCTATCCCTATCTCGATTTTCATCCCTCTCTCTATCCCTATCTCGATCTTCATCCCTCTCTCTATCCCTATCTTCATCCCTCTCTCTATCCCTATCTCGATCTTCATCCCTCTCTCTATCCCTATCCCGATCTTCATCCCTCTCTCTATCCCTATCTTCATCCCTCTCTCTATCCCTATCTCGATCTTCATCCCTCTCTCTATCCCTATCTTCATCCCTCTCTCTATCCCTATCTTCATCCCTCTCTCTATCCCTATCTCGACTTTCATCCCTCTCTCTATCCCTATCTCGATCTTCATCCCTCTCTCTATCCCTATCTTATAATATAATAATAATAATATGCCATTTAGCAGACGCTTTTATCCAAAGCGACTTACAGTCATGTGTGCATACATTCTACGTATGGGTGGTCCCGGGAATCGAACCCACTAACTACCCTGGCGTTACAAGCGCCATGCTCTACCAACTGAGCTACAGAAGGACTTCATCCCTCTCTCTATCCCTATTTTCATCCCTCTCTCTATCCCTATCTCGAGCTTCATCCCTCTCTCTATCCCTATCTTCATCCCTCTCTCTATCCCTATCTTCATCCCTCTCTCTATCCCTATCTCGATCTTCATCCCTCTCTCTATCCCTATCTCGATCTTCTTCCTCTCTCTATCCCTATCTCGACCTTCATCCCTCTCTCTATCCCTATCTTCATCCCTCTCTCTATCCCTATCTTCATCCCTCTCTCTATCCCTATCTCGATCTTCATCCCTCTCTCTATCCCTATCTCGACCTTCATCCCTCTCTCTATCCCTATCTCTATCTTCATCCCTCTCTCTATCCCTATCTTCATCCCTCTCTCTATCCCTATCTCGACTTTCATCCCTCTCTCTATCCCTATCCCTATCTTCATCCCTCTCTCTATCCCTATCTTCATCCCTCTCTCTATCCCTATCTCGACTTTCATCCCTCTCTCTATCCCTATCTCGATCTTCATCCCTCTCTCTATCCCTATCTTATAATATAATAATAATAATATATGCCATTTAGCAGACGCTTTTATCCAAAGCGACTTACAGTCATGTGTGCATACATTCTACGTATCCCTGGTCCCGAATCGAACCCACTAACTACCCTGGCGTTACATCCGCCATGCTCTATCCAACTGAGCTACAGAAGGACTTCATCCCTCTCTCTATCCCTATTTTCATCCCTCTCTCTATCCCTATCTCGATCTTCATCCCTCTCTCTATCCCTATCTTCATCCCTCTCTCTATCCCTATCTTCATCCCCTCTCTCTATCCCTATCTCGATCTTCATCCCTCTCTCTATCCCTATCTCGATCTTCATCCCTCTCTCTATCCCTATCTTCATCCTTCTATCCCTATCTTCATCCCTCTCTCTCTATCCCTATCTTCATCCCTCTCTCTATCCCTATCTCGATCTTCATCCCTCTCTCTATCCCTATCTCGACCTTCATCCCTCTCTCTATCCCTATCTCTATCTTCATCCCTCTCTCTCCCTATCTTTCATCCCTCTCTCTATCCCTATCTCGATCTTCATCCCTCTCTCTATCCCTATCTCGATCTTCATCCCTCTCTCTATCTCGACCTTCATCCCTCTCTCTATCCCTATCTTCATCCCTCTCTCTATCCCTATCATCATCCCTCTCTCTATCCCTATCTCGACCTTCATCCCTCTCTCTATCCCTATCTCGATCTTCATCCCTCTCTCTATCCCTATCTCGACCTTCATCCCTCTCTCTATCTCGACCTTCATCCCTCTCTCTATCTCGATCTTCATCCCTCTCTCTATCCCTATCTCGATCTTCATCCCTCTCTCTATCCCTATCTCGATCTTCATCCCTCTCTCTATCCCTATCTCGACCTTCATCCCTCTCTCTATCCCTATCTTCATCCCTCTCTCTATCCCTATCATCATCCCTCTCTCTATCCCTATCTCGACCTTCATCCCTCTCTCTATCCCTATCTCGATCTTCATCCCTCTCTCTATCCCTATCTCGACCTTCATCCCTCTCTCTATCCCTATCTCGACCTTCATCCCTCTCTCTATCCCTATCTCGATCTTCATCCCTCTCTCTATCCCTATCTCGATCTTCATCCCTCTCTCTATCCCTATCTCGATCTTCATCCCTCTCTCTATCCCTATCTCGATCTTCATCCCTCTCTCTATCCCTATCTCGATCTTCATCCCTCTCTCTATCCCTATCTTCATCCCTCTCTCTATCCCTATCATCATCCCTCTCTCTATCCCTATCTTCATCCCTCTCTCTATCCCTATCTCGACCTTCATCCCTCTCTCTATCCCTATCTCGATTTTCATCCCTCTCTCTATCCCTATCTCGATTTTCATCCCTCTCTCTATCCCTATCTCGATCTTCATCCCTCTCTCTATCCCTATCTCGATCTTCATCCCTCTCTCTATCTAAATCAAAGTCAAATCAAATGTATTTATATAGCCCTTCGTACATCAGCTGATATATCAAAGCGCTGTACAGAAACCCAGCCTAAAACCCCAAACAGCAAGCAATGCAGGTGTAGAAGCACAGTGGCTAGGAAAAACTCCAGAGAAAGGCCTGAACCTAGGAAGAAACCTAGAGAGGAACCAGGCTATGAGGGGTGGCCAGTCCTCTTCTGGCTGTGCCGGGTGGAGATTATAACAGAACATGGCCAAGATGTTCAAATGTTCATAAATGACCAGCATGGTCAAATAATAATAATCACAGTAGTTGCCGAGGGTGCAGAAAGTCAGCACCTTAGGAGTAAATGTCAGTTGGCTTTTCGTAGCCGATCATTCAGAGTGTCTCTACCGCTCCTGCTGTCTCTAGAGAGTTGAAAACAGCAGGTCTGGGACAAGTAGAACGTCCAGTGAACAGGTCAGGGCTCCATAGCCGCAGGCAGGACAGTTGAAACTGGAGCAGCAGCACAGCCAGGTGGACTGGGGACAGCAAGGAGTCATCATGTCAGGTAGTCCTGAGGCATGGTCCTAGGGCTCAGGTCCTCCGTGAGAGAAAAAGAAAGAAAGAGAGAATTGGAGAGAGCATACTTAAATTCACACAGTACACCGGATAAGACAGGAGAAATACTCCAGATATAACAGACTGACCCTAGCCCACCGACTACTGCAGCATAAATACTGGAGGCTGAGACAGGAGGGGTCAGGAGACACTGTGGCCCCATCCGATGACACTGGACAGGGCCAAACAGGCCCCATCCGATACCACTAGAGGGATATCCCCTGGATCTTCAGGGCCATCTAAATATTTCAGGCTACCCCTCTATATATCTCTATCCCTATATCTCTACCCCATCTTTGCTACATCTATATCTCTACATCAATATCTCCCCCTATCTACTCACCCCTATATCTCTATATCTATATGTATTTATCCCTCTATTTTTATCTTATCCCTCTATCTATCATCTCTATCTCTATCTATCTAAATATTTCTCTATCTCTACCCCTCTACCTATATCTCTATCCCTCTATCTATATCTCTACCCCTCTATCTATATCTCTACCCCTCTATCTATATCTCTACCCCTCTATCTATATCTCTACCCCTCTATCTATATCTCTACCCCTCTATCTATATCTCTACCCCTCTATCTATATCTCTACCCCTCTATCTATATCTCTACTCCTCTATCTATGTATCTCTATCCCTCTATTTTTATCTCTATCCCTCTATCTATATATCTCTATCACTCTATCTATATATTTCTCTATCTCTATCCCTCTATCTATATCTCTATCCCTCTATCTATATCTCTACTCCTCTATCTATATCTCTACCCCTATCCCTCTATCTATATCTCTATCCTCTATCCCTCTATCTATATCTCTATCCCTCTATCTATATCTCTATCCTATCTCTATCTATCTATCTCTATATCCTATCTATATATCTATCCCTATCTATATCTCTATCTCTCTCTAGCTATATCTCTCTATCTATATCTATCTATATCTCTATCCCTCTATCTTTATCTCTATCCCTCTATCTTTTCTATCTCTATCCTACCCCTCTATCTATATATTTCTATCTCCCTCTATCTATATCTCTATATCTCTATCTATCTATATTTATCTATCTCTATCTATATCCCTCTATCTATACCCTATCTCTATATCTCTATCCCTCTATCTATATCTCTATCTATATATCTCTATCTCTCTCTATCTATATCTCTATCCCTCTATCTATATCTCTATCCCTCTATCTATATCTCTACCCTCTATCTATATCTCTACCCCTCTACCTATATCTCTACCCCTATCTATATCTCTATCCCTCTACCCCTCTATCTATATCTCTACCCCTCTATCTATAGATTTCTATCTCTATCTATATCCTCTATCTCTATCTATATCTCTATCTATATCTATATCTCTACCCCTCTATCTATATCTCTACCCTCTATCTATATCTCTATCTATATATATTCTCTCTATCTCTATCCCTCTATCTCTATCCCTCTATCTATATCTCTACCCCTCTATCTATATCTCTACCCCTCTATCTATATATTTCTATATCTCTATCCCTCTATCTATATCTCTACCCCTCTATCTTTATCTCTACCCATCTACCTATATCTCTACCCCTCTATCTATAGATTTCTCTATCTCTATCCCTCTATATCTATATCTCTACCCCTCTATCTATATCTCTATCCCTCTATCTATATCTCTATCTATATATTTCTCTCTATCTATCTCTATCTATCTATATCTCTACCTCTATCTATATCTCCCCTCTATCTATATATTTCTATCTCTATCTATATCTCTATCCCTCTATCTATATCTCTACCCATCTACATATCTCTATCCCTCTATCTATATGTCTACCCCTCTATCTCTATATCTATATCTCTATCCCTATCTCTATCTATATCTCTACCCCTCTCTACCTATATCTCTACCCCTATCTATATCTATATCTCTATCCCTATATCTCTACCTATATCTCTACCCCTCTATCTATATCTCTATCCCTCTATCTATATCTCTATCCCTCTATCTATATCTCTACCCCTCTATCTATATCTCTATCTATATCTCTATCCCTCTATCTATATCTCTATCCCTCTATCTATATCTCTACCCCTCTACCTATATCTCTATCCCTCTACCTATATCTCTATCTATATCTCTACTCCTCTATCTATATCTATATCCCTCTATCTATTTCCATAGCGTGCCCTCTCTCTCCCTCTCTCTATATATATATATACATATAGTTGAAGTCTGAAGTTTATATACACTTAGGCTGGGGTCATTAAAACTAGTTTTTCAACCACTCCACACAGTTCTTGTTAACAAACTATAGTTCTGGCAAGTCGTTTAGGACTTCCAACAATTGTTTACAGAGATTGCTTCACTTATTATTCACTGTATCCAGTGGGTCAGAAGTTTACATACACTAAGTTGACTGTGCCTTTAAACAGCTTGGAAAATTCCAGGAAATGATGTCATGGCTTTAGTAGCTTCTTTAGTAGACCTCGACATGTCTGCTTCATCCTTGGGAGCCATTTCCAAACTCCTGAAGGTACCACGTTCATCTGTACAAACAATAGTACGCAAGTACAAACACCATGGGACCACGCAGCCGTCATACCGCTCAGGAAGGAGACGAGTTCTGTCTCTTAGAGATGAATGTACTTTGGTGCGAAAAGTGCAAATCAATCCCAGAACAACATCAAAGGACCTTGTGAAGATGCTGGAAGAAATAGGTACAAACGTATCTATATCCACAGTAAAACGAGTCCTATATCGACATAACCTGAAAGGTCGCTCAACAAGAAAGAAGCCACTGCTCCAAAACCGCCATAAAAAAGACAGACTACAGTTTGCAACTGCACATGGGGACAAAGATCGTACTTTTTGGAGAAATGGGTCTTCCAAATGGACACTGACCCCAAGCATACTTCCAAAGTTGTGGCAAAATTGCTTAAGGACAACAAAGTCAAGGTATCGGAGTGACCATCACAAAGCACTGACCTCAATCCTATAGACAATTTGTGGGCAGAACTGAAAAAGCGTGTGCGAACAAGGAGGCCTACAAACCTGACTCAGTTACACCAGCTCTGTCAGGAGGAATGGGCCAAAATTCACCCAACTTATTTTGGGAAGCTTGTGGAAGGCTACCTGAAAAGTTTGACCCAAGTTAAACAATTTAAAGCAAATGCTACCAAATACTAATTGAGTTTATGTAAACTTCTGACCCACTGGGAATGTGATGAAAGAAATCAACCCTGAAATAAATAATTCTCTCTGCTATTATTCTGACATTTCACATTCTTAAAATAAAGTGGTGATCCTAACCTATTACGTCACAGCCTTATTGTAAAATAGATTAAATACAAATGTTTCCAGATCAATCTGCACACAATACACCATAATGACGAAGCGAAAACAGGTTTTTAGAATTTTTTTCAAATGTATTAAAAATGTAATTTATAAATATAATATTTACATACAGTACCACTCAAAAGTGTGGACACCTACTCATTCAATAGTTTTTCTTTATTTTAACTATTTTCTACATCGCTATGAAATTACACATCTGGAGTCATGTAGTAACCAAAAAAGTGAAAAATATATTTAACATTTTAGATTCTTCAAAGTAGCCACCCTTTGCTTTGATGACAGCTTTGCACACTCTTGGCATTCTCTCCACCAGCTTCACCTGGAATGCTTTTCCAACAGTCTTGGAGGAGTACCCACATATGCTGGGCACTTTTTTGCTGCTTTTCCTTCACTCTGCGCTCCAATTCATCCCAAAACATCTCAATTGGGTTGATGTCGGGTGATTGTGGAGGCCAGGTCATCTGATGCAGCACTCCATCACTCTCCTTATTGGTCAAATAGCCCTTACACAGCCTGGAGGTGTGTTTTGGGTCATTGTCCTGTTGAAAAACAAATTATAGTCCCAATAAGCGCAAACCTTATGGGATGGCGTATCACTGCAGAATGCTGTGGTAGCCATGCTGGTTAGGTGTGCCTCGAATTCTAAATAAATCATCAACAGTGTCACCAGCAAAGCACCCACACACCTCCTCCTCCATGCTTCACGGTGGGAACCACACATGCGGAGATCATCTGTTTATCTACTCTGCATCTCACAGAGACACGGCAGTTGGAACCAAAAATCTCAAATTTGGACCCATCAGACCAAAGGACAGATTTCCACCGATCTAATGTCCATTGCTCGTGTTTCTTGGTCCAAGCAAGTCTCTTCTTCTGATCAGTGTCCTTTAGTAGTGGTTTCTTTGTAGCAATTCGACCATGAAGGCCTGATTCACACAGTCTCCTCTGAACAGTTGATGTTGAGATGTGTCTGTTACTTGAACTCTGTGAAGCATTTATTTGGGCTGCAATTTCTGAGGCTGGTAACTCTAGTGAACTTATCCTCTGCAACAGAGGTAACTCTGGTTCTTCCTTTCCTGTGGTGGTCCTCATGAGAGCCAGGTAACTCTAATGAACTTATCCTCTACAGCAGAGGTAACTCTGGGTCTTCCTGTGGCGGTCCTCATGAGAGCCAGTTTCATCAGAGCGCTTGATGGTTTTTGCGACTGCACTTGAGGAAACTTTCAAAGTTCTTGACATTTTCCATATTGAGTGACCTTCATGTCTTAAATGTAATGATGAACTGTCATTTCTCTTTGCTTATTTGAGCTGTTCTTGCCATAATATGGACTTGGTATTTTACCAAATAGGGCTATCTTCTGTATACCACGTCTACCTTGTCACAACTGATTGGCTCAAATGCATTAAGAAGGAAATAAATTCCACAAATTAACTTTTAACAAGGCACACCTGTTAATCGAAATGCATTCCAGGTGACTACCTCATGAAGCTGGTTGAGAGAATGTCAAGTGTAAAGATGTATGCTGAGAGTCGGTAAGCAAGTTCAGGGAGTGAATATATTTACTTAATAAATCAACAAAACATGAACACCTGGTGACCTGTCATCAAGGCAAAGGGTGGCTACTTTAAAGAATCTAAAATGTATTTAGATATTTTTACTACATGATTCCATGTGTGTTATTTCATATTTTTGATGTCTTCACTATTATTCTACAATGTAGAAAATAGTCAAAAATAAAGAAAAACCCTTGAATGAGTAGGTGTGTCCACATTTTTGACTGGTACTGTAAGTAGACCCTTGCTATGAGTCTCAAAAATTATACTTGATGTTTCTACAGCTTGATTGGAGTCCACCTGTGGTACATTCCGTTGATTGGACATGATTTGGAAAGGCACACACTTGTCTATACAAGGTTCCACAGTTGACAGTGCACGTCAGAGCAAAAACCAAGTCATGAGGTTGAAAGAATTGTATTGATTGTGTCGAGGCACAGATCTTGGGAAGGGAACCAAAAAATGTCTGCAGCATTGAAGGTCTCCAAGAACACAGTGGCCTCCATCATTCTTAAATGGAAGAAGTTTGGAACCACCAAGACTCTTCCTAGAGCTGGCCGCCCGGGCCAAACTGAGCAGTCGGGGGAGAACGGCCTTGGTCAGGGAGGTGACCAAGAACCCGATGGTCACTCTGACAGAGCACCAGAGTTCCTCTATGGAGATGGGAGAACCTTCCAGAAGGACAACCATCTCTGCAGCACTCCACCAATCAGGCTTTTTTGCTGGAGTGGCCAGATGGAAACCACTCCTCAGTAAAAGGCACATGACAGCCCACTTGGAGTTTGCCAAAAGATACCTAAAGACTCTGACCATGAGATACAAGATTATCTGGTCTGATGAAACCAAGATCGAACTCTTTGTCCTGAATGCCAAACATCACGTCTGGAAGAAACATAGCACCATCCCTATGGTGAAGCATGGTGGTGGCAGCATCATGCTGTGGGGATGTTTTCCAGCGGCAGGGACTGGGAGACTAGTTAGGATTGAGGGAAAGATGAAAGAAGAGATCCTCTATGAAAACCCGCTCCAGAGCGCTCATGACCTCAGATTGGGGTGAAGGTTCACCTTACAACAGGACAACCACCCTAAGCACACAGCCAAGACAATGCAGGAGTGGCTTCGGGACAAGTCTCTGAATGTCCTTGAGTAGCCCAGCCAGAGCCCGGACTTGAACCCGATCGATCATGTCTGGAGAGACCTGAAAATAGCTGTGCAGTGATGCTCCCCACCCAACCTGACAGAGCTTGAGAAGATCTGCAGAGAAGAATTGGAGAAACTCCCCAAATACAGGTGTGGCAACCTTGTAGCGTCATACCCAAGAAGACTTGAGGCTGTAATCATTCCCAAAGGTGCTTCAACAAAGTACTGAGCGTCCGAATATTTATGTAAATGTGATATTTCCTTCTTTAAAAAAAAATACATTTGCAAACTTTTCTAAAAACCTGTTTTTGCTTTGTCACTAGGGAGTACTGTGATGTCATTATGGGGTATTGTGATGTCATTATGGGGTATTGTGATGTCATTGTGGGGTATTGTGTGTAGATTGATTAGGCTGTAATGTAACAAAATCTGGAAAAGGTCAAGGGGTCTGAATACTTTCTGAATGCACTGTATGTCTCTCTCTCTCCGTCTGTCTCTCTCTCTACATATATCTATCCCCCTCTTTCTCTTCCTATCCCCCTATCTCTCTCTCTTCATCTATCCCTCTCAGCTATCTCTATCCCTGTCACTTCATCTATCCTTCTCTCTGTCTCTATCCCTGTCACTTTATCTACCCTTCTCTCTATCCCTCTCTCTCTTCATCTATGCCTCTCTCTATATTTTCATGTATCTCTACCAGGGGAGAACGACTGCCCCCTCACATTGAAGCCATGGAAGTTCACTGTCGACCATGGTACTGGAGGCTGCAGAAAACAGGTTTCCCCGTTATAGTAAATGAGAAAAACGTATATCTTCGTGGTCAATGTTCGTGTAATGAAAAATGTTTTGAAGAAAATCATGGTACCAATAATTGCTTCTAATACACCAGATGTATGTTCTTGAACCAATTTATTTTAAAATAACCCACACATAAGGATAATTGAATTGCTAATGGCAGCCTGCAGTACCCTGGTCGGCCTTCAACTTCAGTAACGGCTTCTGCAAACATCGGTTCGGTTTGCTCCTACCAGAACTCGGCTAATCAAAGCGGCCGTGTGTGCTTCCTTAAAGACCTTCGCTTGAAAAAACAAGAAAAAAAACGGCAATATTTGTTGTTTGTCCCTGTTGAGCCACCGTAGCAACAACATAGCAAGAAAATACTTCCTCAAAATAGTCCAAATGAATTTAAGACATATCAAGGAATCTGTCATTCATTTTGACGTTTCTGCCAAGGAGGTCCTAGGCGCACAGTATTTCTCAATTGAAAGAATGTGAATGAACACTAGTCGTCTCTTGTTGAATGACAACAAACGCTTCCTGTTCCTACTCCTATTAGGAGTGTTACTGTTAATGAACGGCTACCAAACATCTACTTGCCTTAAAGAAAAAAAAATGTGTGCACAAATTGCCCACCCCAAAAAATGTGTGCACAAATTGCCCACCCCAAAAAATGTGTGCACAAATTGCCCACCCCAAAAAATGTGTGCACAAATTGCCCACCCCAAAAAATGTGTGCACAAATTGCCCACCCCAAAAAATGTGTGCACAAATTGCCCACCCCAAAAAATGTGTGCACAAATTGCCCACCCCCAAAAATGTGTGCACAAATTGCCCACCCCAAAAAATGTGTGCACAAATTGCCCACCCCAAAAAATGTGTGCACAAATTGCCCACCCCAAAAAATGCCGTAGACCAAAAGGAACAAAAACGTCACATAATTGATAGCTGCTGGGACTGATAGCTGCTGGGACTGATAGCTGCTGGGACTGATAGCTGCTGGGACTGATAGCTGCTAGGTGTGATAGCCGCTGGGACTGATAGCTGCTGGGACTGATAGCTGCTGGGACTGATAGCTGCTGGGACTGATAGCTGCTGGGTGTGATAGCTGCTGGGTGTGATAGCTGCTGGGACTGATAGCTGCTGGGACTGATAGCTGCTGGGACTGATAGCTGCTGGGACTGATAGCTGCTGGGACTGATAGCTGCTAGGTGTGATAGCTGCTGGGACTGATAGCTGCTGGGTGTGATAGCTGCTGGGACTGATAGCTGCTGGGACTGATAGCTGCTGGGACTGATAGCTGCTGGGTGTGATAGCTGCTGGGACTGATAGCTGCTGGGACAGATAGCTGCTGGGTGTGATAGCTGCTGGGACTGATAGCTGCTGGGACTGATAGCTGCTGGGTGTGATAGCTGCTGGGACTGATAGCTGCTGGGACTGATAGCTGCTGGGACTGATAGCTGCTGGGACTGATAGCTGCTAGGTGTGATAGCTGCTGGGACTGATAGCTGCTGGGACTGATAGCTGCTGGGACTGATAGCTGCTGGGACTGATAGCTGCTAGGTGTGATAGCTGCTGGGACTGATAGCTGCTGGGTGTGATAGCTGCTGGGACTGATAGCTGCTGGGACTGATAGCTGCTGGGACTGATAGCTGCTGGGACTGATAGCTGCTGGGACTGATAGCTGCTGGATGTGATAGCTGCTGGGACTGATAGCTGCTGGGTGTGATAGCTGCTGGGACTGATAGCTGCTGGGTGTGATAGCTGCTGGGACTGATAGCTGCTGGGACTGATAGCTGCTGGGTGTGATAGCTGCTGGGACTGATAGCTGCTGGGTGTGATAGCTGCTGGGTGTGATAGCTGCTGGGACTTATAGATGTTGGGTGTGATAGCTGCTGGGACTGATAGCTGCTGGGTGTGATAGCTGCTTGGTGTGATAGCTGCTGGGACTGATAGCTGCTGGGTGTGATAGCTGCTGGGACTGATAGCTGCTGGGTGTGATAGCTGCTGGGACTGATAGCTGCTGGGTGTGATAGCTGCTGGGACTGATAGCTGCTGGGTGTGATAGCTGCTGGGTGTGATAGCTGCTGGGACTGATAGCTGCTGGGTGTGATAGCTGCTGGGACTGATAGCTGCTGGGTGTGATAGCTGCTGGGTGTGATAGCTGCTGGGACTGATAGCTGCTGGGTGTGATAGCTGCTGGGACTGATAGCTGCTGGGGTGATAGCTGCTGGGTGTGATAGCTGCTGGGACTGATAGCTGCTGGGTGTGATAGCTGCTGGGACTGATAGCTGCTGGGTGTGATAGCTGCTGGGTGTGATAGCTGCTGGGACTGATAGCTGCTGGGTGTGATAGCTGCTGGGACTGATAGCTGCTGGGTGTGATAGCTGCTGGGACTGATAGCTGCTGGGTGTGATAGCTGCTGGGACTGATAGCTGCTGGGACTGATAGCTGCTGGGACTGATAGCTGCTGGGTGTGATAGCTGCCGGGACCGATAGCTGCTGGGTGTGATAGCTGCTGGGACTGATAGCTGCTGGGTGTGATAGCTGCTGGGACTGATAGCTGCTGGGACTGATAGCTGCTGGGACTGATAGCTGCTGGGTGTGATAGCTGCTGGGACTGATAGCTGCTGGGTGTGATAGCTGCTGGGACTGATAGCTGCTGGGACT
This sequence comes from Oncorhynchus gorbuscha, assembly GCF_021184085.1. Taxonomy (NCBI): domain Eukaryota; kingdom Metazoa; phylum Chordata; class Actinopteri; order Salmoniformes; family Salmonidae; genus Oncorhynchus; species Oncorhynchus gorbuscha. The sequence continues at coordinate 6,850,498 of NC_060185.1, read as the reverse complement.
GATAGCTGCTGGGACTGATAGCTGCTGGGACTGATAGCTGCTGGGACTGATAGCTGCTGGGTGTGATAGCTGCTGGGACTGATAGCTGCTGGGTGATAGCTGCTGGGACTGATAGCTGCTGGGTGATAGCTGCTGGGACTGATAGCTGCTGGGACTGATAGCTGCTGGGACTGATAGCTGCTGGGTGTGATAGCTGCTGGGACTGACTGCTGGGTGTGATAGCTGCTGGGTGTGATAGCTGCTGGGACTGATAGCTGCTGGGACTGATAGCTGCTGGGACTGATAGCTGCTGGGACTGATAGCTGCTGGGACTGATAGCTGCTGGGTGTGATAGCTGCTGGGACTGATAGCTGCTGGGACTGATAGCTGCTGGGTGTGATAGCTGCTGGGACTGATAGCTGCTGGGACTGATAGCTGCTGGGACTGATAGCTGCTGGGACTGATAGCTGCTGGGACTGATAGCTGCTGGGACTGATAGCTGCTGCTGGACTGATAGCTGCTGGGTGATGATAGCTGCTGGGACTGATAGCTGCTGGGTTTGATAGCTGCTGGGACTGATAGCTGCTGGGACTGATAGGCTGGGACTGATAGCTGCTGGGACTGATAGCTGACTGATAGCTGCTGGGTGATAGCTGCTGGGACTGATAGCTGCTGGGACTGATAGCTGCTGGGTGTGATAGCTGCTGGGACTGATAGCTGCTGGGACTGATAGCTGCTGGGTGTGATAGCTGCTGGGACTGATAGCTGCTGGGTGTGATAGCTGCTGGGACTGATAGCTGCTGGGCTGGGACTGATAGCTGCTGGGTGTGATAGCTGCTGGGTGTGATAGCTGCTGGGACTGATAGCTGCTGGGTGTGATAGCTGCTGGGACTGATAGCTGCTGGGTGTGATAGCTGCTGGGACTGATAGCTGCTGGGACTGATAGCTGCTGGGACTGATAGCTGCTGGGTGTGATAGCTGCTGGGACTGATAGCTGCTGGGTGTGATAGCTGCTGGGACTGATAGCTGCTGGGACTGATAGCTGCTGGGTGTGATAGCTGCTGGGACTGATAGCTGCTGGGACTGATAGCTGCTGGGACTGATAGCTGCTGGGACTGATAGCTGCTGGGACTGATACTCGCAGGTGCTTTTTCAAAGCCTATGTCAGATACTCCAGTGAGTGTAATTTGCTTATAATAAGGAGTTGACTTGAAAGAAGACATTTTCCACTTGTCTACTTTTAGGTATGTAATTGAAAATGTGTTTATTCTTTTGTTTCTAGCAATATTCACACAAAAATTATAACCAAACCAAATCCGCGTAAAATTTACATTAAAATTTTTATTTAAATAAATGTGCTGACCCCTTGCAGTACTTCCGCATGGACCCCAGGTTGAAGAACCCCAAAATAATACACAGATTGTTTTCCTTAATCCAAGGAGTTCTATGGGCCCGACCCCAAATCCTCCCCTGACTATGGCCGCATCATCAACCAGCGCCACTTCAACCGCGTAATGGCTCTACTGGATGGCTACACAGCGGCGCTAGGGGGCCAGAGTGACTCATCACAGCGCTACATTGGTATGCAGACTGATAGGGCTCAGATATTTGGTGATACATTTGTAGTTGACTTGGGTTGTAATAGTAGTGTATTTGACCTCGCGTTCCAACATGCCAGAGACATTTCCCAAAGTACCAAGGTTTTCCAGATATCCCAGTTGAAGGATTCCCAGTTGAAGGATTCCCAGTTGAAAGAATCCCAGTTGAAGGATTCCCAGTTAAAGGATTGCCTCCCTGCTTATTCCCTCTTGATTCCAGGAATATCCCAACTGGCAATCCTCCAACTAAGAATTTACCAATTGGCATTATCCAACTGAGTATTTCTCCAACTGGGTATTTCTCCAACTGGGTATTTCTCCAACTGGGTATTTCTCCAACTGGGTATTTATCCAACTGGGGATTTCTCCAACTGGGTATTTCTCCAACTGGGTATTTCTCCAACTGGTTATTTCTCCAGTTTGGGATTTCTCCAACTGGGGATTTCTCCAGCTTGGGATTTCTGGAATACCGAGGACTTTGGGAAAGTTCCGGAAATGTTGCAGTTGGAAATCCTCCAACTTGAATTTCTGAAACACTTGGGAACTATGCTTGGTTGGCTAACAACCCTGACCTCTGACCCCTCAGCCCCCACGGTGGTGAAGGACGTGCCCCCCCATGCTAGGCTGATGCAGGAGGAGATCTTCGGCCCTCTGTTGCCCATAGTGACCGTCAGCGACATAGATGACGCCATCCACTTCATCAGCGAGAGAGAGAAGCCCCTGGCGATCTACGTCTTCTCCTCCAACAAGAAGGTCTGAAGGGAGCCAGTGAGCAAGCAATGGAGTAAGGCTGAATCCCAAATCAATCCCTGGGACCTTACGCTCATCTGGAGATCTTATATAAATGAATTAGTAAAGTGACATGGTGTAACTTCACACGGTGGAGCTATTGAGAGACGTCTGTCAAATCCACTCAGATCTCCACAAGTGGGATTCGGGGTTGATTTGGGATTGGGCATGGGCCACATTTAGGTGAGCTCTTTGTGATTATTCTGTAAGAAGGTAAGCTGTTATTGTGGCAACAACATTTGTACTTATATTGGTATGTACAGTATGTATTTACATATGGGGGGCTGATAAAAGACATCTCTGTCATTAAGGTGATAAAAGACATCTCTGTCATTAAGGTGATAAAAGACATCTCTGTCATTAAGGTGATAAAAGACATCTCTGTCTCTGTCATTAAGGTGATAAAAGACATCCCTCTCTCTGTCATTAAGGTGATAAAGACATCCCTCTCTCTGTCTCTGTCATTAAGGTGATAAAAGACATCCCTCTCTCTGTCATTAAGGTGATAAAGACATCCCTCTCTCTGTCTCTGTCAATAAGGTGATAAAACACATCTCTGTCTCTGTCATCAAGGTGATAAAAGACATCCCTCTCTCTGTCATCAAGGTGATAAAAGACATCCCTCTCTCTGTCATTAAGGTGATAAAAGACATCCCTCTCTCTGTCATTAAGGTGATAAAGACATCCCTCTCTCTGTCTCTGTCAATAAGGTGATAAAAGACATCTCTGTCTCTGTCATCAAGGTGATAAAAGACATCCCTCTCTCTGTCATCAAGGTGATAAAATACATCCCTCTCTCTGTCTCTGTCATTAAGGTGATAAGACATCCCTCTCTCTGTCTCTGTCATTAAGGTGATAAGACATCCCTCTCTCTGTCATTAAGGTGATAAAATACATCCCTCTCTCTGTCTCTGTCATTAAGGTGATAAGACATCCCTCTCTCTTTCTCTGTCATTAAGGTGATAAAAGACATCCCTCTCTCTGTCTCTGTCATTAAGGTGATAAGACATCCCTCTCTCTGTCATTAAGGTGATAAGACATCCCTCTCTCTGTCATTAAGGTGATAAAAGACATCCCTCTCTCTGTCTCTGTCATCAAGGTGATAAGACATCCCTCTCTCTGTCATTAAGGTGATAAAAGACATCCCTGTCTCTGTCATCAAGGTGATAAAAGACATCCCTCTCTCTGTCTCTGTCATTAAGGTGATAAGACATCTCTGTCTCTGTCATTAAGGTGATAAAGACATCCCTCTCTCTGTCTCTGTCATTAAGGTGATAAGACATCCCTCTCTCTGTCTCTGTCATTAAGGTGATAAAAGACATCCCTCTCTCTGTCTCTGTCATTAAGGTGATAAAAGACATCCCTCTCTCTGTCTCTGTCATTAAGGTGATAAGACATCCCTCTCTCTGTCTCTGTCATTAAGGTGATAAAGACATCCCTCTCTCTGTCTCTGTCATTAAGGTAATAAGACATCCCTATCTCTGTCTCTGTCATTAAGGTGATAAAAGACATCCCTCTCTCTGTCTCTGTCATTAAGGTGATAAGACATCCCTCTCTCTGTCATCAAGGTGATAAGACATCCCTCTCTCTGTCTCTGTCATTAAGGTGATAAGACATCCCTCTCTCTGTCATTAAGGTGATAAGACATCCCTCTCTCTGTCATTAAGGTGATAAAAGACATCCCTCTCTCTGTCTCTGTCATCAAGGTGATAAGACATCCCTCTCTCTGTCTCTGTCATCAAGGTGATAAGACATCCCTCTCTCTGTCATTAAGGTGATAAAAGACATCCCTGTCTCTGTCATCAAGGTGATAAAAGACATCCCTCTCTCTGTCTCTGTCATTAAGGTGATAAGACATCTCTGTCTCTGTCATTAAGGTGATAAAGACATCCCTCTCTCTGTCTCTGTCATTAAGGTGATAAAAGACATCCCTCTCTCTGTCTCTGTCATTAAGGTGATAAGACATCTCTGTCTCTGTCATTAAGGTGATAAGACATCTCTGTCTCTGTCATTAAGGTGATAAGACATCCCTCTCTCTGTCTCTGTCATTAAGGTGATAAAAGACATCCCTCTCTCTGTCTCTGTCATCAAGGTGATAAGACATCCCTCTCTCTGTCATTAAGGTGATAAAGACATCCCTCTCTCTGTCTCTGTCATTAAGGTGATAAAGACATCCATCTCTCTGTCTCTGTCCATAAGGTGATAAAAGACATCCCTCTCTCTGTCTCTGTCATTAAGGTGATAAAGACATCCCTCTCTCTGTCTCAGTCATTAAGGTGATAAAGACATCCCTCTCTCTGTCTCTGTCATTAAGGTGATAAAGAGATCTCTGTCTCTGTCATTAAGGTGATAAAGACATCCCTCTCTCTGTCTCTGTCCATAAGGTGATAAGACATCCCTCTCTCTGTCTCTGTCCATAAGGTGATAAGACATCCCTCTCTCTGTCTCTGTCATTAAGGTGATAAGACATCCCTCTCTCTGTCTCTGTCATTAAGGTGATAAAGACATCCCTCTCTCTGTCTCTGTCATTAAGGTGATAAAGAGATCTCTGTCTCTGTCATTAAGGTGATAAAGACATCCCTCTCTCTGTCTCTGTCCATAAGGTGATAAGACATCCCTCTCTCTGTCTCTGTCCATAAGGTGATAAGACATCCCTCTCTCTGTCTCTGTCATTAAGGTGATAAGACATCCCTCTCTCTGTCTCTGTCATTAAGGTGATAAGACATCCCTCTCTCTGTCATTAAGGTGATAAAAGACATCCCTCTCTCTGTCTCTGTCATTAAGGTGATAAGACATCCCTCTCTCTGTCTCTGTCATTAAGGTGATAAGACATCCCTCTGTCTGTCTCTGTCATTAAGGTGATAAGACATCCCTCTGTCTGTCTCTGTCATTAAGGTGATAAAGACATCCCTCTCTCTGTCTCTGTCATTAAGGTGATAAAGACATCCCTCTCTCTGTCTCTGTCATTAAGGTGATAAAAGACATCCCTCTCTCTGTCTCTGTCATTAAGGTGATAAAGACATCCCTCTCTCTGTCCTCTCTCTGTCTCTGTCCATAAGGTGATAAAAGACATCCCTCTCTCTGTCTCTGTCATTAAGGTGATAAAGACATCCCTCTCTCTGTCTGTCATTAAGGTGATAAAGACATCCCTCTCTCTGTCTCTGTCCATAAGGTGATAAGACATCCCTCTCTCTGTCTCTGTCATTAAGGTGATAAAGACATCCCTCTCTCTGTCTCTGTCCATAAGGTGATAAGACATCCCTCTCTCTGTCTCTGTCATTAAGGTGATAAAGACATCCCTCTCTCTGTCTCTGTCATTAAGGTGATAAAAGACATCCCTCTCTCTGTCATTAAGGTGATAAAGACATCCCTCTCTCTGTCTCTGTCAATAAGGTGATAAAAGACATCTCTGTCTCTGTCATCAAGGTGATAAAAGACATCCCTCTCTCTGTCATCAAGGTGATAAAATACATCCCTCTCTCTGTCTCTGTCATTAAGGTGATAAGACATCCCTCTCTCTGTCTCTGTCATTAAGGTGATAAGACATCCCTCTCTCTGTCATTAAGGTGATAAAATACATCCCTCTCTCTGTCTCTGTCATTAAGGTGATAAGACATCCCTCTCTCTTTCTCTGTCATTAAGGTGATAAGACATCCCTCTCTCTGTCATTAAGGTGATAAAAGACATCCCTCTCTCTGTCTCTGTCATCAAGGTGATAAGACATCCCTCTCTCTGTCATTAAGGTGATAAAAGACATCCCTGTCTCTGTCATCAAGGTGATAAAAGACATCCCTCTGTCTCTGTCATTAAGGTGATAAGACATCCCTCTCTGTCTCTGTCATTAAGGTGATAAAGACATCCCTCTCTCTGTCTCTGTCATTAAGGTGATAAGACATCCCTCTCTCTGTCTCTGTCATTAAGGTGATAAAAGACATCCCTCTCTCTGTCTCTGTCATTAAGGTGATAAAAGACATCCCTCTCTCTGTCTCTGTCATTAAGGTGATAAGACATCCCTCTCTCTGTCTCTGTCATTAAGGTGATAAAGACATCCCTCTCTCTGTCTCTGTCATTAAGGTAATAAGACATCCCTATCTCTGTCTCTGTCATTAAGGTGATAAAAGACATCCCTCTCTCTGTCTCTGTCATTAAGGTGATAAAAGACATCTCTGTCATTAAGGTGATAAAAGACATCTCTGTCATTAAGGTGATAAAAGACATCTCTGTCTCTGTCATTAAGGTGATAAAAGACATCCCTCTCTCTGTCATTAAGGTGATAAAGACATCCCTCTCTCTGTCTCTGTCATTAAGGTGATAAAAGACATCCCTCTCTCTGTCATTAAGGTGATAAAGACATCCCTCTCTCTGTCTCTGTCAATAAGGTGATAAAAGACATCTCTGTCTCTGTCATCAAGGTGATAAAAGACATCCCTCTCTCTGTCATCAAGGTGATAAAATACATCCCTCTCTCTGTCTCTGTCATTAAGGTGATAAGACATCCCTCTCTCTGTCTCTGTCATTAAGGTGATAAGACATCCCTCTCTCTGTCATTAAGGTGATAAAATACATCCCTCTCTCTGTCTCTGTCATTAAGGTGATAAGACATCCCTCTCTGTCATTAAGGTGATAAAAGACATCCCTCTCTCTGTCTCTGTCATTAAGGTGATAAGACATCCCTCTCTCTGTCATTAAGGTGATAAGACATCCCTCTCTCTGTCATTAAGGTGATAAAAGACATCCCTCTCTCTGTCTCTGTCATCAAGGTGATAAGACATCCCTCTCTCTGTCATTAAGGTGATAAAAGACATCCCTGTCTCTGTCATCAAGGTGATAAAAGACATCCCTCTCTCTGTCTCTGTCATTAAGGTGATAAGACATCTCTGTCTCTGTCATTAAGGTGATAAAGACATCCCTCTCTCTGTCTCTGTCATTAAGGTGATAAGACATCCCTCTCTCTGTCTCTGTCATTAAGGTGATAAAAGACATCCCTCTCTCTGTCTCTGTCATTAAGGTGATAAAAGACATCCCTCTCTCTGTCTCTGTCATTAAGGTGATAAGACATCCCTCTCTCTGTCTCTGTCATTAAGGTGATAAAGACATCTCTGTCTCTGTCATTAAGGTAATAAGACATCCCTATCTCTGTCTCTGTCATTAAGGTGATAAAAGACATCCCTCTCTCTGTCTCTGTCATTAAGGTGATAAGACATCCCTCTCTCTGTCATCAAGGTGATAAGACATCCCTCTCTCTGTCTCTGTCATTAAGGTGATAAGACATCCCTCTCTCTGTCATTAAGGTGATAAGACATCCCTCTCTCTGTCATTAAGGTGATAAAAGACATCCCTCTCTCTGTCTCTGTCATTAAGGTGATAAGACATCCCTCTCTGTCTCTGTCATCAAGGTGATAAGACATCCCTCTCTCTGTCATTAAGGTGATAAAAGACATCCCTGTCTCTGTCATCAAGGTGATAAAAGACATCCCTCTCTGTCTCTGTCTCTGTCTCTGTCATTAAGGTGATAAAGACATCCCTCTCTCTGTCTCTGTCATTAAGGTGATAAAAGACATCCCTCTCTCTGTCTCTGTCATTAAGGTGATAAGACATCTCTGTCTCTGTCATTAAGGTGATAAGACATCTCTGTCTCTGTCATTAAGGTGATAAGACATCCCTCTCTCTGTCTCTGTCATTAAGGTGATAAAAGACATCCCTCTCTCTGTCTCTGTCATCAAGGTGATAAGACATCCCTCTCTCTGTCATTAAGGTGATAAAGACATCCCTCTCTCTGTCTCTGTCATTAAGGTGATAAAGACATCCATCTCTCTGTCTCTGTCCATAAGGTGATAAAAGACATCCCTCTCTCTGTCTCTGTCATTAAGGTGATAAAGACATCCCTCTCTCTGTCTCAGTCATTAAGGTGATAAAGACATCCCTCTCTCTGTCTCTGTCATTAAGGTGATAAAGAGATCTCTGTCTCTGTCATTAAGGTGATAAAGACATCCCTCTCTCTGTCTCTGTCCATAAGGTGATAAGACATCCCTCTCTCTGTCTCTGTCCATAAGGTGATAAGACATCCCTCTCTCTGTCTCTGTCATTAAGGTGATAAGACATCCCTCTCTCTGTCTCTGTCATTAAGGTGATAAAGACATCCCTCTCTCTGTCTCTGTCATTAAGGTGATAAAGAGATCTCTGTCTCTGTCATTAAGGTGATAAAGACATCCCTCTCTCTGTCTCTGTCCATAAGGTGATAAGACATCCCTCTCTCTGTCTCTGTCCATAAGGTGATAAGACATCCCTCTCTCTGTCTCTGTCATTAAGGTGATAAGACATCCCTCTCTCTGTCTCTGTCATTAAGGTGATAAGACATCCCTCTCTCTGTCATTAAGGTGATAAAAGACATCCCTCTCTCTGTCTCTGTCATTAAGGTGATAAGACATCCCTCTCTCTGTCTCTGTCATTAAGGTGATAAGACATCCCTCTGTCTGTCTCTGTCATTAAGGTGATAAGACATCCCTCTGTCTGTCTCTGTCATTAAGGTGATAAGACATCCCTCTCTCTGTCTCTGTCATTAAGGTGATAAAGACATCCCTCTCTCTGTCTCTGTCATTAAGGTGATAAAGACATCCCTCTCTCTGTCTCTGTCATTAAGGTGATAAAAGACATCCCTCTCTCTGTCTCTGTCATTAAGGTGATAAAGACATCCCTCTCTCTGTCCTCTCTCTGTCTCTGTCCATAAGGTGATAAAAGACATCCCTCTCTCTGTCTCTGTCATTAAGGTGATAAAGACATCCCTCTCTCTGTCTGTCATTAAGGTGATAAAGACATCCCTCTCTCTGTCTCTGTCCATAAGGTGATAAGACATCCCTCTCTCTGTCTCTGTCATTAAGGTGATAAAGACATCCCTCTCTGTCTGTGATAAAGACTCTCTCTCTGTCTCTGTCCATAAGGTGATAAGACATCCCTCTCTCTGTCTCTGTCATTAAGGTGATAAAGACATCCCTCTCTCTGTCTCTGTCATTAAGGTGATAAAGACATCCCTCTCTCTCTGTCATTAAGGTGATAAAGACATCCCTCTCTCTGTCTCTGTCAATAAGGTGATAAAGACATCCCTCTCTGTCTCTGTCATTAAGGTGATAAAGACATCCCTCTCTGTCATCAAGGTGATAAAATACATCCCTCTCTCTGTCTCTGTCATTAAGGTGATAAAGACATCCCTCTCTCTGTCTCTGTCATTAAGGTGATAAGACATCCCTCTCTCTGTCATTAAGGTGATAAAATACATCCCTCTCTCTGTCTCTGTCATTAAGGTGATAAGACATCCCTCTCTCTTTCTCTGTCATTAAGGTGATAAGACATCCCTCTCTCTGTCATTAAGGTGATAAAAGACATCCCTCTCTCTGTCTCTGTCATCAAGGTGATAAGACATCCCTCTCTCTCATTAAGGTGATAAAAGACATCCCTGTCTCTGTCATCAAGGTGATAAAAGACATCCCTCTCTCTGTCTCTGTCATTAAGGTGATAAGACATCTCTGTCTCTGTCTCTGTCATTAAGGTGATAAAGACATCCCTCTCTCTGTCTCTGTCATTAAGGTGATAAGACATCCCTCTCTCTGTCTGTCATTAAGGTGATAAAAGACATCCCTGATAAAAGACATCCCTGTCTCTGTCATTAAGGTGATAAAAGACATCCCTCTTCTGTCTCTGTCATTAAGGTGATAAGACATCCCTCTCTCTGTCTCTGTCATTAAGGTGATAAGACATCCCTCTGTCTGTCTCTGTCATTAAGGTGATAAGACATCCCTATCTCTGTCTCTGTCATTAAGGTGATAAAAGACATCCCTCTCTCTGTCTCTGTCATTAAGGTGATAAGACATCCCTCTCTCTGTCATCAAGGTGATAAGACATCCCTCTCTCTGTCTCTGTCATTAAGGTGATAAGACATCCCTCTCTCTGTCATTAAGGTGATAAGACATCCCTCTCTCTGTCATTAAGGTGATAAAAGACATCCCTCTCTCTGTCTCTGTCATCAAGGTGATAAGACATCCCTCTCTCTGTCATTAAGGTGATAAAAGACATCCCTGTCTCTGTCATCAAGGTGATAAAAGACATCCCTCTCTCTGTCTCTGTCATTAAGGTGATAAGACATCTCTGTCTCTGTCATTAAGGTGATAAAGACATCCCTCTCTCTGTCTCTGTCATTAAGGTGATAAAAGACATCCCTCTCTCTGTCTCTGTCATTAAGGTGATAAGACATCTCTGTCTCTGTCATTAAGGTGATAAAAGACATCCCTCTCTCTGTCTCTGTCATCAAGGTGATAAGACATCCCTCTCTCTGTCATTAAGGTGATAAAGACATCCCTCTCTCTGTCTCTGTCATTAAGGTGATAAAATACATCCCTCTCTCTGTCTCTGTCATTAAGGTGATAAAGACATCCCTCTCTCTGTCTCTGTCATTAAGGTGATAAAGACATCCATCTCTCTGTCTCTGTCCATAAGGTGATAAAAGACATCCCTCTCTCTGTCTCTGTCATTAAGGTGATAAAGACATCCCTCTCTCTGTCTCAGTCATTAAGGTGATAAAGACATCCCTCTCTCTGTCTCTGTCATTAAGGTGATAAAGAGATCTCTGTCTCTGTCATTAAGGTGATAAAGACATCCCTCTCTCTGTCTCTGTCCATAAGGTGATAAGACATCCCTCTCTCTGTCTCTGTCCATAAGGTGATAAGACATCCCTCTCTCTGTCTCTGTCATTAAGGTGATAAGACATCCCTCTCTCTGTCTCTGTCATTAAGGTGATAAAGACATCCCTCTCTCTGTCTCTGTCATTAAGGTGATAAAGAGATCTCTGTCTCTGTCATTAAGGTGATAAAGACATCCCTCTCTCTGTCTCTGTCCATAAGGTGATAAGACATCCCTCTCTCTGTCTCTGTCCATAAGGTGATAAGACATCCCTCTCTCTGTCTCTGTCATTAAGGTGATAAGACATCCCTCTCTCTGTCTCTGTCATTAAGGTGATAAGACATCCCTCTCTCTGTCTCTGTCATTAAGGTGATAAGACATCCCTCTCTCTGTCTCTGTCATTAAGGTGATAAGACATCCCTCTCTCTGTCTCTGTCATTAAGGTGATAAAGAGATCTCTGTCTCTGTCATTAAGGTGATAAAGACATCCCTCTCTCTGTCTCTGTCCATAAGGTGATAAGACATCCCTCTCTCTGTCTCTGTCCATAAGGTGATAAGACATCCCTCTCTCTGTCTCTGTCATTAAGGTGATAAGACATCCCTCTCTCTGTCTCTGTCATCAAGGTGATAAGACATCCCTCTCTCTGTCATTAAGGTGATAAAAGACATCCCTCTCTCTGTCATTAAGGTGATAAGACATCCCTCTCTCTGTCTCTGTCATTAAGGTGATAAGACATCCCTCTCTCTGTCTCTGTCCATAAGGTGATAAGACATCCCTCTGTCTGTCTCTGTCATTAAGGTGATAAGACATCCCTCTCTCTGTCTCTGTCATTAAGGTGATAAAGACATCCCTCTCTCTGTCTCTGTCATTAAGGTGATAAAGACATCCCTCTCTCTGTCTCTGTCATTAAGGTGATAAAAGACATCCCTCTCTCTGTGTCTGTCATTAAGGTGATAAAGACATCCCTCTCTCTGTCCTCTCTCTGTCTCTGTCCATAAGGTGATAAAAGACATCCCTCTCTCTGTCTCTGTCATTAAGGTGATAAAGACATCCCTCTCTCTGTCTGTCATTAAGGTGATAAAGACATCCCTCTCTCTGTCTCTGTCATTAAGGTGATAAAAGACATCCCTCTCTCTGTCTCTGTCATTAAGGTGATAAAGACATCTCTGTCTCTGTCATTAAGGTGATAAAGACATCCCTCTCTCTGTCTCTGTCATTAAGGTGATAAAGACATCCCTCTCTCTGTCTCTGTCCATAAGGTGATAAGACATCCCTCTCTCTGTCTCTGTCATTAAGGTGATAAAGACATCCCTCTCTCTGTCTCTGTCATTAAGGTGATAAAGACATCCCTCTCTCTGTCTCTGTCATTAAGGTGATAAAGACATCCCTCTCTCTGTCTCTGTCATTAAGGTGATAAAGACATCCCTCTCTGTGTCTCTGTCCATAAGGTGATAAAGACATCTCTGTCTCTGTCTCTGTCATTAAGGTGATAAAGACATCCCTCTCTCTGTCTCTGTCATTAAGGTGATAAAGAGATCTCTGTCTCTGTCCATAAGGTGATAAAGACATCCCTCTCTCTGTCTCTGTCATTAAGGTGATAAGACATCCCTCTCTCTGTCTCTGTCATTAAGGTGATAAAGACATCTCTGTCTCTGTCATTAAGGTGATAAAGACATCCCTCTCTCTGTCTCTGTCCATAAGGTGATAAAGACATCTCTGTCTCTGTCATTAAGGTAATAAAGGACATCCCTCTCTCTGTCTCTGTCATTAAGGTGATAAAGACATCCCTCTCTCTGTCTCTGTCCATAAGGTGATTAAGCGAATGCTGGCTGAGACTACCAGTGGCGGGGTGACAGTCAACGACGTTATGATGCACTACACCCTCAACTCTCTGCCCTTCGGGGGTGTAGGTAAGAAGTGTTCTATGATACTTTACACGTACGCCAAGTCTTTGGGATGTTGCCTAGCACAGACCTAGGTTGGCAAGCTAGCCGGTATTGGGTCGATGCTGGAACGAATTGCAAAAATCGCTGAAGTTTGAGACTTTTATCTCCCTCACCAACTTCAAACATCTGCTAGCTGAGCAGCTAACCGATCGCTGTAGCTGTACATAATCTATTGGTAAATAGCACACCCATTTTTACTTACCTCATCCCCATACTGTTTTTATTTATTTACTTTTCTGCTCTTTTGCACACCAATATCTCTACCTGTACATGACCATCTGATCATTTATCACTCCAGTGTTAATCTGCAAAATTGTAATTATTCGCCTACCTCCTCATGCCTTTTGCACACAATGTATATAGACTCCACTTTTTTTCTATTGTGTTATTGACTTGTTAATTGTTTACTCCATGTGTAACTCTGTGTTGTCTGTTCACACTGCTATGCTTTATCTTGGCCAGGTCGCAGTTCCAAATGAGAACTTGTTCTCAACTAGCCTACCTGGTTAAATAAAGGTGTTCTCAACTAGCCTACCTGGTTAAATAAAGGTGTTCTCAACTAGCCTACCTGATTAAATAAAGGTGTTCTCAACTAGCCTACCTGGTTAAATAAAGGTGTTCTCAACTAGCCTACCTGGTTAAATAAAGGTGTTCTCAACTAGCCTACCTGGTTAAATAAAGGTGTTCTCAACTAGCCTACCTGATTAAATAAAGGTGTTCTCAACTAGCCTACCTGGTTAAATAAAGGTGTTCTCAACTAGCCTACCTGGTTAAATAAAGGTGTTCTCAACTAGCCTACCTGATTAAATAAAGGTGTTCTCAACTAGCCTACCTGGTTAAATAAAGGTGTTCTCAACTAGCCTACCTGGTTAAATAAAGGTGTTCTCAACTAGCCTACCTGGTTAAATAAAGGTGTTCTCAACTAGCCTACCTGATTAAATAAAGGTGTTCTCAACTAGCCTACCTGATTAAATAAAGGTGTTCTCAACTAGCCTACCTGATTAAATAAAGGTGTTCTCAACTAGCCTACCTGGTTAAATAAAGGTGTTCTCAACTAGCCTACCTGATTAAATAAAGGTGTTCTCAACTAGCCTACCTGGTTAAATAAAGGTGTTCTCAACTAGCCTACCTGGTTAAATAAAGGTGTTCTCAACTAGCCTACCTGGTTAAATAAAGGTGAAATAAAACATAATAAACTGATTGCAGCCACTTCCAGGCCCAACCACAGCTTGCCACTACAATAGTCATGCCTACGGCAGTCCAATGGTGGCTTGCCTGCGGTAGACAGACAGACTGAGTCTAAATTCACCCTTTGCCCAAATGCCCCCACTAACTTGTTGCCTATGGTAACAGAACCTCATTCCAACACTGCCACACATTTGTTCAGGACCAACACCCTGCTAGTCAAGCCTTGGCAAAACAGAACATTTGCAAGCAACAAACGTAGTGCGTCCTCAGGACTGATTTTACGGGTAGCCTGAGTCGGAGGGCAGCGCATCCTTGGGACTGAGTCGGAGGGCAGCGCATCCTTGGGACTGAGTCGGAGGGTAGCGCATCCTTGGGACTGAGTCGGAGGGTAGCCTGAGTTGGTGGGTAGCCTGAGTCGGAGGGCATCGCATCCTTGGGACTGAGTCGGAGGGCAGCGCATCCTTGGGACTGAGTTGGAGGGCAGCGCATCCTTGGGACTGAGTCGGAGGGCAGCGCATCCTTGGGACTGAGTCGGAGGGCAGCGCATCCTTGGGACTGAGTTGGAGGGCAGCGCATCCTTGGGACTGAGTTGGAGGGCAGCGCATCCTTGGGACTGAGTTGGAGGGCAGCGCATCCTTGGGACTGAGTCGGAGGGTAGCGCATCCTTGGGACTGAGTCGAGGGCATCGCATCCTTGGGACTGAGTCGGAGGGTAGCCTGAGTTGGAGGGTAGTGGATCCTTGGGACTGAGTCGGAGAGTAGCCTGAGTTGGAGAGTAGCACGTCCTTGGGACTGAGTCGGAGGGTAGCTTGAGTTGGAGAGTAGCACGTCCTTGGGACTGAGTCGGAAAAATACTGCTAGAGCATCATGCAGCTAACGTCTAATCCTTAACAACAAGTCACATGAACCCCTGACCCCCTACCCCCCTTATTTGACCCTTGCCCTGTGACCTCTGAACCCCACAGGTCAGAGTGGAACAGGCAGGTATCATGGGAAACACAGCTTTGACCAGTTCAGCCACCATCGGGCGTGTCTGGTCAAGTCCCTGGGCATGGAGCGGGTCAACATCCACCCCAGAACCACCAGAAGGTTCGCAGGGTCAGGCTGGCCATGAGGACCCCACTGGTCGACTTCTCGGTCTCTTTGTCACCTTGACTGCCATCCTGCTAATTGCTGGTGGCCTGAACTGCACCTGTTGGAGGGTCTGGCAAATCTGGCACTAGTCTATACCTGTATTGGCCGACGTACACTACCGTTCAGCAGTTTGGGGTCACTTAGAAATGTCCTTGTTTTTGAAAGAAAAGCACATTTTATGTCCATTAAAATAACATAAAATTGATCAGAAATACAGTAAATTACTATTGTAGCTGGAAACGGCAGAGTTTCTTTGTTTCTGGCCATTTTGAGCCTGTAATCGAACCCACAAATGCTGAGGCTCCAGATACTCAACTAGTCTAAAGAAGGCCAGTTTTATTGCTTCTTTAATCAGAACAACAGTTTTCAGCTGTGCTAACATAATTGCAAAACAGTTTTCTAATGACCAATTAGCCCTTTAAAATGATAAACTTGGATTAGCTAACACAACGTGCCATTGGAACACAGGAGTGATGGTTGCTGATAAAGGTCCTCTGTACACCTATGTAGATATTCCATAAAAAAATCAGCCGTTTCCAGCTACAATAGTCATTTACAACATTAACAATGTCTAAACTGTATTTCTGATCAATTTGATGTTATTTTAATGGACAAAAACTGTGCTTTTTCTTTTCAAAAACAAGGACATTACCAAGTGACCCCAAACTGTTGAACGATAGTGCACATTCAACAAAAGACATGTCCCTGTGTCTGGTTTCCTTGGCTTTAGAATATTGTCTATTGTCTTTGTGTGTCTGTCTCTGTGACTAAACACCTTGTTGGTGCCAAACTCTTGACTGCTGTTTGTGGTTTTTGGCTTTCCACCCCCCAATCCTCTGTAATGACGATGAGCCACTGACTTTGCTGCTGGCGAGCCGTCGGACGCTTGGTCGACGTATGGTTGTCTAATAAACACAGTTTATAATCTTCCATTTTAATCTATCATTTCATTCCAATCAGACAGCCAAGTTGTAATTCAGCGTTGATTGTTTACCTCTACCTCAAGATCTAGAATGACCAAAACTGCTCTCACATATAATGTCACATAGGAGAGGTTTGCTGGAATGGAAAGCAACACACACTAACTAACATTGTGCATCGCTGATTTTCGACTAAAATTCCAAATAACTTTCACACATGTCCCAGGTTTTTTTCAAAAATCCTGGTTGGAGGATTCCGGATTTCCTGCTGCTTCCTTCCTGATTTTGGGGGATCTTCCCACTGAGATTTATGGGAAACGCTGCATGAACGTCATAACGTTTAATGTTTCTAACCCTTACTGCCCCCCCACAGGTCAGAGTGGAACAGGCAGGTATCATGGGAAACACACCTTTGACCAGTTAAGCCACCATCGGGCGTGTCTGGTCAAGTCCCTGGGCATGGAGCGGGTCAACATGCCGCGGTATCCGCCCCAGAACCACCAGAAGGCTCGCAGGGTCAGGCTGGCCATGAGGACCCCACTGGTTGACTTCTCCAAGGGCACCTACATCTGGGCCGTCACGGCGTCCATTGTGGCTCTGGGACTCCTGGTCGCCCTGACTGTGATTCTAATACTAGCGGCCGGCGTCAGCTGTACCTGTTGGTGATTGATGGATAGACACAGGGGGGTTCATGGGGATAGTGGGGGTTAGTGGGGTTCGTGGGGGTTAGTGGGGTTAGTGGGGGTTCATGGGGGTTAGGGGGGGGGGTTAGAGGGGGGTTCGTGGGGGTTAGGGGGGGGTTAGTGGGGGTTAGTGGGGGGTTCATGGGGATAGTGGGGGTTAGTGGGGGGTTCATGGGGGTTAGGGGGTTCAGTGGGGGTTCATGGGGGTTAGGGGGGGGGGGGTTCATGGGGGTTAGGGGGGGTTCATGGGGGTTAGGGGGGGTTCATGGGGGTTAGGGGAGGGGTTCATGGGGGTTAGGGGGGGGTTCAGTGGGGGTTCATGGGGTTCAGTGGGGGGTTCATGGGGGGGGGGGGGAGGGGTTCATGGGGATAGTGGGGGTTAGTGGGGGTTCATGGGGGGTTAGTGGGGGTTAGGGGGGGTTCATGGGGGTTAGGGGGGGGGTTCATGGGGATAGTGGGGGTTCATGGGGGTTAGGGGGGGGTTATGTGGGGGTTAGTGGGGGGTTCATGGGGTTAGTGGGGGGTTCATGGGGATAGTGGGGGTTAGTGGGGGTTCATGGGGGGGGGGTTCAGGGGGGTTAGGGGGGTTCAGAGGGGGTTCATGGGGATAGTGGGGGTTCATGGGGGTTAGGGGGGGGTTCATGGGGATAGTGGGGGTTAGTGGGGGTTCATGGGGGTTAGGGGGTTCATGGGGATAGTGGGGTTCGTGGGGGTTAGGGGGTTCATGGGGATAGTGGGGGGGGTTCATGGGGGTTAGGGGGGGGGTTCATGGGGATAGTGGGGGTTAGGGGGGTTCATGGGGGTTAGGGGGGTTCATGGGGATAGTGGGGGTTCATGGGGGTTAGAGGGGGGTTCATGGGGATAGTGGGGGTTAGTGGGGGTTCATGGGGATAGTGGGGGTTCATGGGGGTTAGAGGGGGGTTCATGGGGGTTAGAAGGGGGTTCATGGGGGTTAGGGGGGGGTTCATGGGGGTTAGTGGGGGGGTTCATGGGGATAGTGGGGGTTAGTGGGGGGTTCATGAGGATAGTGGGGGTTAGTGGGGTTCATGGGGGGGGGGTTAGGGGGGTTCATGGGGGTTAGAGGGGGTTCATGGGGATAGTGGGGGTTCATGGGGATAGTGGGGGTTAGTGGGGTTAGGGGGGGGTTCATGGGGATAGTGGGGTTAGTGGGGGTTCATGGGGGTTAGAGGGGGGTTCATGGGGGTTAGGGGGGGTTCATGGGGATAGTGGGGGTTCAGGGGGTTAGGGGGGGTTCATGGGGGTTAGAGGGGGGGTTCATGGGGATAGTGGGGGTTAGGGGGTTCATGGGGGGAGGTTCATGGGGGTTAATGGGGGGGGTTCATGGGGTTTAGTGGGGGTTAGTTGGGGTTAGGGTTGCATTTTTGGAATCGTTCACAAAAATTCCCTGTTTTTTCCAGAAATCCTGTTTGGAAGATTTCTGATTTCCGGCTTCTTCCTTTATGATTACGGGAATCTTCCTTACTGGGGTTTCTCAGGACAACCTGAGAATCTTGGGAAAGAGTGGAGACACAGTGAACTGTTGTATTAATTCATAAAGGTCAAGGCATTATGTGAATATTATTGGTTTGTTTGTCCATGTCTTCCTTTTCTATTATGTCTGTTGTATGAATTTGGATCTAATGACTGTTTTTCCAAGTTTATTTATATTTTTAAATGATATTATAAAATACTATTTATGTATTTTATAAATACATAAAATACTATTTACTATTTTATCTCTCAAACAACAGTTCAAATGAGGAAGTAGACTAATCCATTAACAACCATGTCTTTAGTAGGTCTGATGTTCTGCTCACATAAACCTTTGATGAATATGTCCCAGTGTCTTTCCTTTACAGTGGAAGGTGGTACTAGAGGAGAGGAGGGGGGGGGATGTAGCTGTCAGCGTTGTTTTTATTCTCCTGCTGTACTTGGTAGCCCTGCCTGGTCGGTACAATAATGTCAATTCGATCTTTATTGGCCAATTCTGGACGTGCCTTTTGTGTCTCTCCTGCAACAGTTGCACACATCCCAGGTTCCATCCCAAATTACATACTATTCCCGATATGGTGCACTACTCTTGAACAGGGCCTATGGTCAAAAGTAGTGCTCTATACAGGGAATAGAATGCCATTTGGGCCACACATACAATACACTTCTCCCCTGGAGAGTTCAGGAAGTGTGAAATCAAATGTATGTCTATAAATAATACTCAATATAACAGAAGACACACTATCTTTTATTAGTATCACTAAATAGTATATATTTAAGCAATACGGCCCAAGGGGTGTGGTATATAGCTAATATACCACAGCTAACGTCTGTTCTTAAGCACGACGCAACGCAGAGTGCCTGCATACATCTATTAGCCGTGATATATTAACCATATACCACGGCTAACGTCTGTTCTTCAGCACGACGCAACGCAGAGTGCCTGCACACATCTATCAACCGTGGTATATTAACCATATACCACAGCAAACGTCTGTTCTTAAGCACGACGCAACGCAGAGTGCCTGCATACATCTATTAGCCATATACCACAAAGGTGTCTTATTGCACTTATAAACTGGTTACCAACATACACAGAACAGTAAACAAGTAGTTTTGAGTCATACCTGTGGTATATTTAAGCAATAAGGCACGAGGGGGTGTGGTATATGGCCAATATACCACGGCTAAGGGCTGTTCTTAGGCAAAACCGCAACGCAACCGCCTTGTTGCTGTTATAAACTGGTTACCAACGTAATTAAAGCAGTAACAATACATGTTTTTCCATACCGTATATCAGACCATAAACCACGGCTGTCAGCCAATCAGCATGCAGGACTCAAAATACACAGTTTATAATACCAATTTAGGTCATTACCTAAAGTTCAGACTGTAGAACCTTTGGATTGTGTTTGTTTTTTACCCAGAGTTTATACACAGTACTGTGTTTAGGCTGTTACAAATAATTATACATTAAACACCAGGTGGCAGCAGAGAGCTGCTCTGATTTTACAAAACCGTTATCATAAATAACCAGCCTGTTACATGCTGTTGGATGGCTTTCTCTCCTCAGCCATCTAATAGCCTGGTGGTTAATGCTGGCGAATACAGCCAGGCATTATGGAGTAATTGTTCACTCACTGTTGTCAATAAAAAACAAATTGTGTTGTCAATTCTTTTTTAAACAATAGTGTTGTCAATAAAAAACAATTATGGTGTAATCTGTAATGTCTCTATTAGTCTAGTCTGGGTCTGGTCTGGTTTAGTCTAGTGTGGTCTTTGTTCATCTGGTTTAGTCTGGTCTAATGTGGTCTGGTTTAGTCTAGTGTGGTCTGGTTTAGTCTGTGTGGTCTGGTTTAGTCTAGTGTGGTCTGGTTTAGTCTGTGTGGTATAGTGTAGTCTGCTCTAGTGTGGTCTAGTCTAGTGGGTCTGGTTTAGTCTGGTCTAATGGTCTGGTTTAGTCTAGTGTGGTATAGTGTAGTCTGCTCTAGTGTGGTCTAGTCTAGTGTGGTCTGGTCTGGTTTTATCTGGCCTAGTTTAGTCTGGTCTAGTGTAGTGTGGTCTGGTCTAGTGTAGTCTGGTCTAGTTTTATCTGGCCTAGTTTAGTCTGGTCTAGTGTAGTGTGGTCTGGTCTAGTGTAGTGTGGTCTAGTGTAGTCTGGTCTGGGTCTAGTCTAGTGTGGTCTGGTATAGTGTAGTCTGGTTTGGGTCTAGTCTAGTGTGGTCTGGTATAGTGTAGTCTGGTCTAGTCTAGTGTGGTCTGGTATAGTGTAGTGTGGTCTGGCCTAGTGTGGTCTGGTATAGTGTAGTCTGGTCTGGTTTTATCTGGCCTAGTTTAGTCTGGTCTAGTGTAGTGTGGTCTAGTGTAGTGTGGTCTGGTCTAGTGGTCTGGTCTGGGTCTAGTGTGGTCTGGTATAGTGTAGTCTGGTCTGGGTCTAGTCTAATGTGGTCTGGTCTGTGTGGTCTGGTATAGTGTAGTGTGGTCTGGGTCTAGTCTAGTGTGGTCTGGTATAGTGTAGTCTGGTCTGGTCTAGTGTAGTCTGGTTTGGGTCTAGTCTAGTGTGGTCTGGTATAGTGTAGTCTGGTCTGGTATAGTGTAGTCTAGTGTGGTCTGGTATAGTGTAGTCTGGTCTGGGTCTAGTCTAGAGTGGGGTTGTCTCGGTCTAGTCTAGTGTGGCCTGGTCTAGTGTAGTCTGGTACCATAAAGCTACACATACCCAGTACTGTGGAACAGAGGGAGTCGAGGTGGGGAGGTCTAGGCCTCTGGGAGTCAAGGGGGAGAAACACTGGACAGTAGTTGGCATTTTTTGGTTGAGAAGACAGCGTCATATAACCAGATTACAACCAGATGGTCTCTGTTAGAAGCAGGTAAAGACATAATTATTATGAGAAGGGTATAAATCATATTGATCATAGCAGATGTAAATGTATTGGTGTAGAGGGGGATTGATCGTAGCAGATGTAAATGTATTGGTGTAGAGGGGGATTGATCGTAGCAGATGTAAATGTATTGGTGTAGAGGGGGATTGATCATAGCAAATGTAAATGTATTGGTGTAGAGGGGGATTGATCATAGCAAATGAAATGTATTGGTGTAGAGGGGGATTGATCATAGCAAATGTAAATGTATTGGTGTAGAGGGGGATTGATCATAGCAAATGTAAATGTATTGGTGTAGAGGGGGATTGATCATAGCAAATGTAAATGTATTGGTGTAGAGGGGGATTGATCATAGCAAATGTAAATGTATTGGTGTAGAGGGGGATTGATCATAGCAAATGTAAATGTATTGGTGTAGAGGGGGATTGATCATAGCAAATGTAAATGTATTGGTGTAGAGGGGGATTCAGCTATATTTACTATATTTATATCTGCGACATACAGAACATTTCAACATGTTTAATTTGTATAGGTTTAGGCTGGGGGACTCTTTGCTGAGCCCTTAAACTTAATCGAGGAATTTCAGATCTACAGGAGTGTCTAGGGGTTGATTTGGAACATAGCCTAGCAGAGTGAGGTTCAGAGCAAGGGCACCTTGGGACCAAGCTCTCTCTCTCTCTCTCTTCTCTCCCTCTCCCTCCTCTCTCTCTCTCTCTCTCTCTCTCCTCTCTCTCTCTCTCTCTCCTCTCTCTCTCTCTCTCTCTCTCCCTCTCCTCTCTCTCTCTCTCTCTCTCTCTCTCTCTCTCTCTCTCCCTCACTTTCTCTCCGTCTCTAAAGTCAACGTTTATGATCTTATCATATAACACATACTGCTATATATTCCTGAGACCCCTGCTATTTATGTTTCACCTCTCT
Organism: Oncorhynchus gorbuscha; assembly: GCF_021184085.1. Lineage (NCBI taxonomy): Eukaryota > Metazoa > Chordata > Actinopteri > Salmoniformes > Salmonidae > Oncorhynchus > Oncorhynchus gorbuscha. The sequence continues at coordinate 6,828,306 of NC_060185.1, read as the reverse complement.
AAAAGAAAATGTGTTTTTGGACGGTGTCTCTGAAGGCCATTGCGTGCCGCTGTGTTAGGTCCTGTTGTACCTTTAACAGGACATTCTGGGCTTTTCAGCGATGTCGCGTGTGTGGGGGGGGGGGGTCACCTTGATAGTTGTTTATTTTGGTCCTTCAAATGGCTACCACCACAAATACCATCACAATTAGCACATTTTATGGTAAGTGTGTGTAATCGTGAGAGTTTGTTTATAAATGTCCTCTGTAGTGGACAACAGGATGTTAATAAATGTCCTCTGTAGTGGACAACAGGATGTTAATAAATGTCCTCTGTAGTGGACAACAGGATGTTAATAAATGTCCTCTGTAGTGGACAACAGGATGTTAATAAATGTCCTCTGTAGTTGTAACGGCGTTCGTCTGTTTGAAAGAAGAGAGTCGGACCGAAATGCAGCGTGTTGGTTACTCATGACTTTAATGAATGAAAAACGCGGTACATGAAATAACTGATACTAACTACAAAAACAACAGAACGGAACGTGAAACTAATTACAGCCTATCTGGTGACTACAACACAGAGACAGGAACAAACACCCACCAAATACAAAGCGAAACCATGGCTCCCTAAATACGGTTCCCAATCAGAGACAACGAAGATCACCTGACTCTGATTGAGAATCGCCTTTGGCAGCCAAGCCTATACAACACCCCTAATCAGCCGCGATCCCAAATACTACAAACCCCAATACGAAAAAAAACATATAAACCCATGTCACACCCTGGCCTACCCAAACATATAACAAAAACACAAAATACAATGACCAAGGCGTGACAGAACCCCCCCCCCCCCCTAAGGTGCGGACTCCCGGACGCACCTCAAAAGCATAGGAAGGGTCCGGGTGGGCATCTGTCCATGGTGGCGGTTCTGGCTCGGGACGTGGACCCCACTCCATTAATGTCCTTGTTCCTCCTCTTCGCGTCCTGGGATAGTCCACCCTCTCCGCCGAACATGGCCTAATAGTCCTCACCCAGATCCCCACATAACTGAGGAGCAGCTCGGGACAGAGGGGCAGCTCGGGACCGAAGCAGCCCGGGACTGAGGGGAAGCCCGGGACTGAGGGGAAGCCCGGGACTGAGGGGAAGCCCAGTACTGAGAGGAAGCCCAGTACTGAGAGGAAGCCCAGTACTGAGAGGAAACCCAGTACTGAGAGGAAGCCCAGTACTGAGATGAAGCTCAGGCAGGTAGTAGGCTCCGGTAAATCCTGGCTGGCTGGCGGAACTGGAAGATTCAGGTTGACAAGCAGATCTGGAAGAGACTGGTTGTCTGGCAGATCTGGAAGAGACTGGTTGTCTGGCAGATCTGGAAGAGACTGGTTGTCTGGCAGATCTGGAAGAGACTGGTTGTCTGGCAGATCTGGAAGAGACTGGTTGTCTGGCGGCGCTGGGCTGACTGGCGGCACTGGCGGCGCTGGGCAGACTGGGAGCATTGGCGGCGCTGGGCAGACTGGGAGCACTGGCGGCGCTGGGCAGACTGGGAGCACTGGCGGCGCTGGGCAGAGTGGGAGCACTGGCGGCGCTGGGCAGACTGGGAGCACTGGCGGCGCTGGGCAGACGGGAGACTCCGGCAGCGCAGGAGAGGACAAAGGCTCTGGCTGCGCTAAACAAGCGGGAGACTCTGACAGTGCAGGAGAGGAGAAAAGCGCTGGCTGCGCTGAACAGGCGAGGCGCACTGGAGGCCTGGTGCGTGGTGCTGGAACTGGTGCTACTGGATCGAGGACACGCACAGGAAGCCTGGTGCGGGGAGCTGCTACCGGAGGACTGGTGTGTGGAGTTGGCTCTGGATAGACCGGACCGTGCAGGCGCACTGGAGCTCTTGAGCACCGAGCCTGCCCAAGCTTACCTGGCTCTCGATGCCCACTCTAGCCCGGCCAATAGGAAGGGCTGGTATGTGCCGCACCTGGCTATGCACTCGCACTGGAAACACCGTGCGCTCCATAGCATAACACGGTGCCTGCCCGGTCTCTCTAGCCCAACGGTGAGCACAGGGAGTTTGCGCAGGTCACCTACCTGGCATAACCATACTCCCTTCTAGCCCCCCCCAATAATTTTTTGGGGGCTGCTTTTCAGGCTTCCAACAGCGTCGCCGTGCTGCCTCCTCATACCAGCGCCTCTCCGCTTTAGCTGCATCTATTTCTTCCTTGGGACGGCGATATTCTCCAGGCTGAGCCCAGGGTCCTTTTCCGTCTAATATCATCTCCCAAGACCAGAAGTCCTTATATTGCTGCTCCTCACAATTAACAGGGAGAGTAGGCTCAGGTCTGACTCCTGACTCAGCCACTCTCTCTCTGCGCTCTCCCCCAATAAATAATTGGGGGTTACTTTCGGTTTTCGCTCTGCGTCGCCGTGTTTTCCTTTTTGACTCCATTCGCCTGTAGCCCTCTTCGCACTGCTGAAGCGAATCCCAGGCGGGCGCCTAAACTCTCTCTGGGTCGGCCGCCCACCTGTCGATTTCTTCCCACGTCGTATACTCCATGCCTCTACCGTCCATAACGTCCTCCTTTCGCTCCTGCCAGTTCACACACTGCTCGGTCCGTGAGTGGTGGGTGATTCTGTAACGGAGTTCGTCTGTTGAAAGAAGAGAGTCGGACCGAAATGCAGCGTGTTGGTTACTCATGACTTTAATGAATGAAAAACGCGGTACATGAAATAACTGAAACTAAATACAAAAACAACAGAACGGAACGTGAAACTAATTACAGCCTATCTGGTGACTACAACACAGAGACAGGTACAATCACCCACGAAATACAAAGCGAAACCATGGCTCCCTAAATACGGTTCCCAATCAGAGACAACGAAGATCACCTGACTCTGATTGAGAATCGCCTCAGGCAGCCAAGCCTATACAACACTCCTAAACAGCCGCGATCCCAAATAATACAAACCCCAATACGAAAAACAACATATAAACCCATGTCACACCCTGGCCTACCCAAACATATAACAAAAACACAAAATACAATGACCAAGGCATGACAGTAGTGGACATCAGGATGTTATTAAATATCCTCTGTAGTGGACATCAGGATGCTATTAAATGTCCTCTGTAGTGGACATCAGGATGTTATTAAATGTCCTCTGTAGTGGACAACAATATGTTTATAAATGTCCTCTGTAGTGGACAACAATATGTTTATAAATGTCCTCTGTAGTGGACAACAGGATGTTATTAAATGTCCTCTGTAGTGGACAACAGGATGTTATTAAATGTCCTCTGTAGTGGACATCAGGATGCTATTAAACGTCCTCTGTAGTGGACAACAGGATGTTATTAAATGTCCTCTGTAGTGGACATCAGGATGTTATTAAATGTCCTCTGTAGTGGACAACAGGATGTTATTAAATGTCCTCTGTAGTGGACATCAGGATGCTATTAAATGTCCTCTGTAGTGGACATCAGGATGCTATTAAATGTCCTCTGTAGTGGACATCAGGATGCTATTAAATGTCCTCTGTAGTGGACATCAGGATGTTATTAAATGTCCTCTGTAGTGGACATCAGGATGTTATTAAATGTCCTCTGTAGTGGACAACAATATGTTTATAAATGTCCTCTGTAGTGGACAACAGGATGTTATTAAATGTCCTCTGTAGTGGACAACAGGATGTTATTAAATGTCCTCTGTAGTGGACAACAGGATGTTATTAAATGTCCTCTGTAGTGGACATCAGGATGCTATTAAATGTCCTCTGTAGTGGACAACAGGATGTTATTAAATGTCCTCTGTAGTGGACATCAGGATGTTATTAAATGTCCTCTGTAGTGGACAACAGGATGTTATTAAATGTCCTCTGTAGTGGACAACAGGATGTTATTAAATGTCCTCTGTAGTGGACAACAGGATGTTATTAAATGTCCTCTGTAGTGGACAACAATATGTTTATAAATGTCCTCTGTAGTGGACAACAGGATGTTATTAAATGTCCTTTGCAGTGGACAACAGGATGTTATTAAATGTCCTCTGTAGTGGACAACAGGATGTTATTAAATGTCCTCTGTAGTGGACAACATGTTATTAAATGTCCTCTGTAGTGGACAACAATATGTTATTAAATGTCCTCTGTAGTGGACAACAGGATGTTATTAAATGTCCTCTGTAGTGGACAACATGTTATTAAATGTCCTCTGTAGTGGACAACATGTTATTAAATGTCCTCTGTAGTGGACTATTTAATTAATATTTTTTTCATTGGCAAGATTAGAAAACGTACACATGACATGCCAGCAACAGACGCTGACCCTACACATCCAAGTATATCTGACCAAATTATGAAAGACAGGAATTGTCATTTTTAATTCCATAAAGTGAGCGTGGAAGAGGTTAAAAAAATATGATTGTCTATCAACATTGACAAGCCACTGGGGTCTGACAACTTGGGTGGAAAATGTCTAAGGATGATAACGGACGATATTACCACTCCTATTTGCCATATCTTCAATTTAAGCATACTAGAAAGTGTGTGTCCTCAGGCCTGGAGGGAAGCTGAAGTCATTCCGCTAACTAAGAATAGTAAAGCCTCCTTTACTGGCTCAAGCGGCCGACTTTTATCAACCCCTTGTAAAGTTTTGTAAAAAATTGTGTTTGACCAGATACATTGCTATTTTACAGTAAACAAATTGACAACTGACATTCAGCACGCGTATAAGGAAGGAAATTCAACAAGCACAGCACACACAAATGACTGATGATTGGCTGAGAGAAATTGATGATAAAAAGATTGTGGGCACTGTTTTATTAGACTTCAGTGCAGCTTTTGACATTATCGATCATAGTCTGATGCTGGAAAAACATATGTGTTATGGCTTTACATCCCCTGCTATATTGTGGATAAAGAGTTACCTGTCTAACATAACACAGAAGGTGTTCTTTTAATGGAAGCCTCCCCAACATAATCCAGGTAGAGTCAGGAATTCCCCAGGGCAGCTGTCTAGGCTCCTTACTTTTTTCAATCTTTACTAATGACATGCTTTGAGTAAAGTACACAGAGTAAAGTATATGTACACAGAGAGCAAACATTAATCATATGCATGTCAATCTCTACCCCACAAGACATGCCACCAGAGGTCTGTTTAAACTACTGGTACACAGCTCAGACACCCCATGCATACCCCACAAGACATGCCACCAGAGGTCTCTTCACAGTCCCCAAGTCCAGAACAGACTACGGGAGGCGATCTATAATTATAATATGATTTATTATATGATCTAATACTATAATATGATCTATAACTATAATATGATCTATAACTATAATATGATCTATAACTATAATATGATTTATAACTATAATATGATCTATAACTATAATATGATCTATAATTATAATATGATTTATTATATGATCTAATACTATAATATGATCTATAACTATAATATGATCTATAACTATAATATGATCTATAACTATAATATGATCTATAACTATAATATGATCTATAATTATAATATGATTTATTATATGATCTAATACTATAATATGATCTATAACTATAATATGATCTATAACTATAATATGATCTATAACTATAATATGATCTATAATATGATCTATAACTATAATCTGATCTATAACTATAATATAATCTGATCTATTACTATAATATGATCTATAACTATAATATGATCTATAACTATAATATGATCTATAACTATAATATGATCTATAACTATAATCTGATCTATAATATGATCTATAACTATAATATGATCTATTACTATAATATGATCTATAACTATAATATGATCTATACACTATAAAATGATCTATAACTATAATATGATCTATAATATGATCTATAACTATAATATGATCTATTACTATAATATGATCTATAACTATAATATGATCTATAACTATAATCTGATCTATAATATGATCTATAACTA
>NC_060185.1:6812378-6817378 GCF_021184085.1 Oncorhynchus gorbuscha | reverse complement strand
TCCAGTCCTCCTAACAACCAGTCCTCCTAACATCCAGTCCTCCTAACATCCAGTCCTCCTAACAACCAGTCCTCCTAACAACCAGTCCTCCTAACAACCAGTCCTCCTAACAACCAGTCCTCCTAACAACCAGTCCTCCTAACAACCAGTCCTCCTAACATCCAGTCCTCCTAACAACCAGTCCTCCTAACAACCAGTCCTCCTAACATCCAGTCCTCCTAACATCCAGTCCTCCTAACAACCAGTCCTCCTAACATCCAGTCCTCCTAACAACCAGTCCTCCTAACAACCAGTCCTCCTAACAACCAGTCCTCCTAACAACCAGTCCTCCTAACAACCAGTCCTCCTAACAACCAGTCCTCCTAACAACCAGTCCTCCTAACATCCAGTCCTCCTAACAACCAGTCCTCCTAACAACCAGTCCTCCTAACAACCAGTCCTCCTAACAACCAGTCCTCCTAACATCCAGTCCTCCTAACAACAGTCCTCCTAACAACCAGTCCTCCTAACAACCAGTCCTCCTAACAACCAGTCCTCCTAACATCCAGTCCTCCTAACAACCAGTCCCCTAACAACCAGTCCCCCTAACATCCAGTCCCCCTAACATCCAGTCCTCCTAACATCCAGTCCTCCTAACAACCAGTCCCCTAACAACCAGTCCTCCTAACATCCAGTCCCCCTAACAACCAGTCCTCCTAACATCCAGTCCTCCTAACATCCAGTCCTCCTAACAACCAGTCCTTTGACTGTGAAGCAGAAGATACATCTTTAAATGTTAATATTTGGTTGTGTTGACAAACAAACACAATTCAATATCCAGTGTGTCTATAAATGTATCATTTCTGTTGGATTCACATCTCCATCTCAACCCAAAAATCCAAGTTGTAGAACTTGACAAAATCAAATGAAGTCAAACTTTAAATGCATTTAAAGTTTGCTTTGATTTAGTCCAATTCTTTAACTTAGATTTTAGGTTGAGACGTGAATCCAACATATTAATTATTAACTTGAAATCAACCAAAGCTTGAATCCCTAGGTCTATATGTACCGTCCTGTTTTTAGTTGAACCCTGAACCCTGAACCCTGGGTTGAACTCAAACAATAACTGTTGATGACAATGTCACGTTTGTCGTAAGAATTACCGGACCAAGATGCAGCATGATAGGGTTTATTAATTGAAATGCACAAAGACAATAAAGAATAAACGAAACGTGAAGACAATGAAGTGCTCACAGGCAACTACACAATAACAAAATCCCACAAACACAGGTGGGAAAAATAACTACTTAAATATGATCCCCAATTAGAGTCAATGATTACCAGCTGCCTCTAATTGGGAATCATACAAAATCACCAATATAGAAAAAGAAACTAGAACACAACATAGACATAGATATACTAGATCACCCCCTAGTCACGCCCTGACCAACTACACCATAGAGAAACAATGGTTCTCTATGGTCAGGGCGTGACAGACGCAAATATTATATACGCAGAAATAATATAATTGATATATACTGTATAACTTCTAGAGTATGGTTACATTTCATTTGCTTTGTTAAAACCTATCCTTTGGAATGACGTTGACAGCAACAGTGAATCAAGAGATCTCTCAAGAATCCTTCTCCCAATAACACAATGGTAGTTGACAGGGATAAATATCAAGGCGAAGCTGGGCTTGGTTAAAACCCTGGATGGGAGACCAAGGCTGTAAATAAATCAATTCTCCAGTAGGAGATGCTTCCTGGCCTATTGTCGTTGTTTTTTAAAGCGGATATAACGTTGAAGATCTGACGTTGTTTCAAAGGTACAAATTCAACATATTTTATTATACAAGGTTTGTCTATGTTTAAAATTGGTTACCATGATGACATTATACTGTGGTTGAAATAACACCCTCAAAACAACAGTTGTAGACTGTTGATGACTTTCTGCAATTTTTGTTTATTTTCCACGTAGATTCCATGTTACAATACGTTGCCAAATGACGTTGAAATAACGTTGATTCAACCGGCTTGTGCCCAGTGGGTTTTTCTTCTTCTGTTGCTATGGTAACTCATAACCCCTACTGACCTTGGCATGTACACACACAAACACTCTACACAATGCCAGAATGCATGACTGAAAAGATGGTTCTTCATCACAACACAACAGACATCACATCATCCCTGCAGTCAACACTTTACATTGGTAGTGGTAACTCTCTCCTCCTCTCTCTCGCCATCTCTCTGTCTCCCTCTCTCTGTCTCTCTGTCTCTCTGTCTCTGTCCGTCCATCCCTCTGTCCGTCCGTCTCTCTCTCTCTCTCTCTGTCCATCTCTGTCTCTCTCTGTCTGTCTCTCTGTCTCTGTCCGTCCATCCCTCTCTGTCCGTCCGTCTCTCTCTCTCTCTCTCTCTCTCTCTCTGTCTCTCTCTCTCTCTCTGTCTCTCTCTCTGTCTCTCTGTCTCTCTCTCTCTCTCTCTCTCTCTCTGTCTCTCTGTCTCTGTCCGTCCATCCCTCTGTCCGTCCGTCCGTCTCTGTCTCTCTCTCTCTCTCTCTCTCTCTCTCTCTCTCTGTCTCTGTCTCTGTCTCTCTCTGTCTCTGTCTCTCTCTCTCTCTCTCTTTGTCTCTCTCTCTCTCTCTCTCTCTCTCTCTCTCTCTCTCTCTCTCTCTCTCTCTCTCTCTCTCTCTCTCTCTCTCTCTCTGTCTCTGTCTCTCTGTCTCTCTCTCTCTCTGTCTCTGTCTCTCTGTCCCTCTCTCTCTCTCTCTCTCTGGTCTCTCTGTCTCTCTGTCTCTCTGTCCGTCCATCCCTCTGTCATCTAATTTGATCTGAACTTTATCTAAGTCACAACAATAGACAACCATAGTCTGCTTAAACTAATAACACACAAATGATTGTATTTTTCTTGTCTATATTGTCACAGTGTTCATTGATTCTGCAGTCCTCCTGCCCTTTTAAATACCCTCCACTTTACCATCAGGCAGCTGGGAGACAAAACCTTTTAAATATCCTCCACTTTACCATCAGGCAGCTGGGAGACAAAACCTTTTAAATACCCTCCACTTTACCATCAGGCAGCTGGGAGACAAAACCTTTTAAATACACTCCACATTACCACCAGGCAGCTGGGAGACAAAAACCTTTTCTCCCATTGAACCAAGGTAAGGGGATCGGCAGTGTAGCCACTATTTGCACTTACTCCTTTAATGCGTCCCAAAAAGTGCACTATATAGGGAATAGGGTGCCATTTGGGATGCAGTTTTTCTGTATGACCTTGGGTGGAGGTGTGTGTAGAGGAACACATTCATTTTGACACGTCTAACGTGATGATATCCTGGCAATGTTACAGTGGTGAGTTCCCAGAGTGACTCTTCCTCCCCTGCTGGCATGGGGTTAAAGGTCATCATGTAAGGTGCGTTATCTCAGCCTGAGGAAGTGTCTAAATCAAATCAAATCAAATTTTATTTGTCACATACACATGGTTAGCAGATGTTAATGCGAGTGTAGCGAAATGCTTGTGCTTCTAGTTCCGACAATGCAGTGATAACCAACAAGTAATCTAACTAACAATTCCAAAGCTACTGTCTTATACACAGTGTAAGGGGATAAGGAACATGTACATAAGGATATATGAATGAGTGATGGTACAGAGCAGCATACAGTAGATGGTATCGAGTACAGTATATACATATGAGATGAGTGTGTAGACAAAGTAAACAAAGTGGCATAGTTAAAGTGGCTAGTGATACATGTGTTACATAAGGATGCAGTCGATGATGTAGAGTACAGTATATACATATGCATATGAGATGAATAATGTAGGGTAAGTAACATTATATAAGGTAGCATTGTTTAAAGTGGCTAGTGATATATTTACATCATTTCCCATCAATTCCCATTATTAAAATGGCTGGAGTTGGGTCAGTGTCAATGACAGTGTGTTGGCAGCAGCCACTCAGTGTTAGTGGTGGCTGTTTAACAGTCTGATGGCCTTGAGATAGAAGCTGTTTTTCAGTCTCTCGGTCCCAGCTTTGATGCACCTGTACTGACCTCGCCTTCTGGATGATAGCGGGGTGAACAGGCAGTGGTTCGGGTGGTTGATGTCCTTGATGATCTTTATGGCCTTCCTGTAACAACGGGTGGTGTAGGTGTCCTGGAGGGCAGGTAGTTTGCCCCGGTGATGCGTTGTGCAGTCCTCACTACCCTCTGGAGAGCCTTACGGTTGAGGGCGGAGCAGTTGCCGTACCAGGCGGTGATACAGCCCGCCAGGATGCTCTCGATTGTGCATCTGTAGAAGTTTGTGAGTGCTTTTGGTGACAAGCCGAATTTCTTCAGCCTCCTGAGGTTGAATAGGCGCTGCTGCGCCTTCTTCATGACGCTGTCAGTGTGAGTGGACCAATTCAGTTTGTCTGTGATGTGTATGCCGAGGAACTTAAAACTAGCTACCCTCTCCACTACTGTTCCATCGATGTGGATAGGGGGGTGTTCCCTCTGCTGTTTCCTGAAGTCCACAATCATCTCCTTAGTTTTGTTGACGTTGAGTGTGAGGTTATTTTCCTGACACCACACTCCGAGGGCCCTCACCTCCTCCCTGTAGGCCGTCTCGTCGTTGTTGGTAATCAAGCCTACCACTGTTGTGTCGTCCGCAAACTTGATGATTGAGTTGGAGGCGTGCGTGGCCACGCAGTCGTGGGTGAACAGGGAGTACAGGAGAGGGCTCAGAACGCACCCTTGTGGGGCCCCCGTGTTGAGGATCAGCGGGGAGGAGATGTTGTTGCCTACCCTCACCACCTGGGGGCGGCCCGTCAGGAAGTCCAGTACCCAGTTGCACAGGGAGGGGTCGAGACCCAGGGTCTCGAGCTTGATGACGAGCTTGGAGGGTACTATGGTGTTGAATGCCGAGCTGTAGTCGATGAACAGCATTCTCACATAGGTATTCCTCTTGTCCAGGTGGGTTAGGGCAGTGTGCAGTGTGGTTGAGATTGCATCGTCTGTGGACCTATTTGGGCGGTAAGCAAAT
>NC_060185.1:6722378-6802378 GCF_021184085.1 Oncorhynchus gorbuscha | reverse complement strand
TATGATTGTAGTATTGATCTCCTTCCGGGGACCACTCCTCCTCGGGGTAGACTATACTCTCTGTCGGCTCCCGAACGTAAGGCTCTCGAGGATTATTTATCTGTGTCTCTTGACGCCGGTACCATAGTGCCTTCTTCCTCTCCGGCCGGGGCGGGGTTCTTTTTGTTAAGAAAAGGACGGTACTCTGCGCCCCTGCGTGGATTTATCGAGGGCTGAATGACATAACGGTTAAGAATCGTTATCCGCTTCCCCTTATGTCATCAGCCTTCGAGATTCTGCAGGGAGCCAGGTGCTTTACTAAGTTGGACCTTCGTAACGCTTACCATCTCGTGCGCATCAGAGAGGGGGACGAGTGGAAAACGGCGTTTAACACTCCGTTAGGGCATTTTGAGTACCGGGTTCTGCCGTTTGGTCTCGCCAATGCGCCAGCTGTTTTTCAGGCATTAGTTAATGATGTTCTGAGAGACATGCTGAACATCTTTGTTTTTGTCTATCTTGACGATATCCTGATTTTTTCACCGTCACTCGAGATTCATGTTCAGCACGTTCGACGTGTTCTACAGCGCCTTTTAGAGAATTGTCTCTACGTGAAGGCTGAGAAGTGCTCTTTTCATGTCTCCTCCGTTACTTTTCTCGGTTCCGTTATTTCCGCTGAAGGCATTCAGATGGATTCCGCTAAGGTCCAAGCTGTCAGGGATTGGCCCGTTCCAAGGTCACGTGTCGAGTTGCAGCGCTTTCTAGGTTTCGCTAATTTCTATCGGCGTTTCATTCGTAATTTCGGTCAAGTTGCTGCCCCTCTCACAGCTCTTACTTCTGTCAAGACGTGTTTTAAGTGGTCCGGTTCCGCCCAGGGAGCTTTTGATCTTCTAAAAGAACGTTTTACGTCCGCTCCTATCCTCGTTACTCCTGACGTCACTAGACAATTCATTGTCGAGGTTGACGCTTCAGAGGTAGGCGTGGGAGCCATTCTATCCCAGCGCTTCCAGTCTGACGATAAGGTTCATCCTTGCGCTTATTTTTCTCATCGCCTGTCGCCATCTGAACGCAACTATGATGTGGGTAACCGCAACTGCTCGCCATCCGCTTAGCCCTAGGCGAATGGCGACAGTGGTTGGAGGGGGCGACCGTTCCTTTTGTCGTTTGGACAGACCATAAGAACCTTGAGTACATCCGTTCTGCCAAACGACTTAATGCCCGTCAAGCTCGTTGGGCGTTGTTTTTCGCTCGTTTCGAGTTTGTGATTTCTTACCGTCCGGGTAGCAAAAACACCAAGCCTGATGCCTTATCCCGTCTGTTTAGTTCTTCTGTGGCTTCTACTGATCCCGAGGGGATTCTTCCTTATGGGCGTGTTGTCGGGTTGACAGTCTGGGGAATTGAAAGACAGGTTAAGCAAGCACTCACGCACACTGCGTCGCCGCGCGCTTGTCCTAGTAACCTCCTTTTCGTTCCTGTTTCCACTCCGTCTGGCTGTACTTCCGGCGCCGACTGAGATGGCCGCCTCGCTTCGCGTTCCTAGGAAACTATGCAGTTTTTTGTTTTTTTACGTGTTATTTCTTACATTAGTACCCCAGGTCATCTTAGGTTTCATTACATACAGTCGAGAAGAACTACTGAATATAAGATCAGCGTCAACTCACCATCAGTACGACCAAGAATATGTTTTCCGCGACGCGGATCCTGTGTTCTGCCTTACAAACAGGACAACGGAATGGATCGCATGCAGCGACCCAAGGAAACGACTCCGAAAAAGAGGGAAACGCGGCGGTGTTCTGGTCAGACTCCGGAAAAGGGCACATCGCGCACCACTTCCCAGTATTCTTCTTGCCAATGTCCAGTCTCTCGACAACAAGGTTGATGAAATCCGAGCAAGGGTGGCATTCCAGAGGGACATCAGAGACTGCAACGTTCTCTGCTTTACGGAGACATGGCTTACTGGGAAGACGCTATCCAGGGCGGTGCAGCCAACGGGTTTCTCCACGCATCGCGCCGACAGAAACAAACATCTCTCTGGTAAGAAGAGTGGAGGGGGCGTATGCCTCATGACTAACGGGACATGGTGTGATGAAGAAAACATACAGGAACTCAAATCCTTCTGTTCACCTGATTTAGAATTCCTCACAATCAAATGTAGACCGCATTATCTTCCAAGAGAATTCTCTTCGATTATAATCACAGCCGTATATATCCCCCCCCAAGCAGACACATCGATGGCTCTGAACGAACTTTATTTAACTCTTTGCAAACTGGAAAACATTTATCCGGAGGCTGCATTCATTGTAGCTGGGGATTTTAACAAAGCCAATCTGAAAACAAGACTCCCTAAATTTTATCAGCATATCGATTGCGCAACCAGGGGTGGTAAAACCTGGATCATTGTTACTCTAACTTCCGCGACGCATATAAGGCCCTGCCCCGCCCCTTTCGGAAAAGCTGACCACGACTCCATTTTGCTGATCCCTGCCTACAGACAGAAATTAAAACAAGAGGCTCCCACGCTGAGGTCTGTCCAACGCTGGTCAGAACAAGCTGACTCTACACTCCAAGACTGCTTCCATCACGTGGACTGGGACATGTTTCGTATTGCGTCAGATGGAAATATTGACGAATACGCTGATTCGGTGTGCGAGTTCATTAGAACGTGCGTCGAAGATGTCGTTCCCATAGCAACGATAAAAACATTCCCTAACCAGAAACCGTGGATTGATGGCAGCATTCGCGTGAAACTGAAAGCGCGAACCACTGCTTTTAATCAGGGCAAGGTGTCTGGCAACATGACTGAATACAAACAGTGCAGCTATTCCTCCGTAAGGCTATTAAACAAGCTAAGCGTCAGTACAGAGACAAAGTGGAATCTCAATTCAATGGCTCAGACACAAGAGGCATGTGGCAGGGTCTACAGTCAATCACGGACTACAAGATGAAATCCAGCCCAGTCACGGACCAGGATGTCTTGCTCCCAGGCAGACTAAATAACTTTTTTTGCCCGCTTTGAGGACAATACAGTGCCACTGACACGGCCTGCAACGGAAACATGCGGTCTCTCCTTCACTGCAGCCGAGGTGAGTAAGACATTTAAACGTGTTAACCCTCGCAAGGCTGCAGGCCCAGACGGCATCCCCAGCCGCGCCCTCAGAGCATGCGCAGACCAGCTGGCCGGTGTGTTTACGGACATATTCAATCAATCCCTATACCAGTCTGCTGTTCCCACATGCTTCAAGAGGGCCACCATTGTTCCTGTTCCCAAGAAAGCTAAGGTAACTGAGCTAAACGACTACCGCCCCGTAGCACTCACTTCCGTCATCATGAAGTGCTTTGAGAGACTAGTCAAGGACCATATCACCTCCACCCTACCTGACACCCTAGACCCACTCCAATTTGCTTACCGCCCAAATAGGTCCACAGACGATGCAATCTCAACCACACTGCACACTGCCCTAACCCACCTGGACAAGAGGAATACCTATGTGAGAATGCTGTTCATCGACTACAGCTCGGCATTCAACACCATAGTACCCTCCAAGCTCGTCATCAAGCTCGAGACCCTGGGTCTCGACCCCGCCCTGTGCAACTGGGTACTGGACTTCCTGACGGGCCGCCCCCAGGTGGTGAGGGTAGGCAACAACATCTCCTCCCCGCTGATCCTCAACACGGGGGCCCCACAAGGGTGCGTTCTGAGCCCTCTCCTGTACTCCCTGTTCACCCACGACTGCGTGGCCACGCACGCTCCAACTCAATCATCAAGTTTGCGGACGACACAACAGTGGTAGGCTTGATTACCAACAACGACGAGACGGCCTACAGGGAGGAGGTGAGGGCCCTTGGAGTGTGGTGTCAGGAAAATAACCTCACACTCAACGTCAACAAAACTAAGGAGATGATTGTGGACTTCAGGAAACAGCAGAGGGAACACCCCCTATCCACATCGATGGAACAGTAGTGGAGAGGGTAGCTAGTTTTAAGTTCCTCGGCATACACATCACAGACAAACTGAATTGGTCCACTCACACTGACAGCGTCGTGAAGAAGGCGCAGCAGCGCCTATTCAACCTCAGGAGGCTGAAAAATTCGGCTTGTCACCAAAAGCACTCACAAACTTCTACAGATGCACAATCGAGAGCATCCTGGCGGGCTGTATCACCGCCTGGTACGGCAACTGCTCCGCCCTCAACCGTAAGGCTCTCCAGAGGGTAGTGAGGACTGCACAACGCATCACCGGGGGCAAACTACCTGCCCTCCAGGACACCTACACCACCCGTTGTTACAGAAAGGCCATAAAGATCATCAAGGACATCAACCACCCGAACCACTGCCTGTTCACCCCGCTATCATCCAGAAGGCGAGGTCAGTACAGGTGCATCAAAGCTGGGACCGAGAGACTGAAAAACAGCTTCTATCTCAAGGCCATCAGACTGTTAAATAGCCACCACTAACATTGAGTGGCTGCTGCCAACACACTGTCATTGACACTGACCCAACTCCAGCCATTTTAATAATGGGAATTGATGGAAATGATGTATATATATATATATATATATATATATATATATATATATATATATATATATATATATATATATCACTAGCCACTTTAAACAATGCTACCTTATATAATGTTACTTACCCTACATTATTCATCTCATATGCATATGTATATACTGTACTCTACAACATCGACTGCATCCTTATGTAACACATGTATCACTAGCCACTTTAACTATGCCACTTTGTTTACTTTGTCTACACACTCATCTCATATGTATATACTGTACTCGATACCATCTACTGTATGCTGCTCTGTACCATCACTCATTCATATATCCTTATGTACATGTTCCTTATCCCCTTACACTGTGTATAAGACAGTAGTTTTTTTTTGGAATTGTTAGTTAGATTACTTGTTGGTTATCACTGCATTGTCGGAACTAGAAGCACAAGCATTTCGCTACACTCGCATTAACATCTGCTAACCATGTGTATGTGACAAATAAAATTTGATTTGATTTGATTTGATTTCTTCAGTGGGCTCACTCTGCCAAGTTAGCTGGTCATCCCGGTGTTCGAGGCACTCTTGCGTCTATTCGCCAGCGCTTTTGGTGGCCGACTCAGGAGCGTGACACGCGCCGTTTCGTGGCTGCTTGTTCGGACTGCGCGCAGACTAAATCGGGTAACTCTCCTCCTGCCGGTCATCTCAGACCGCTCCCCATTCCTTCTCGACCATGGTCTCACATCGCCCTAGACTTCATTACCGGTCTGCCTTTGTCTGCGGGGAAGACTGTGATTCTTACGGTTGTCGATAGGTTCTCTAAGGCGGCACATTTCATTCCCCTCGATAAACTTCCTTCCGCTAAGGAGACGGCACAAATCATCATCGAGAATGTGTTCAGAATTCATGGCCTCCCGTTAGACGCCGTTTCAGACAGAGGCCCGCAATTCACGTCACAGTTTTGGAGGGAGTTCTGTCGTTTGATTGGTGCGTCCGTCAGTCTCTCTTCCGGGTTTCATCCCCAGTCTAACGGTCAAGCAGAGAGGGCCAATCAGACGATTGGTCGCATACTACGCAGCCTTTCTTTCAGAAACCCTGCGTCTTGGGCAGAACAGCTCCCCTGGGCAGAATACGCTCACAACTCGCTTCCTTCGTCTGCTACCGGGTTATCTCCGTTTCAGAGTAGTCTGGGTTACCAGCCTCCTCTGTTCTCATCCCAGCTTGCCGAGTCCAGCGTTCCCTCCGCTCAAGCGTTTGTCCAACGTTGTGAGCGCACCTGGAGGAGGGTGAGGTCTGCACTTTGCCGTTACAGGGCACAGACTGTGAGAGCCGCCAATAAACGTAGGATTAAGAGTCCAAGGTATTGTTGCGGCCAGAGAGTGTGGCTTTCCACTCGCAACCTTCCTCTTACGACAGCTTCTCGTAAGTTGACTCCGCGGTTCATTGGTCCGTTCCGTGTCTCCCAGGTCGTCAATCCTGTCGCTGTGCGACTGCTTCTTCCGCGACATCTTCGTCGCGTCCATCCTGTCTTCCATGTCTCCTGTGTCAAGCCCTTTCTTCGCACCCCCGTTCGTCTTCCCTCCCCCCTCCCGTCCTTGTCGAGAGCGCACCTATTTACAAGGTACGTAGGATCATGGACATGCGTTCTCGGGACGGGGTCACCAATACTTAGTGGATTGGGAGGGTTACGGTCCTGAGGAGAGGAGTTGGGTTCCGTCTCGGGACGTGCTGGACCGTTCACTTATTGATGATTTCCTCCGTTGCCGCCAGGATTCCTCCTCGAGTGCGCCAGGAGGCGCTCAGTGAGTGGGGGGGTACTGTCATGTTTTGTCTTAGATTGTCTTGTCATTTTGCTTTTCCCTCTGTTCGTTTTCCCCCTGCTGGTCTTTTTTAGGTTCGTTCCCCTTTTTCTCTCTCTCTTCCTCTCTCTCTTCTCTCTATCGTTCCGTTCCTGCTCCCAGCTGTTCCTATTCCCCTAATCAATCATTTAGTCTTCCCACACCTGTTCCCTATCTTTTTCCCTGATTAGAGTCCCTATTTCTCCCCTTGTTTTCCGTTTCTGCCCTGTCGGATCCTTGTCTATTGTTCACCGTGCTGTGTCTGTGTATCGCCCTGTCGTGTCGTGTTTCCCTCAGATGCTGCGTGGTGAGCAGGTGTCTGAGTCTGCTACGTTCAAGTGCCTTCCCGAGGCAACCTGCAGTTCTTGATCGAGTCTCCAGTCTGTTCTCGTCATTACGAGTGGAATTATGTCTTATGATTGTAGATTTACTTTACTGGATTAAAGACTCTGTTTTCGCCAAGTCGCTTTTGGGTCCTCATTCACCTGCATGACAGCAATGTAGGTGTAGAAGCACGGTGGCTAGGAAAAACTCCCTATAAAGGCCAAAACCTAGGAAGAAACCTTTTTATTTATTTAATTTTACCTTTATTTAACCAGGCAAGTCAGTTAAGAACAAATTATTATTTTCAATGATGGCCTAGGAACAGTGGGTTAACTGCCTGTTCAGGGGCAGAACGACAGATTTGTACCTTGTCAGCTCGGGGATTTGAATTTGCAACCTTCCGGCTACTAGTCCAACGCTCTAACCACTAGGCTCTAACCACTAGGCTACCCTGCCGCTAGAGAGGAACCAGGCTATGTGGGGTGGCCAGTCCTCTTCTGGCTGTGCTGGGTGGAGATTATAACAGAACATGGCCAAGATGTTCAAATGTTCATAAATGACCAGCATGGTCGAATAATAATAAGGCAGAACAGTTGAAACTGGAGCAGCAGCACCGCCAGGTGGACTGGGGACAGCAAGGAGTCATCATGTCAGGTTGTCCTGGGGCATGGTCCTAGGGCTCAGGTCAGGAGGGTCCTCCTCCCTCCTGAATCCTCCTCCCCCCCCCTCCTCCCTCTCTGCAGATGACTTCGTCAACCATTTTGAAAAGAAGGTCGACGACATCCGATCCTCGTTTGCTAAGTCAAACGACACCGCTGGTTCTGCTCACACTGCCCTACCCTGTGCTCTGACCTCTTTCTCACCTCTCTCTCCAGATGAAATCTTGCGTCTTGTGACGGCCGGCCGCCCAACAACCTGCCCGCTTGACCCTATCCCCTCCTCTCTTCTCCAGACCATTTCCGGAGACCTTCTCCCTTACCTCACCTCGCTCATCAACTCATCCCTGACCGCTGGCTACGTCCCTTCCGTCTTCAAGAGAGCGAGAGTTGCACCCCTTCTGAAAAAACCTACACTCGATCCCTCCGATGTCAACAATTACAGACCAGTATCCCTTCTTTCTTTTCTCTCCAAAACTCTTGAACGTGCCGTCCTTGGCCAGCTCTCCCGCTATCTCTCTCTGAATGACCTTCTTGATCCAAATCAGTCAGGTTTCAAGACTAGTCATTCAACTGAGACTGCTCTCCTCTGTATCACGGAGGCGCTCCGCACTGCTAAAGCTAACTCTCTCTCCTCTGCTCTCATCCTTCTAGATCTATCGGCTGCCTTCGATACTGTGAACCATCAGATCCTCCTCTCCACCCTCTCCGAGTTGGGCATCTCCGGCGCGGCCCACGCTTGGATTGCGTCCTACCTGACAGGTCGCTCCTACCAGGTGGCGTGGCGAGAATCTGTCTCCTCACCACGCGCTCTCACCACTGGTGTCCGCCAGGGCTCTGTTCTAGGCCCTCTCCTATTCTCGCTATACACCAAGTCACTTGGCTCTGTCATAACCTCACATGGTCTCTCCTATCATTGCTATGCAGACGACACACAACTAATCTTCTCCTTTCCCCTTCTGATGACCAGGTGGTGAATCGCATCTCTGCATGTCTGGCAGACATATCAGTGTGGATGACGGATCACCACCTCAAGCTGAACCTCGGCAAGACGGAGCTGCTCTTCCTCCCGGGGAAGGACTGCCCGTTCCATGATCTCGCCATCACAGTTGACAACTCCATTGTGTCCTCCTCCCAGAGCGCTAAGAACCTTGGCGTGATCCTGGACAACACCCTGTCGTTCTCAACCAACATCAAGGCGGTGGCCCGTTCCTGTAGGTTCATGCTCTACAACATCCGCAGAGTACGACCCTGCCTCACACAGGAAGTGGCGCAGGTCCTAATCCAGGCACTTGTCATCTCCCGTCTGGATTACTGCAACTCGCTGTTGGCTGGGCTCCCTGCCTGTGCCATTAAACCCCTTCAACTCATCCAGAACGCCGCAGCCCGTCTGGTGTTCAACCTTCCCAAGTTCTCTCACGTCACCCCGCTCCTCCGTTCTCTCCACTGGCTTCCAGTTGAAGCTCGCATCCGCTACAAGACCATGGTGCTTGCCTACGGAGCTGTGAGGGGAACGGCACCTCAGTACCACTCCAGGCTCTGAGGTGGAACAAACTCCCTCACGACGCCAGCGGAGTCAATCACCACCTTCCGGAGACACCTGAAACCCCACCTCTTTAAGGAATACCTAGGATAGGATAAGTATCCCTCTCACCCCCCCTTTAAGATTTAGATGCACTATTGTAAAGTGACTGTTCCACTGGATGTCATAAGGTGAATGCACCAATTTGTAAGTCGCTCTGGATAAGAGCGTCTGCTAAATGACTTCAATGTAAATGTAAATGTCCTCCGAGAGAGAGAAAGAAAGAGAGAAGGGGAGAATTAGAGAACGCACACTTAGATTCACACAGGACACCGAATAGGACAGGAGAAGTACTCCAGATATAACAAACTGACCCTAGCCCCCCGACACATAAACTACTGCAGCATAAATACTGGAGGCTGAGACAGGAGTGGTCAGGAGACACTGTGGCCCCATCCGAGGACACCCCCGGACAGGGCCAAACAGGAAGGATATAACCCCACCCACTTTGCCAAAGCACAGCCCCCACACCACTAGAGGGATATCTTCAACCATCAACTTACCATTCTGAGACAAGGCTGAGTATAGCCCACAAAGATCTCCGCCACGGCACAACCCAAGGGGGGGGGGGCGCCAACCCAGACAGGATGACCACATCAGTGAATCAACCCACTCAGGTGATGCACCCCTTCCAGGGACAGCATGAGAGAGCCCCAGTAAGCCAGTGATTCAGCCCCTGTAATAGGGTTAGAGGCAGACAATCCCAGTGGAAAGAGGGGAACCGGCCAGGCAGAGACAGCAAGGGCGGTTCGTTGCTCCAGAGCCTTTCCGTTCACCTTCCCACTCCTGGGCCAGACTACACTCAATCATATGACCCACTGAAGAGATGAGTCTTCAGTAAAGACTTAAAGGTTGAGACCGAGTTTGCATCTCTGACATGGGTAGGCAGATCATTCCATAAAAATGGAGCTCTACAGGAGAAAGCCCTGCCTCCAGCTGTTTGCTTAGAAATTCTAGGGACAATTAGGAGGCCTGCGTCTTGTGACCGTAGCGTACGTGTAGGTATGTACGGCAGGACCAAATCAGAGAGATAGGTAGGAGCAAGCCCATGTAATGCTTTGTAGGTTAGCAGTAAAACCTTGAAATCAGCCCTTGCTTTGACAGGAAGCCAGTGTAGAGAGGCTAGCACTGGAGTAATATGATCAAATTTTTGGGTTCTTGTCAGGATTCTAGCAGCCGTATTTAGCACTAACTGAAGTTTATTTAGTGCTTTATCCAGGTAGCCGGAAAGTAGAGCATTGCAGTAGTCTAACCTAGAAGTGACAAAAGCATGGATTAATTTTTCTGCATCATTTTTGGACAGAAAGTTTCTGATTTTTGCAATGTTACGTAGATGGAAAAAAGCTGTCCTTGAAATGGTCTTGATATGTTCTTCAAAAGAGAGATCAGGGTCCAGAGTAACGCCGAGGTCCTTCACAGTTTTATTTGAGACGACTGTACAACCATCAAGATTAATTGTCAGATTCAACAGAATATCTCTTTGTTTCTTGGGACCTAGAACAAACATCTCTGTTTTGTCTGAGTTTAATAGTAGAAAGTTTGCAGCCATCCACTTCCTTATGTCTGAAACACATGCTTCTAGCAAGGGCAATTCTGGGGCTTCACCATGTTTCATTGAAATGTACAGCTGTGTGTCATCGGCATAGCAGTGAAAGTTAACATTATGTTTTCGAATAACATCCCCAAGAGGTAAAATATATAGTGAAAACAATAGTGGTCCTAAAACGGAACCTTGAGGAACACCGAAATTTACAGTTGATTTGTCAGAGGACAAACCATTCACAGAGACAAACTGATATCTTTGTCCGTGTAGACCAATGGTATCAAAAGCAGCACTAAGGTCTAGGAGCACGAGGACAGATGCAGAGCCTCGGTCCGATGCCATTAAAATGTCATTTACCACCTTCACAAGTGCCGTCTCAGTGCTATGATGGGGTCTAAAACCAGACAGAAGCATTTCGTATACATTGTTTGTCTTCAGGAAGGCAGTGAGTTGCTGCGCAACAGCCTTCTCTAAAATTTTTGAGAGGAATGGAAGATTCGATATAGGCCGATAGTTTTTTATATTTTCTGGGTCAAGGTTTGGCTTTTTCAAGAGAGGCTTTATTACTGCCACTTTTAGTGAGTTTGGTACACATCCGGTGGATAGAGAGCCATTTATTATGTTCAACATAGGAGGGCCAAGCACAGGAAGCAGCTCTTTCATTAGTTTAGTTGGAATAGGGTCCAGTATGCAGCTTGAAGGTTTAGAGGCCATGATTATTTTCATCATTGTGTCAAAAGATATAGTACTAAAACACTTGAGCGTCTCTCTTGATCCTAGGTCCTGGCAGAGTTGTGCAGACTCAGGACAACTGAGCTTTGAGGGAACACGCAGATTTAAGGAGGAGTCCGTAATTTGCTTATTCATAATCATAATCTTTCTTTCAAATACTTCAGCTGCACTAGATTGAGTTTGCCTGCCACAATTTAATGAATGGCGTAATCACAAAAGTGCAAATCCCACCCATCTGGCACTCCAGGCATACTCATTTAAATGCTAAAAGGGTATGAAAGAAAACAAATACCTTTTTAACCCAGGCCTGACTGGTACAATTACCCTGGTATGTTCCCTAATGTCCAAGAGCTGTTGAATTGAACGTACTTGAAAAATAAAAAATAAATTGTAAGAATAATACATCAAACAGGATGTGCATTTGGTCCCAGGGGAAATCACTTAACGGCATGAATTAAAGCACTTCCAAAGTGGTTCTCCAGTCGTGCCCTGCTCCAGGATCCATACCCACATCAAAGGCATGCCCAGTCGAGAGGCCTCAGCCTGGGCAACATGTCGGGAACCCAAAGGAAGTTATAATTCGTCTAAACTTAGTAGTGCCCCAGACGTTCATCCCTAGAATGAATGATATTTATCTAACTGTTAATTCGTTGTTAGAAATGTCCCTCACCGTTGTCTGTGTTGTTGGAGAGATATAGGATACACCTATAGGATACAGCTATAAGATACAGCTGTAGGATACAGCTATAGGATACAGCTATAGGATACAGCTGTAGGATACAGCTATAGGATACAGACTAGCAAGGTTAAGAAATCCCACTGACTGTGTCACATAGCTGAATTTCCCCTTGATCATTACGCAGAGAGACAACACGTTGTAGACCCTGGATAGGAACCTAATCACAGCTTTATGTGGGAGGTGGTAGTGCAGTACGGGACACTGCACCTCTACATAGACTACAGCAGCATATCACAGCTTTATGTGAGAGGTGGTAGTGCAGTACGGGACACTGCACCACTACATAGACTACAGCAGCATATCACAGCTTTATGTGGGAGGTGGTAGTGCAGTACGGGACACTGCACCACTACATAGACTACAGCAGCATATCACAGCTTTATGTGGGAGGTGGTAGTGCAGTACGGGACACTGCACCACTACATAGACTACAGCAGCATATCACAGCTTTATGTGAGAGGTGGTAGTGCAGTACGGGACACTGCACCACTACATAGACTACAGCAGCATATCACAGCTTTATGTGGGAGGTGGTAGTGCAGTACGGGACACTGCACCACTACATAGACTACAGCAGCATATCACAGCTTTATGTGGGAGGTGGTAGTGCAGTACGGGACACTGCACCACTACATAGACTACAGCAGCATATCACAGCTTTATGAAGACCTCACCCTCCATTATGTGAAGATATTGGATACTGCAACATTAGAGTCTCAAACATGATGTAGTGGAACGACGTTCTAATCTAATGACCAGGTCTGTACTGTAGCCTACTGACTGACTGGGTCTAACCTAATGACCAGGTCTGTTCTGTAGCCTACTGACTGACTGGGTCTACTCTACTGACCAGATCTGTACTGTAGTCTACTGACTGACTGGGTCTAATCTAATGACCAGGTCTGTTCTGTAGCCTACTGACTGACTGGGTCTACTCTACTGACCAGATCTGTACTGTAGTCTACTGACTGACTGGGTCTAATCTAATGACCAGGTCTGTACTGTAGTCTACTGACTGACTGGGTCTAATCTAATGACCAGGTCTGTACTGTAGTCTACTGACTGACTGGGTCTAACCTACTGTTCTGTAGCCTACTGACTGGGTCTAACCTACTGTTCTGTAGCCTACTGACTGACTGGGAGCTTCCTGCTGACACTATAGCGAATGCCTTTTCCTTCAGAAAGTAAAGCCACCATCAACAGCTTTCAGAGGCTGAAACCTCTGACAGGACACAATCAGCAGGGACGCATTCCAACCGACCACCCCTATTCCCTACATAGTGCACCCTATTCCCTACATAGTGCCTAATACCCTATGGGTCCTGGTCAAAAAGCAGTGCACTATATAGGGAATAGGGTCCCATTTGGGACGAAGCCCGGGTCTTCGTGGCTGAGAGTCTACGGGAGTCTAAGGCCTTGATTGGGCTCGGGTTTCGCCACACCGGCACCAGCCATGACCCAGCACTCTCTGGGGGGTAGAACAGAGTGGGGAAGAAATCCAATAGAGTCTCAGGGCCAGTTAGAGACTGAAGAATGCATTAAGGCTTGTAATTCTAAACAGCGCCCTATAGTGCAGTGCACTATTTTTTGACCAGAGCCTTATGGTAGTAGTCCACTACATAGGGAATAGGGTACCATTTGAGATGCACCCCTAGTCTGATTAAAGGAGGTGGGTGGACTCTTCCTGTTTCGACCCTTATTTGACACCAAAAGGATTCAGAGATTCGTGATAATTTTAATTCTATTTCATAACTTCCGTGTGTTACGAAGATACATTTACCCAGCATTGACCCAGTATTGACCCAGCCATCATTTACATTACATTTAAGTCATTTAGCAGACGCTCTTATCCAGAGCGCCTTACAAATTGACTTACAAACAGCCATGACCCAGCATTGACCCAACATTGACCCAGAATTGACCCAGCTTTGACCCAGCTATGACCCAGCCATGACACAGCATTGACCCAGCATTGACCCAGCATTGACCCAGCTATGACCCAGCCATGACCCAGCATTGACCCAGCATTGACCCAGCATTGACCTAGCATTGACCCAGCATTGACCCAGCATTGACCCAGCTATGACCCAGCATTGACCCAGCATTGACCCAGCTATGACCCAGCATTGACCCAGCATTGACCCAGCTATGACCCAGCATTGACCCAGCTATGACCCAGCATTGACCCAGCATTGACCCAGCATTGACCCAGCTATGACCCAGCATTGACCCAGCTATGACCCAGCATTGACCCAGCATTGACCCAGCATTGACCCAGCTATGACCCAGCATTGACCCAGCTATGACCCAGCATTGACCCAGCATTGACCCAGCTATGACCCAGCATTGACCCAGCATTGACCCAGCATTGACCCAGCATTGACCCAGCATTGACCCAGCATTGACCCAGCATTGACCCAGCATTGACCCAGCATTGACCCAGCTATGACCCAGCATTGACCCAGCATTGACCCAGCATTGACCCAGCATATGACCCAGCATTGACCCAGCATTGACCCAGCATGACCCAGCATTGACCCAGCTATGACCCAGCATTGACCCAGCATTGACCCAGCTATGACCCAGCATTGACCCAGCATTGACCCAGCATTGACCCAGCATTGACCCAGCATTGACCCAGCTATGACCCAGCATTGACCCAGCTATGACCCAGCATTGACCCAGCATTGACCCAGCTATGACCCAGCATTGACCCAGCTATGACCCAGCATTGACCCAGCATTGACCCAGCATTGACCCAGCATTGACCCAGCTATGACCCAGCATTGACCCAGCATTGACCCAGCTATGACCCAGCATTGACCCAGCATTGACCCAGCATTGACCCAGCTATGACCCAGCATTGACCCAGCATTGACCCAGCATTGACCCAGCATTGACCCAGCTATGACCCAGCATTGACCCAGCTATGACCCAGCATTGACCCAGCTATGACCCAGCATTGACCCAGCATTGACCCAGCATTGACCCAGCTATGACCCAGCCATGACCCAGCATTGACCCAGCATTGACCCAGCATTGACCCAGCTATGACCCAGCATTGACCCAGCATTGACCCAGCATTGACCCAGCATTGACCCAGCATTGACCCAGCTATGACCCAGCATTGACCCAGCTATGACCCAGCATTGACCCAGCTATGACCCAGCATTGACCCAGCATTGACCCAGCTATGACCCAGCATTGACCCAGCATTGACCCAGCTATGACCCAGCATTGACCCAGCTATGACCCAGCATTGACCCAGCATTGACAAAGTTTTTTTTGTGATATTAAAATATTAAAATACTACGCATTGTCTCAAAATGAATATCTATCTTACCCTATATTGTTTCATGTCCTGTGGTATGACCCAGCATTGACCCAGCATTGACCCAGCTATGACCCAGCTATGACCCAGCATTGACCCAGCATTGACCCAGCATTGACCCAGCTATGACCCAGCTATGACCCAGCATTGACCCAGCTATGACCCAGCATTGACCCAGCATTGACCCAGCATTGACCCAGCTATGACCCAGCCATGACCCAGCATTGACCCAGCATTGACCCAGCATTGACCCAGCTATGACCCAGCATTGACCCAGCATTGACCCAGGTATGACCCAGCCATGACCCAGCTATGACCCAGCATTGACCCAGCATTGACCCAGCTATGACCCAGCATTGACCAAGCATTGACCCAGCATTGACCCAGCTATGACCCAGCCATGACCCAGCCATGACCCAGCATTGACCCAGCATTGACCCAGCATTGACCCAGCTATGACCCAGCCATGACCCAGCATTGACCCAGCATTGACCCAACGTCCTCCATTGACATTTCCCATAGATACTCTTGTTTTTTTTGTGAGAAATATTAAAAACAGGAATTTCATATTAATATGAAAAGTGTATATTAAAATATTAAAATACTACGTCATTGTCTCAAAATGAATATCTATCTTACCTCTATATTGTTTCATGTCCTGTGGTATCGAGAAGAAAGATAATGAGTTGAACGGGAATGTGAGCCGACTGTTCAATTTTACATATTTTCAACGACGAAAAAATTCTCTGGCCTCCATTGATTTAGTCATCCTAATTTTGGCCATCGTACAAGAATAAACACTGAATTAACTTTTGAACCGATTATAATAGACATGAGGTTTGAATCAGTGGTTATTTTAGAGGATTGTCTACACAATAAACATATCTTACCCAGGCAATTCCACTGTTTCAGTTGAGTGAGAGGTCCAGCAGACGAGGAAAGGAATCTATAGTATCTGCCGACTGAACTGATTGCAACGTCCCAAAGTGCTTTACATTGTAAGTTAAGGACACCAGGATGGAGGTGTAGGGCCAGGATGGAGGTGTAGGGCCAGGATGGAGGTGTAGGGCCAGGATGGAGGTGTGGGGCCAGGATGGAGGTGTAGGTCCAGGATGGAGGTGTAGGGCCAGGATGGAGGTGTAGGGCCAGGATGGAGATGGTGGGGCCAGGATGGAGGTGTAGGGCCAGGATGGAGGTGTGGGGCCAGGATGGAGGTGTGGGGCTAGGATGGAGGTGTGGGGCCAGGATGGAGGTGTAGGTCCAGGATGGAGGTGTAGGGCCAGGATGGAGGTGTGGGGCCAGGATGGAGGTGTAGGGCCAGGATGGAGGTGAGGGGCCAGGATGGAGGTGTGGGGCCAGGATGGAGGTGTAGGGCCAGGATGGAGGTGTGGGGAGATGGAGGTGTTAGGAGATGGAGGTATGGGGCCAGGATGGAGGTGTAGGGCCAGGATGGAGGTGTAGGTCCAGGATGGAGGTGTGGGGCCAGGATGGAGGTGTAGGTCCAGGATGGAGGTGTAGGGCCAGGATGGAGGTGTAGGGCCAGGATGGAGGTGTAGGGCCAGGATGGAGGTGTGGGGAGATGGAGGTGTTGGGAGATGGAGGTGTGGGGCCAGGATGGAGGTGGTGGGGCCAGGATGGAGGTGTAGGGCCAGGATGGAGGTGTAGGGCCAGGATGGAGGTGTGGGGAGATGGAGGTGTTGGGAGATGGAGGTGTGGGGCCAGGATGGAGGTGGTGGGGCCTGGATGGAGGTGGTGGGGATATGGATGGGTGGTGGGGCCAGGATGGAGGTGTAGGGCCAGGATGGAGGTGTTTGGCCAGGATGGATGTGTGAAGGGCCAGGATGGAGGTGTAGGGCCAGGATGGAGGTGTTGGGGCCAGGATGGAGGTGTGGGGCCAGGATGGAGGTGTGGGGCCAGGATGGAGGTGTGGGGCCAGGATGGAGGTGGTGGGGCCAGGATGGCGGTGGTGGGGCCAGGATGGAGGTGTAGGGCCAGGATGGAGGTGTGGGGCCAGGATGGAGGTGTAGGGCCAGGATGGAGGTGGTGGGGCCAGGATGGAGGTGTGGGGAGATGGAGGTGTTGGGGCCAGGATGGAGGTGGTGGGGCCAGGTTGGAGGTGTGGGGAGATGGAGGTGTTGGGGCCAGGATGGAGGTGTAGGGCCAGGATGGAGGTGGTGGGGCCAGGATGGAGGTGTGGGGCCAGGATGGAGGTGTAGGGCCAGGATGGAGGTGTGGGGAGATGGAGGTGTTAGGAGATGGAGGTATGGGGCCAGGATGGAGGTGTAGGGCCAGGATGGAGGTGTAGGTCCAGGATGGAGGTGTGGGGCCAGGATGGAGGTGTAGGTCCAGGATGGAGGTGTAGGGCCAGGATGGAGGTGTGAGGCCAGGATGGAGGTGTAGGGCCAGGATGGAGGTGTGGGGAGATGGAGGTGTTGGGAGATGGAGGTGTGGGGCCAGGATGGAGGTGGTGGGGCCTGGATGGAGGTGGTGGGGCCAGGATGGCGGTGGTGGGGCCAGGATGGAGGTGTAGGGCCAGGATGGAGGTGTAGGGCCAGGATGGATCTGTAGGGCCAGGATGGAGTGTAGGGCCAGGATGGAGGTGTTGGGGCCAGGATGGAGGTGTGGGGCCAGGATGGAGGTGTGGGGCCAGGATGGAGGTGGTGGGGCCAGGATGGCGGTGGTGGGGCCAGGATGGAGGTGTAGGGCCAGGATGGAGGTGTGGGGCCAGGATGGAGGTGTAGGGCCAGGATGGAGGTGGTGGGGCCAGGATGGAGATGTGGGGAGATGGAGGTGTTGGGGCCAGGATGGAGGTGGTGGGGCCAGGATGGAGTTGTGGGGAGATGGAGGTGTTGGGGCCAGGATGGAGGTGTAGGGCCAGGATGGAGGTGGTGGGGCCAGGATGGAGGTGTGGGGAGATGGAGGTGTGGGGATATGGAGGTGGTGGGGCCAGGATGGAGGTGTGTGGAGATGGAGGTGTGGGGATATGGAGGTGTTGGGGCCAGGATGGAGGGTGTGGGGAGATGGAGGTGTTTGAGCCAGGATGGAGGTGAAGGTCCAGGATGGAGGTGTGGGGCCAGGATGGAGGTGTAGGGCCAGGATGGAGGTGTGGGGCCAGGATAGAGGTGTGGGGAGATGGAGGTGTTGGGGCCAGGATGGAGGTTGTGGGGAGATGGAGCTGTTTGGGCCAGGATGGAGGTGTGGGGAGATGGAGGTGGTGGGGCCAGGATGGAGGTGGTGGGGCCAGGATGGAGGTGTGGGGCCAGGATGGAGGTGTGGGGAGATGGAGGTGTTGGGGCCAGGATGGAGGGTGTGGGGAGATGGAGGTGTTTGGGCCAGGATGGAGGTGTGGGGAGATGGAGGTGTGGGGAGATGGAGGTGTGGGGCCAGGATGGAGGTGTGGGGAGATGGAGGTGTTGGGGCCAGGATGGAGGTGTGGGGCCAGGATGGAGGTGTGGGGCCAGGATGGAGGTGTGGGGCCAGGATGGAGTTGTGGGGAGATGAAACTATTGTGATCTATTGTGTTACCCAGAACCACTGAGCTCCCCATATCTACAGTATTGTTACCCAGAACCACTGAGCTCCCCATATCTACAGTACTGTTACCCAGAACCACTGAGCTCCCCATATCTACAGTACTCTTACCCAGGACAGGATAAAAGCAGGCTTATTATGGGGTTGTCCACAGACACAGTCTCCCATTGTCATTCTGCACCACAGTAATCTGCTCTGGTAAAGATTACCAGCACCCACCAGGGGCCCCGGTCTGATCTGCAATCTGGAGCTGCAATCCTGATTCTCAGCCGCTGTGACCTCTGGATTGCACATGGACAGGGACAAAAAACCTTTGTTTGTGAAGGAGTGTGTGTTTGTGTGTCTGTGTCTGTGTGAGTGTGTTTGTGTGTGAGTGACCGTTAGCTCAACACACACCCCTGAATTAGCAGGCTGTCTCTCCTGTTTAATTGCGGTGAATTGGGCTTGGCGGGAGTCCGGCCCAGTGCTTAGTCTAAGCCGATTGTCGGTGGCCCACTGTGTTTTGATAGAGGGGTAGAGGAGAGGGTACAGTCCCTATGGCAGATGGTGCTACTGTGGAGGGGGGTGGATAGGGTAGAGAGAGAGGGAGGGTGGATAGGGTAGAGAGAGAGGGAGGGTGGATAGGGTAGGGTAGCGAGAGGGGGTGGATAGAGTAGGAGAGGAGAGGAGAGGAGAGGAGAGGAGAGGAGAGGGAGGGAGGAGGGAGGGGAGGGGAGGGAGAGGGGAGGGGAGGGGAGAGGAGAGGAGAGGAGAGGAGAGGAGAGGAGAGGAGAGGAGAGGAGAGGAGAGGAGAGGAGAGGAGAGGAGAGGAGAGGAGAGGAGAGGAGAGGAGAGGAGGACACAGTTAGACAGATATTACCATATTCAGCCCGGGCATTACTGTCCAAAGAACAGACTAAATGAGAGGTTGATTTGATTTTCCTGTAACAGCACCAAGCAAGGTCGCCCTGCAGCTATCCTGTCTTCTGGAAGGCTTCTGTCTGCCACTGGTAACACTTCAGTTCAGGGAGGAAATCGCTTTACCCTGAGAGCTGCTGTAGGGGCACAACTCAGACTGTACCCTGAGAGCTGCTGTAGGGGGACAACTCAGACTGTACCCTGAGAGCTGCTGTAGGGGGACAACTCAGACTGTACCCTGAGAGCTACTGTAGGGGGACAACTCAGACTGTACCCTGAGAGCTGCTGTAGGGGGACAACTCAGACTGTACCCTGAGAGCTGCTGTAGGGGGACAACTCAGACTGTACCCTGAGAGCTGCTGTAGGGGGACAACTCAGACTGTACCCTGAGAGCTGCTGTAGGGGGACAACTCAGACTGTACCCTGAGAGCTGCTGTAGGGGGACAACTCAGACTGTACCCTGAGAGCTGCTGTAGGGGGACAACTCAGACTGTACCCTGAGAGCTACTGTAGGGGGACAACTCAGACTGTACCCTGAGAGCTACTGTAGGGGGACAACTCAGACTGTACCCTGAGAGCTACTGTAGGGGGACAACTCAGACTGTACCCTGAGAGCTGCTGTAGGGGGACAGCTCAGACTGTACCCTGAGAGCTGCTGTAGGGGGACAACTCAGACTGTACCCTGAGAGCTGCTGTAGGGGGACAACTCAGACTGTACCCTGAGAGCTACTGTAGGGGGACAACTCAGACTGTACCCTGAGAGCTGCTGTAGGGGGACAACTCAGACTGTACCCTGAGAGCTACTGTAGGGGGACAACTCAGACTGTACCCTGAGAGCTACTGTAGGGGGACAACTCAGACTGTACCCTGAGAGCTACTGTAGGGGGACAACTCAGACTGTACCCTGAGAGCTACTGTAGGGGGACAACTCAGACTGTACCCTGAGAGCTACTGTAGGGGGACAACTCAGACTGTACCCTGAGAGCTACTGTAGGGGGACAACTCAGACTGTACCCTGAGAGCTGCTGTAGGGTGACAGCTCAGACTGTACCCTGAGAGCTGCTGTAGGGGGACAACTCAGACTGTACCCTGAGAGCTGCTGTAGGGGGACAACTCAGACTGTACCCTGAGAGCTACTGTAGGGGGACAACTCAGACTGTACCCTGAGAGCTGCTGTAGGGGGACAACTCAGACTGTACCCTGAGAGCTGCTGTAGGGGGACAACTCAGACTGTACCCTGAGAGCTGCTGTAGGGGGACAACTCAGACTGTACCCTGAGAGCTGCTGTAGGGGACAACTCAGACTGTACCCTGAGAGCTGCTGTAGGGGGACAACTCAGACTGTACCCTGAGAGCTGCTGTAGGGGGACAACTCAGACTGTACCCTGAGAGCTGCTGTAGGGGGACAACTCAGACTGTACCCTGAGAGCTGCTGTAGGGGGACAACTCAGACTGTACCCTGAGAGCTGCTGTAGGGGGACAACTCAGACTGTACCCTGAGAGCTACTGTAGGGGGACAACTCAGACTGTACCCTGAGAGCTGCTGTAGGGGGACAACTCAGACTGTACCCTGAGAGCTGCTGTAGGGGGACAACTCAGACTGTACCCTGAGAGCTGCTGTAGGGGGACAACTCAGACTGTACCCTGAGAGCTGCTGTAGGGGGACAACTCAGACTGTACCCTGAGAGCTGCTGTAGGGGGACAACTCAGACTGTACCCTGAGAGCTGCTGTAGGGGGACAACTCAGACTGTACCCTGAGAGCTGCTGTAGGGGGACAACTCAGACTGTACCCTGAGAGCTACTGTAGGGGACAACTCAGACTGTACCCTGAGAGCTGCTGTAGGGGGACAACTCAGACTGTACCCTGAGAGCTGCTGTAGGGGGACAACTCAGACTGTACCCTGAGAGCTGCTGTAGGGGGACAACTCAGACTGTACCCTGAGAGCTGCTGTAGGGGGACAACTCAGACTGTACCCTGAGAGCTGCTGTAGGGGACAACTCAGACTGTACCCTGAGAGCTGCTGTAGGGGGACAACTCAGACTGTACCCTGAGAGCTGCTGTAGGGGGACAACTCAGACTGTACCCTGAGAGCTGCTGTAGGGGACAACTCAGACTGTACCCTGAGAGCTGCTGTAGGGGACAACTCAGACTGTACCCTGAGAGCTGCTGTAGGGGGACAACTCAGACTGTACCCTGAGAGCTGCTGTAGGGGGACAACTCAGACTGTACCCTGAGAGCTGCTGTAGGGGGACAACTCAGACTGTACCCTGAGAGCTGCTGTAGGGGGACAACTCAGACTGTACCCTGAGAGCTGCTGTAGGGGGACAACTCAGACTGTACCCTGAGAGCTGCTGTAGGGGACAACTCAGACTGTACCCTGAGAGCTACTGTAGGGGGACAACTCAGACTGTACCCTGAGAGCTGCTGTAGGGGACAACTCAGACTGTACCCTGAGAGCTGCTGTAGGGGGACAACTCAGACTGTACCCTGAGAGCTGCTGTAGGGGGACAACTCAGACTGTACCCTGAGAGCTGCTGTAGGGGGACAACTCAGACTGTACCCTGAGAGCTACTGTAGGGGGACAACTCAGACTGTACCCTGAGAGCTGCTGTAGGGGGACAACTCAGACTGTACCCTGAGAGCTACTGTAGGGGGACAACTCAGACTGTACCCTGAGAGCTACTGTAGGGGGACAACTCAGACTGTACCCTGAGAGCTGCTGTAGGGGGACAACTCAGACTGTACCCTGAGAGCTGCTGTAGGGGGACAACTCAGACTGTACCCTGAGAGCTACTGTAGGGGGACAACTCAGACTGTACCCTGAGAGCTACTGTAGGGGGACAACTCAGACTGTACCCTGAGAGCTACTGTAGGGGGACAACTCAGACTGTACCCTGAGAGCTACTGTAGGGGGACAACTCAGACTGTACCCTGAGAGCTACTGTAGGGGGACAACTCAGACTCTGTCCCAAATGGCACCCTATTGTCCCATGTCAACATTAGTTCACTGTATAGGAAAGAGGGTGCCATTTGGGACAAACCACAGTGTTAGTATGCTAGCCAGCCATCCTGCTGACTGTTCTGGTCTGGGGCCTATGAAGAATGAGGGCCTCAAGTGCCTCTGGTCCCTGAAGCTGACCAACCGTGTGGTATGCCTGTTGAGGCATGTTGGGTTTAGATAGGGACACTCAGACAATGCATCTATCTAGGGTACGGTTGAACCATTCCAGTTTTTCCAGAAATCCCTGGTTGAAGATTCCAGATTTCCTGCTTATTCCCTCTTGATTCTGGAAGTCTTCCAAACCAGGATTTAGGAAAACAAACGTGACATTTTGTGAAATTTGCCAGAATTTTGCAGCTCTAGTCTAGGTGTACTAAGTTAATACAGATATATAAATCTACTTCAACAGAACAATGTATATATTATGTAATAAACAGGTTCTTATTCAGGGTTAGGTTACATTGTTATTGATAGGTTACATTGTTATTGATAGGTTACATTGTTATTGATAGGTTACATTGTTATTGATAGGTTACATTGTTATTGATAGGTTACATTGTTATTGATAGGTTACATTGTTATTGATAGGTTACATTGTTATTGATAGGTTACATTGTTATTGATAGGTTACATTGTTATTGATAGGTTACATTGTTATTGATAGGTTACATTGTTATTGATAGGTTACATTGTTATTGATAGGTTACATTGTTATTGATAGGTTACATTGTTATTGATAGGTTACATTGTTATTGATAGGTTACATTGTTATTTTTATGCACCTTGGCTGTTTTTCAGTAACTTGTAAAAAACCTTATCTTGTGAGATTAGTCACACTGTGTCTATTATGGAGTGTGGTACCACAAGGTACAGTAAGAACTAGCATACTGTGTGGGGTGAGGTAAGGTAAGGTAAGGTAAGGTAAGGTAAGGTAAGGTAAGGTAAGGTAAGGTAAGGTGAGGTGAGGTGAGGTGAGGTGAGGTAAGGTAAGGTAAGGTAAGGTAAGGTAAGGTAAGGTAAGGTGAGGTGAGGTGAGGTGAGGTGAGGTGAGGTGAGGTGAG
This sequence comes from Oncorhynchus gorbuscha, assembly GCF_021184085.1. NCBI lineage: Eukaryota > Metazoa > Chordata > Actinopteri > Salmoniformes > Salmonidae > Oncorhynchus > Oncorhynchus gorbuscha. The sequence continues at coordinate 6,778,659 of NC_060185.1, read as the reverse complement.
GTGAGGTGAGGTAAGGTAAGGTAAGGTAAGGTAAGGTAAGGTAAGGTGAGGCAAGGTAAGAAGAGCCTGACTTTCAAGACTCTTTCGAGCCCTTATTAATTTTAAACAGCTCGTCTATTGTGTTAGTATAAAGCTCTGGAAGCCATCTATTGTCCCAACTGCTGCTTGAAATCCCCACAGCGACCTTCCACATGTCTTCCCTATGGCAATGGAAACCAGTTCAAGCATGTTTTTTTATTTTTAACATTTTTTTTATGGCATGAAATCTAATTTAAAGCAAACCAATTTGTCAGCCGTCTGAATTGAATAACAGCGTTACCAGAAGCCCATCTGTTCACCAGAGAGACAGTGTGTGGTGTTGACAGAATACATCTTGTTTATTTCCCCTTCAAACTATGGGAGGATGAATTCATGTTTTAACCAAATGGGATTAAGGGCTTTGCTACAATATAATTGTAAGCTTCCCATCGTTTTTGGTTGGAGTGACACCGGAACGACACACAGTAATGCTTTTGAAAATATACATTCGCAGAATGTCAAAATAAATGCTTCAGAGAACACAATCCCGAAAAGAAAAAAAAGTACTGTACTAGCCCTCTAGTTAAAGAAACCATGTCAGAAACCACAACAAGCATTGGTTAGGGACCGCTGGAAATGCATGTGGGCTGCTGAAGATACAGGAAGAGAGACATGGTTTGACACATTTTACTGGATAGTGTAGTTTATGACCATGTTATTGTCTGTTAGATAATGTAGTTTATGGCCATGTTATTGTCTGTATGATAATGTAGTTTATGACCATGTCATTGTCTGTTAGATAATGTAGTTTATGGCCATGTTATTGTCTGTATGATAATGTAGTTTATGGTCATGTTATTGTCTGTTAGATCATGTAGTTTATGGCCATGTTATTGTCTGTATGATAATGTAGTTTATGGCCATGTTGCTGTCTGTATGATAATGTAGTTTGTGGTCATGTTGCTGTCTGTATGATAATGTAGTTTGTGACCATGTTGCTGTCTGTATGATAATGTAGTTTGTGACCATGTTGTTGTCTGCTGGATAATGTAGTTTATGGCCATGTTGTTGTCTGTTAGATAATGTAGTTTATGGCCATGTTGCTGTCTGTTAGATAATGTAGTTTATAGCCATATTGCTGTCTGCTGGATAATGTAGTTTATGGCCATGTTATTGTCTGTATGATAATGTAGTTTATGGCCATGTTGCTGTCTGTTAGATAATGTAGTTTATGACCATATTGCTGTCTGCTGGATAATGTAGTTTATGGCCATGTTGCTGTCTGTTAGATAATGTAGTTTATAGCCATATTGCTGTCTGCTGGATAATGTAGTTTGTGACCATGTTGCTGTCTGCTGGATAATGTAGTTTATAGCCATATTGCTGTCTGCTGGATAATGTAGTTTGTGACCATGTTGCTGTGTGTATGATAATGTAGTTTGTGACCATGTTGCTGTCTGTATGATAATGTAGTTTGTGACCATGTTGCTGTCTGCTGGATAATGTAGTTTATAGCCATATTGCTGTCTGTTAGATAATGTAGTTTATAGCCATATTGCTGTCTGCTGGATAATGTAGTTTGTGACCATGTTGCTGTCTGTATGATAATGTAGTTTGTGACCATGTTGCTGTCTGTATGATAATGTAGTTTGTGACCATGTTGCTGTCTGTATGATAATGTAGTTTGTGACCATGTTGCTGTCTGTATGATAATGTAGTTTGTGACCATGTTGCTGTCTGTATGATAATGTAGTTGTAACGTTGCTGTTTGTTGAAGGAGAAGCGGACCAAAATGCAGTGTGGTGGTTACTCGTGTCTTTAATGTAGAATAGCGATACATGAAATAACTTCTAAATATAACAAAACAGCAAACGGAACGTGAAAACCTAAACAGCCTGTCTGGTGAACAACTAACACAGAGACAGGAACACAAAATACACAGTGAAACCCAGGCTACCTAAATACGGTTCCCAATCAGAGACAACGAGAATCACCTGACTCTGATTGAGAAACGTCTCAGGCAGCCATAGACTATGCTAGACACACCCCTCATCAACCACAATCCCAATGCCTACAAAAAAAACCAATACGACAATACAATAACCCCATGTCACACCCTGGCCTGAACAAATCATTAAAGAAAACACAAAATACTAAGACCAAGGCGTGACAGTAGTTTAGCATGCATGGGGTGGCAGAATGGGCGTGTTTTAAATTTAGATTATTCTATAGATTATACATTTAGATTATTCTATTATTCTATTATTCTATTATTCTATTATTCTATTCTATTTAGATTGTTCCATTGTTCCAGGCTATTAGATAACGTCGGGTCTTAAACGGCGCTGGCTGTCTGGCTGTAGGGTTATGGGCTGTAGGGTGTCTGGCTGTAGGCTGTCTGGCTGTAGGGTGTCTGGCTGTAGGGTTATGGGCTGTAGGCTGTCTGGCTGTAGGGTGTCTGGCTGTAGGGTGTCTGGCTGTAGGGTGTCTGGCTGTAGGCTGTCTGGCTGTAGGGTGTCTGGCTGTAGGGTGTCTGGCTGTAGGGTGTCTGGCTGTAGGCTGTCTGGCTGTAGGGTGTCTGGCTGTAGGGTGTCTGGCTGTAGGGTGTCTGGCTGTAGGCTGTCTGGATGTAGGGTGTCTGGCTGTAGGGTGTCTGGCTGTAGGGTTATGGGCTGTAGGGTGTCTGGCTGTAGGCTGTCTGGCTGTAGGGTGTCTGGCTGTAGGGTGTCTGGCTGTAGGGTTATGGGCTGTAGGGTGTCTGGCTGTAGGGTGTCTGGCTGTAGGGTGTCTGGCTGTAGGGTGTCTGGCTGTAGGGTGTCGGGCTGTAGGGTGTCTGGCTGTAGGGTGTCGGGCTGTAGGGTGTCGGGCTGTAGGGTGTCTGGCTGTAGGGTGTCTGGCTGTAGGCTGTCTGGCTGTAGGGTGTCTGGCTGTAGGGTGTCTGGCTGTAGGGTGTCTGGCTGTAGGGTTATGGACTGTAGGGTGTCTGGCTGTAGGGTGTCTGGCTGTAGGCTGTCTGGCTGTAGGGTGTCTGGCTGTAGGCTGTCTGGCTGGAGGGTTATGGGCTGTAGGGTGTCTGGTTGGAGGGTTATGGGCCGTGACATTGTCTGGCTGGAGGGTTATGGGCCGTGACATTGTCTGGCTGTAGGGTTATGGGCTGTAGGGTGTCTGGCTGTAGGGTTATGGGCCATGACATTGTCTGGCTGGAGGGTTATTCGATGCGTTTCTCTGGGCAAAAGTAGTAAAGGCCAAATTCAATATTTTATCAAAATAATTCAAAATTTCGACACCTTGTAGAGTCCATGCCCTGACGAATTGAGGCTGGGGCGGCGTTCCTAATGTTTAGTATACACAGTGTACACAATCCATGTCTCAAAAAAAATCCTTATTTATTAACCCGTCTCCTCCCCTTCATCTACACTGATTGAAGTGGATTTAACAAGTGACATCAATAAGGGATCATAGCTTTCACCTAGATTCACCTGGTCAGTCTGTCATGGAATGTTTTGTACACTCAGGGTATAATAATGATATGTCATTTAGCAGACACTTTAATATTTTGACTCGTTCATTCACCCTGTCATGCAGGTGATAGAGGACCCAAAAGCGACTTAACAGAAACAGAGTTTATTCAAGTCCAAACAGGGAATAACAGAAATCCTCTAGTCTGTAGAGGGGAATGACAAGAGAAGCGGCCACAGACTGCAGGTCGCTTCGGGTAGGCGCAGGCCGTAGTAGACAGAGACACCTGCTCACACGCAGCATCTGATGAAGGCAAAAAACACGACAGGACAGGGCGAAACACAATCACAGCATGGTGAATACAAAACAAGGAACCGACGGGACAGGAACGGAACACAAAGGAATAAATAGGGACTCTAATCAGGGGAAAGGATCCAGGTGTGGGAAGACTAAATGATGATTAGGGGAATAGGAACAGCTGGGAAACGGAACGATAGAGAGAGGAGAGAGAGGGAGGGGGAGAGAGGGATAGAAAAAGGGAAAAACCTAATAAGACCAGCAGGGGGAAACGAACAGAAGGAAAAGCAAAATGACAAGATGATATAAGACAAAACATGACAGTACCCCCCCACACTCACCGAGCGCCTCCTGGCGCTCTCGAGGAGGAACACTGGCGGCAACGGAGGAAATCATAGATCAAACGGTCCAGCATCCCGAGAAAGAACCCAACTCCTCTCCTCAGGACCGTAACGAAAAACGATAAAAAAAACTAGGGTACTACTCTAAAAAAAATGAGAACTAGGGACAGACTGAGACACAGCAAGGGCAGGAACAAGAACAGGAGAGATGCGATGGCAGGGAACAGACTGAGACCCAGCAAGACCAGGAGCAGAAGCAGAAAAAAATTACCAGACTTCTTCTGCGCGCAGTCTGAACACGCAGCCACGAAACGGCGCGTGTCACGCTCCTGAGTCGGCCACCAAAAGCGCTGGCGAATAGACGCAAGAGTGCCTCGAACACCGGGATGACCAGCTAACTTGGCAGAGTGAGCCCACTGAAGAACAGCCAGACGAGTGGAAACAGGAACGAAAAGGAGGTTACTAGGACAAGCGGCGGCGACGCAGTGTGCGTGAGTGCTGGCTGTAACCTGTCTTTCAATTCCCCAGACTGTCAACCCGACAACACGCCCATAAGGAAGAATCCCCGAGATCAGTAGAAGCCACAGAAGAACTAAACAGACGGGATAAGGCATCAGGCTTGGTGTTCTGCTAGGACGGTGAAATCACAAACTGGAGCGAAAAACAACGCCCAACGGTGTCTGGCTGTAAGGTTTGGCAGAACGGATGTACTCAAGGTTCTTATGGTCTGTCCAAACGGGAACGGTGTCTGGCCACTGTAGCCATTCGTCTGGCTGCGGATGGCGAGTCTGGCCCACATCATAGTTGCGCTCAGATGGCGACAGGCGATGAGAAAAATAAGCGGGATGAACTGGCGTCAGACTGGAAGCGCTGGGATAGAATGGCTCCCACGCCTACCTCTGGCTGTAACCTCGACAATGAATGTCTAGTGACGTCAGGGTAACGAGGATAGGAGCGGACGTAAAACGTTCTTTTAGAAGATCAAAAGCTCCCTGGGCGGAACCGGACCACTGTCTTGACAGAAGTAAGAGCTGTGAGAGGGGCAGCAACTTGACCGGTGTCTGGCTGAAATTAGGAAACCTAAAAAGCGCTGCAACTGACAGGGACCTGTCGGGCCAATCACTGACAGCTTGGACCTTAGCGGAATCCATCTGAATGCTTCAGCGGAAATAACTGGAACCGAGAAAAGTAACGGAGGAGACATGAAAAGAGCACTTCTCAGCCTAGGAGACAATTCTCTGGCTGTAGAACACGTGTCGTGCTGAACATGAATCTCGGCTGACGGAGAAAAAATCAGGATATCGTCAAGATAGACAAAAACAAAAATGTTCAGGGTGTCTCTCAGAACATCATTAACTAATGCCTGAAAAACAGCTGGCGCATTGGCGAGACCGAGGCAGAACCCGGTACTCAAAATGCCCTAACGGAGTGTCTGGCTGTAGGGTGTCTGATGCTGAGATGGTAAGCGTTGGTCCAACTGTAGGGTGTCTGGCTCCCTGCAGAATCTCGAAGGCTGATGACATAAGGGGAAGCGGATAACGATTCTTAACCGTTATGTCATTCAGCCCTCGGTTATCCACGCAGGGCTGTAGGGCCTTCTTCTTAACAAAAAGAACCCCGCCCCGGCCGGAGAAGAAGAAGGCACTATGGTACCGGCGTCAAGAGACACAGACAAATAATGAGAGCCTTACGTTCGGGAGCCGACAGAGAGTATAGTCTACTGGGAGGAGTGGTCCCCGGAAGGAGATCAATACTACAATCATACGACTGGTGAGGAGGAAGGGAGTTGGCTCGGGACCGACTGAAGACCGTGCGCAGATCATGATATTCCTCCGGCACTCCTGTCAAATCGCCAGGTTCCTCCTGAGAAGTAGGGACAGAAGAAACGGGAGGGATGGCAGACATTAAACACTTCACATGACAAGAAACGTTCCAGGATAGGATAGAATTACTAGACCAATTAATAGAAGGATTATGACATACTAGCCAGGGATGACCCAAAACAACAGGTGTAAACGGTGAACGGAAAATCAAAAAAGAAATAGTCTCACTGTGGTTACCAGATACTGTGAGGGTTAAAGGTAGTGTCTCAAATTTGATACTGGGAAGATGACTACCATCTAAGGCAAACATGGGCGTAGGCTTGTCTAACGGTCTGAAAGGAATGTTATGTTTCCGAACCCATGCTTCGTCCATGAAACAACCCTCAGCCCCAGAGTCAATCACACTGCATGTAGCACCCGAACCGGTCCATTGGACCGACACAAGTAGTACAAGATCTAGATGAAGAGACCTGAGTAGTAGCGCTCACCAGTAGCCCTCCGCTTACTGATGGGCTCTGGCCTCTTACTGGACATGAATTAACAAAATGTCCAGCAACTCCGCAATAGAGGCACAGGCGGTTGGTGATCCTCCGTTCCCTCTCCTTAGTCGAGATGCGAATCCCTCCCAGCTGCATGGGCTCAGTCTCAAAGCCAGAGGAGGGAGATGGTTGTGATGCGGAGCAGGGAAACACCGTTGATGCGAGCTCTCTTCCACGAGCCCGGTGACGAAGATCTACCCGTCGTTCTATGCGGATGGCGAGAGCAATCAAAGAGTCCACATCTGAAGGAACCTCCCGGGAAGAATCTCATCCTTAACCACTGCGTGGAGTCCCTCCAGAAAACGAGCGAGCAGCGCCGGCTGTTCCACTCACTAGAGGCAGCAAGAGTGCGAAACTCAATAGAATAATCCGTTATGGACCGTTCACCTTGGCATAATGAAGCCAGGGCCCTAGAAGCCTCCCTACCAAAAACTGAACGGTCAAAAACCCGAATCATCTCCTCTTTAAAGTTCTGGAACTTGTTAGAGCAATCAGCCCTTGCCTCCCAGATAGCTGTGCCCCATTCTCGAGCCCGGCCAGTAAGGAGTGAAATGACGTAAGCAACCCGAGCTCTCTCTCTAGAGTATGTGTTGGGTTGGAGAGAGAACACAATCTCACACTGCGTGAGAAAGGAGCGGCACTCAGTGGGCTGCCCGGAGTAGCAAGGTGGGTTATTAACCCTAGGTTCTGGAGACTCGGCAGGCCAGGAAGTAACAGGTGGCACGAGACGTAGACTCTGGAACTGTCCAGAGAGGTCGGAAACCTGAGCGGCCAGGTTCTCCACGGCATGGCGAAGCAGACAATTCCTGCTCGTGTCTGCCGAGCATAGCTCCTTGGATCTTGACGGCAGTGTAACGAGCGTCTGAAGTCGCTGGGTCCATTCCTTGGTCGGTTCCTTCTGTCATGCAGGTGATAGAGGACCCAAAAGCGACTTAACAGAAACAGAGTTTATTCAAGTCCAAACAGGGAATAACAGAAATCCTCTAGTCTGTAGAGGGAATGACAAGAGAAGCGGCCACAGACTGCAGGTCGCTTCCGCAGGCCGTTAGACAGAGACACCTGCTCACACGCAGCATCTGATGAAGGCAAAAACACGACAGGACAGGGCGAAACACAATCACAGCATGGTGAATACAAAACAAGGAACCGACGGGACAGGAACGGAACACAAAGGAATAAATAGGGACTCTAATCAGGGGAAAGGATCGGGAACAGGTGTGGGAAGACTAAATGATGATTAGGGGAATAGGAACAGCTGGGAGCAGGAACGGAACGATAGAGAGAGGAGAGAGAGGGAGGGGGAGAGAGAGGGATAGAAAAAGGGAACGAACCTAATAAGACCAGCAGGGGGAAACGAACAGAAGGAAAAGCAAAATGACAAGATGATATAAGACAAAACATGACAACCCTCTGAATGGCACACAAACACAATCCATGTCTCAATTGTCTCAAGGCTTAAAAATCCTTCTTTAACTCGTCTCCTCCCCTTCAGCTACACTGATTGGAGTGGATTTAACAAGTGACATCAATAAGGGATCATATCTTTCACCTAGATTCACCTGGTCAGTTTATGTCGGGTTCTTAATGTTTTGTATATTCAGTGTAGATGGTTTATTATCCTTGGAAAAGCTGATGATGCTCCAGATTTCTCCTAAAACATTTTTTTAGGCCCTTACAGATTGGCTAGTTATTGGGTACAGGCTAGGTAGGTAGCCCTGAGGGCCAATCAGGTATTCCAAAAACAACAAAGTAGTCCTTCCGCCACAAATGGATGTACCAATTCCCAGATTGCCACTTTGATGCTTTTCTAGAAGAAAATCACCCTGGAAGATGGCAGGAAGTAATTATAGCAATATTCTGTCTCACACGTTCCACTTCACCCTGAGGCCATGATGGCTTTGACACAGAGTCAGCTCTACGAGGGATGTGTGATAGATTGATCAGGAAGAGATGTAGCTGTAGGGAAGCTAGTTTAGCGTCACTAGCTACCGCCTTCCTATCCTGACACCCAAAGTACTGTTTTCCCTGGTCCAGAAATGGATCACACGGTCAGCAACATCCCAAAGACCAGTGCTATTCTGCCCCAGAGATTGATTAACAGAGGGGTACACTGGTAGCTCTGGTCCAGGGCATTATGTGCGTCTTGCTGATCCAGCACCAGCATCAGCAAGCCTCACTTAACACCTTGGACAAGAGCTAGTGTATTGAGTTTATCAGCGTTGATATAACACTGAGTTTCTTATTGTTAGCGTCAGTGAGTTAATTAGCGTTAGCCTCAGCGTTGATATAACACTGAGTTTCTTCATGTTAGCGTCAGTGAGTTTATCAGCGTTGATATAACACTGAGTTTCTTATTGTTAGCGTCAGTGAGTTAATTAGCGTTAGCCTCAGCGTTGATATAACACTGAGTTTCTTCATGTTAGCGTCAGTGAGTTTATTAGCGGTAGCAGCAGAGGTGTCATCAGCCCCGGTTCTCCTATGAACCAGTGTCCATTATTCAGTGAATTAACACCATCTCTGCTACACAGCTGCAGTTATTATCAGCAAGCAGTTTTCTCTCTCTCTCTGTCTCTCTCTCTCTCTCTCTCTCTCTCTCTCTCTCTCTCTGTCTCTCTTTCTCTCAAATCAAATCAAATCAAATCAAATGTATTTATATAGCCCTTCGTACATCAGCTGATATCTCAAAGTGCTGTACAGAAACCCAGCCTAAAACCCCAAACAGCAAGCAATGCAGGTGTAGAAGCACGGTGGCTAGGAAACACTCCCTAGAAAGGCCAAAACCTAGGAAGAAACCTAGAGAGGAACCAGGCTATGTGGGGTGGCCAGTCCTCTACTGGCTGTGCCAGGGTGGACCAGACTATGAGGGGTGGCCAGTCCTCTTCTGGCTGTGCCGGGTGGAGATTATAACAGAACATGGCCAAGATGTTAAAATGTTCATAAATGACCAGCATGGTCGAATAATAATAAGGCAGAACAGTCATGTCTCTCACAGTGACATGATTAGAATAGTTGGTCGGTTGTTATTAATGCCGTTCAAATCAAATCAAATCAAATTGTATTTGTCACATACACATGGTTAGCAGATGTTAATGGTCACATACACATGGTTAGCAGATGTTATTGGTCACATACACATGGTTAGCAGATGTTATTGGTCACATACACATGGTTAGCAGATGTTATTGGTCACATGGTTAGCAGATGTTATTGGTCACATACACATGGTTAGCAGATGTTAATGGTCACATACACATGGTTAGCAGATGTTATTGGTCACATACACATGGTTAGCAGATGTTATTGGTCACATACACATGGTTAGCAGATGTTAATGGTCACATACACATGGTTAGCAGATGTTATTGGTCACATGGTTAGCAGATGTTATTGGTCACATGGTTAGCAGATGTTATTGGTCACATGGTTAGCAGATGTTATTGGTCACATACACATGGTTAGCAGATGTTATTGGTCACATGGTTAGCAGATGTTATTGGTCACATGGTTAGCAGATGTTATTGGTCACATACACATGGTTAGCAGATGTTATTGGTCACATACACATGGTTAGCAGATGTTAATGGTCACATACACATGGTTAGCAGATGTTATTGGTCACATACACATGGTTAGCAGATGTTAATGGTCACATACACATGGTTAGCAGATGTTATTGGTCACATACACATGGTTAGCAGATGTTATTGGTCACATACACATGGTTAGCAGATGTTAATGGTCACGGCATATATTACATACACATGGTTAGCAGATGTTATTGGTCACATACACATGGTTAGCAGATGTTAATGGTCACATACACATGGTTAGCAGATGTTATTGGTCACATACACATGGTTAGCAGATGTTAATGGTCACATACACATGGTTAGCAGATTTTAATGCGAGTGTAGCGAAATGCTTGTGCTTCTAGTTCCGACAATGCAGTGATAACCAACAAGTAATCTAACTAACAATTCCAAAACTGCTACCTTATACAGAGTGTGAGGGGATAAAGAATATGTACATAAAGATATATGAATGAGTGATGGTACAGAGCAGCATAGGCTCTACAGTAGATGGTATCGAGTACAGTATATACATATGAGATGAGTATGTAAACAAAGTGGCACATAGTTAAAAGTGGCTAGTGATAAATGTATTACATAAGGATGCAGTAGATGATATAGAGTACAGTATGTACATATGAGATGAGTATGTAAACAAAGTGGCATAGTTAAAGTGGCTAGTGATACATGTATTACATAAAGATGCAGTAGATGATAGAGTACAGTATATACATATGAGATGAGTATGTAAACAAAGTGGCATAGTTTAAAGTGGCTAGTGATAAATGTATTACATAAGGATGCAGTAGATGATATAGAGTACAGTATATACATATGCATATGAGATGGATAATGTAGGGTAAGTAACATTATATTAGGTAGCATTGTTTAAAGTGGCTAGTGATATATTTTACATCATTTCCCATCAATTCCCATTATTAAAGTGGCTGGAGTTGAGTCAGTGTCAGTGTGTTGGCAGCAGCCACTGTTAGTGTTAGTGTTGGCTGTTTAACAGTCTGATGGCCTTGAGATAGAAGCTGTTTTTCAGTCTCTCGGTCCCAGCTTTGATGCACCTGTACTGACCTCGCCTTCTGGATGATAGCGGGGTGAACAGGCAGTGGCTCGGGTGGTTGTTGTCCTTGATGATCTTTATGGCCTTCCTGTAACATCGGGTGGTGTAGGTGTCCTGGAGGGCAGGTAGTTTGCCCCCGGTGATGCGTTGTGCAGACCTCACTACCTTCTGGAGAGCCTTACGGTTGTGGGCGGAGCAGTTGCCGTACCAGGCGGTGATACAGCCCGCCAGGATGCTCTCGATTGTGCATCTGTAGAAGTTTGTGAGTGCTTTTGGTGACAAGCCAAATTTCTTCAGCCTCCTGAGGTTGAAGAGGCGCTGCTGCGCCTTCTTCACGATGCTGTCAGTGTGAGTGGACCAATTCAGTTTGTCTGTGATGTGTATGCCGAGGAACTTCAAACTTACTACCCTCTCCACTACTGTTCCATCGATGTGGATAGGGGGGTGTTCCCTCTGCTGTTTCCTGAAGTCCACAATCATCTCCTTAGTTTTGTTGACGTTGAGTGTGAGGTTATTTTACTGACATCACACTCCGAGGGCCCTCACCTCCTCCCTGTAGGCCGCCTCGTCGTTATTGGTAATCAAGCCTACCACTGTTGTGTCGTCCGCAAACTTGATGATTGAGTTGGAGGCGTGCGTGGCCACGCAGTCGTGGGTGAACAGGGAGTACAGGAGAGGGCTCAGAACGCACCCTTGTGGGGCCCCCATGTTGAGGATCAGCGGGGTGGAGATGTTGTTGCCTACCCTCACCACCTGGGGGCGGCCCGTCAGGAAGTCCAGTACCCAGTTGCACAGGGAGGGGGCAGAGGCCAAGGGTCTCGAGCTTGATGACGAGCTTGGAGGGTACTATGGTGTTGAATGCCGAGCTGTCGTCGATGAACAGCATTCTCACATAGGTATTCCTCTTGTCCAGATGGGTTAGGGCAGTGTGCAGTGTGGTTGAGATTGCATCGTCTGTGGACCTATTTGGGCGGTAAGCAAATTGGAGTGGGTCTAGGGTGTCAGGTAGGGTGGAGGTGATATGGTCCTTGACTAGTCTCTCAAAGCACTTCATGATGACGGAAGTGAGTGCTACGGGGCGGTAGTCGTTAAGCTCAGTTACCTTAGCTTTCTTGGGAACAGGAACAATGGTGGCCCTCTTGAAGCATGTGGGAACAGCAGACTGGTCTAGGGATTGATTGAATATGTCCGTAAACACACCGGCCAGCTGGTCTGCGCATGCTCTGAGGGCGCGGCTGGGGATGCCGTCTGGGCCTGCAGCCTTGCGAGGGTTAACACGTTTAAATGTTTTACTCACCTCGGCTGCAGTGAAGGAGAGTCTGCATGTTTTCGTTGCAGGCTGTGTCAGTGGCACTGTATTGTCCTCATAGCGGGCAAAAAAAGTTATTTAGTCTGCCTGGGAGCAAGACATCCTGGTCCGTGACTGGGCTGGTTTTCTTCTTGTAGTCCGTGATTGACTGTAGACCCTGCCACATACCTCTTGTGTCTGAGCCGTTGAATTGAGATTCTACTTTACATTTACATTTAACATTTAAGTCATTTAGCAGACGCTCTTATCCAGAGCGACTTACAAATTGGTGCATTCACCTTATGACATCCAGTGGAACAGTCACTTTACAATAGTGCATCTAAATCTTAAAGGGGGGGGTGAGAGGGATTACTTATCCTATCCTAGGTATTCCTTAAAGAGGTGGGGTTTCAGGTGTCTCCGGAAGGTGGTGATTGACTCCGCTGTCCTGGCGTCGTGAGGGAGTTTGTTCCACCATTGGGGGGGCCAGAGCAGCGAACAGTTTTGACTGGGCTGAGCGGGAGCTGTACTTCCTCAGTGGTAGGGAGGCGAGCAGGCCAGAGGTGGATGAACGCAGTGCCCTTGTTTGGGTGTAGGGCCTGATCAGAGCCTGGAGGTACTGAGGTGCCGTTCCCCTCACAGCTCCGTAGGCAAGCACCATGGTCTTGTGGCGGATGCAAGCTTCAACTGGAAGCCAGTGGAGAGAACGGAGGAGCGGGGTGACGTGAGAGAACTTGGGAAGGTTGAACACCAGACGGGCTGCGGCGTTCTGGATGAGTTGAAGGGGTTTAATGGCACAGGCAGGGAGCCCAGCCAACAGCGAGTTGCAGTAATCCAGACGGGAGATGACAAGAGCCTGGATTAGGACCTGCGCCGCTTCCTGTGTGAGGCAGGGTCGTACTCTGCGGATGTTGTAGAGCATGAACCTACAGGAATGGGCCACCGCCTTGATGTTGGTTGAGAACGACAGGGTGTTGTCCAGGATCACGCCAAGGTTCTTAGCGCTCTGGGAGGAGGACACAATGGAGTTGTCAACCGTGATGGCGAGATCATGGAACGGGCAGTCCTTCCCCGGGAGGAAGAGCAGCTCCGTCTTGCCGAGGTTCAGCTTGAGGTGGTGATCCGTCATCCACACTGATATGTCTGCCAGACATGCAGAGATGCGATTCGCCACCTGGTCATCAGAAGGGGGAAAGGAGAAGATTAGTTGTGTGTCGTCTGCATAGCAATGATAGGAGAGACCATGTGAGGTTATGACAGAGCCAAGTGACTTGGTGTATAGCGAGAATAGGAGAGGGCCTAGAACAGAGCCCTGGGGGACACCAGTGGTGAGGAGACAGATTCTCGCCACGCCACCTGGTAGGAGCGACCTGTCAGGTAGGACGCAATCCAAGCGTGGGCCGCGCCGGAGATGCCCAACTCGGAGAGGGTGGAGAGGAGGATCTGATGGTTCACAGTATCGAAGGCAGCCGATAGATCTAGAAGGATGAGAGCAGAGGAGAGAGAGTTAGCTTTAGCAGTGCGGAGCGCCTCCGTGATACAGAGGAGAGCAGTCTCAGTTGAATGACTAGTCTTGAAACCTGACTGATTTGGATCAAGAAGGTCATTCAGAGAGAGATAGCGGGAGAGCTGGCCAAGGACGGCACGTTCAAGAGTTTTGGAGAGAAAAGAAAGAAGGGATACTGGTCTGTAATTGTTGACATCGGAGGGATCGAGTGTAGGTTTTTTCAGAAGGGGTGCAACTCTCGCTCTCTTGAAGACGGAAGGGACGTAGCCAGCGGTCAGGGATGAGTTGATGAGCGAGGTGAGGTAAGGGAGAAGGTCTCCGGAAATGGTCTGGAGAAGAGAGGAGGGGATAGGGTCAAGCGGGCAGGTTGTTGGGCGGCCGGCCGTCACAAGACGCGAGATTTCATCTGGAGAGAGAGGGGAGAAAGAGGTCAGAGCACAGGGTAGGGCAATGTGAGCAGAACCAGCGGTGTCGTTTGACTTAGCAAACGAGGATCGGATGTCGTCGACCTTCTTTTCAAATGGTTGACGAAGTCATCTGCAGAGAGGGAGGAGGTGGGGGGAGGATTCAGGAGGGAGGAGAAGGTGGCAAAGAGCTTCCTAGGGTTAGAGGCAGATGCTTGGAATTTAGAGTGGTAGAAAGTGGCTTTAGCAGCAGAGACAGAGGAGGACAATGTAGAGAGGAGGGAGTGAAAGGATGCCAGGTCCGCAGGGAGGCGAGTTTTCCTCCATTTCCGCTCGGCTGCCCGGAGCCCTGTTCTGTGAGCTCGCAATGAGTCATCGAGCCACGGAGCGGGAGGGGAGGACCGAGCCGGCCTGGAGGATAGGGGACATAGAGAGTCAAAGGATGCAGAGAGGGAGGAGAGGAGGGTTGAGGAGGCAGAATCAGGAGATAGGTTGGAGAAGGTTTGAGCAGAGGGAAGAGATGATAGGATGGAAGAGGAGAGAGTAGCGGGGGAGAGAGCGAAGGTTGGGACGGCGCGATACCATCCGAGTAGGGGCAGTGTGGGAGGTGTTGGATGAGAGCGAGAGGGAAAAGGATACAAGGTAGTGGTCGGAGACTTGGAGGGGAGTTGCAATGAGGTTAGTGGAAGAACAGCATCTAGTAAAGATGAGGTCGAGCGTATTGCCTGCCTTGTGAGTAGGGGGGGAAGGTGAGAGGGTGAGGTCAAAAGAGGAGAGGAGTGGAAAGAAGGAGGCAGAGAGGAATGAGTCAAAGGTAGACGTGGGGAGGTTAAAGTCGCCCAGAACTGTGAGAGGTGAGCCGTCCTCAGGAAAGGAGCTTATCAAGGCATCAAGCTCATTGATGAACTCTCCGAGGGAACCTGGAGGGCGATAAATGATAAGGATGTTAAGCTTGAAAGGGCTGGTAACTGTGACAGCATGGAATTCAAAGGAGGCGATAGACAGATGGGTAAGGGGAGAAAGAGAGAATGACTGTCATGTTTTGTCATAGATTGTCATGTCTTGCTGGTCTTATTAGGTTCTTTCCCTCTTTCTATCCCTCTCTCCCCCCTCCCTCTCTCCCTCTCTCTCTCTCTCTCTCTATCGTTCCGTTCCTGCTCCCAGCTGTTCCTCATTCTCCTAACTACCTCATTTATTAAGGGTTAATGCCATATTGGTCAACGTAGGTTTGCACGGATCGGAAGGACCTTAGAACATACCCGAGGTCAGACCAGGCCCACCCTAACGGTTCCTCCCACTGTCACCCAAAAGCAAATGACATTGAGGAGCCAGGCTGTTTTGGTTCTGCTTTTCAAGGTCACTGCATCAAGGCTGACTCACAGTTCGGCGGTGATCCTCAGTTAGACTAGCTTTGAGTCTGGAACTATGGTGATTGCAATTTTTGTTGAGTTCAGAATACCATTTGGTGATGGTCCCTCTCCGTTTAAACATATTGCAAATATTTACAAGTCAACTGGCAAAGTCATTGTTATCGATCAAATTAGATCTGGTTTGGCTTCCAAACTGATACCAATTGACACTAAACCTAATTTTTCCAACTCATCTAGGAATACAACTATCATATATGCCGATATGGCCCATAATCCACAGCGCCTTAGTTTAAACATAATAAAAACATAAAACACATAGCCATGCCGAAGGCGGGTCCAGTTCGACATAATGTGAAGGCCTATGTGAGGCGACTCGAATCCCGAAGTTCGCTCGATAGGTCCCCGTGCCCGGAAAGCAAACCCTAATTGGTGCTGAAAATCCACTTTTTCCCATGCCTTGCTATGGGGTCCTTTGAATGAGCTATCTGGACCGAACGTTGGGGTCCGTCTCTATGGCCGAGCTGGCTCTAATGCACCTAGTCTTGTGTCTCTGGACTTTTCTAAATGTCGCCATTCTCGTAATGGTCAAAATGAATTGAAGTCATTGCAAATGTACAGGCTATTTTCTCGGTCCGAGAACCTTCTAGAGCCACCTAACTCACCACGCACTATCGAATCCGAGGTCTGAAACAGGTTTCTAAAGTTTTGGAACTTTAGGTCTGACGGTTCTTTTTTAGCTCGAACAAAGCCAATCTATTGGAGGCACTGTCTTACAAACCCCAATATCGTCCTCCTTCCAAGTTGTGTGTCTGTGTGATTTAGTTTCCCTTTGAAATTTTATGGGAAAATGACTGATTACAGTTATGGGGGTTGCCTAATCACACATATGAAGTTTTGGACAGATCTGACTTTTTAACCTCGAAACAGCCCCTGAGACACCAATTAAGGTACTTCTGGCTGCCACAGGAAGTTATAAGTCAACACATATCCTCACTGGGCCATGCTTTAAGAACTTGAGTTTTAGGTCTCCTGACTGTTAAGAATTGACTGATTTACACGGGCTGAATGCACCATGTCTAACAAACTGCAGGCAGGTAATGGAAAGCACTTTTAGGGTGATTTTTAACCAATTCTTCCTGGTTGGTCCAGAAGCTTAGAACTCAACACTAGGTAGACCTCATACTGGCCTGATGGACTGTTTACCAAAGACAGTGTCCATACGGCATCCGACAACCCACATAGATCCTCAGGTTGAATTTAGGGTAAAGGCAATGTATTCCTATGGCGAGAGTAAAGTCAATGGCAACCTCTTGAAGTAAACACCTTCTTTTTAACTATTGTTGAGTTAATGCCACACGGTCAACGTTAGGCTGCATCGGATCGGAAGGATTCCGAAGCAACGTACCTGAGGTCGCATTGTGCTCACCCTGATCGGTTCCTCCCCCACTGTCACCCAAGAGCAAATGACGTTGAGGGTGACGGCTGCATTTTGGGCCTGACTTTCTACTGGTTTGTCGCGCTTAGACCGAATCAGCTGAGCCACGGCCGGGCCGGGATATCTCATGAACCCTGCACGGCTCGAGAGATGGCTGTGCCTACGCCATCGCCCGCTCTCTGTGTCTTCCTGGAGAACCCGACCCCTTCACTCCATCCTGCTGGGCTGTAAAGCGAGTGGAGATGATTCTTCTTGGCATCTGCAAGGGGGGAGAAATGACTCGACTTTACAGCTCAAGAGGGTGACCTAGTCACACACATATGCAGTTTCGAAAAGATCTGACCTTTTAACCCATGGAAACTGCCATCAGACACCATTAAAGCGCACCTCCGGTTGGCATACATGGAAGCTATGCAACAAACTCATATCATGACTGGGGCAGTGCCTTCACAGAATCCTGAGTTTTAAGCCTCTTACGCCAAGAACCGGAGCTATTTGTTCGAGGGCCTTGAGTGAGAGTGAAAGTTATTTCGGGAAAAATCATAGAAAATCACAGAAATCTCGCGTGAGCTCCGCAGCACACTTTAAAAAAGATCTGTGCGAACACCCTGCAAACTGGATCTCTAACCGCCGGAAAAAACACCTATCCATGAATCACCACTCAAGGTGTGTCGCTGCACCATTTCTCTCAAACAGACGGCAGTAGATAAATGGCTGCCTTCTTTTACTGACACCGGAGGGCTCCTTTGATCTTGATGGAAGTGGAGGCGCGACTCTCTCATTTTCATTCTGGGAC
The DNA here is from genome assembly GCF_021184085.1 of Oncorhynchus gorbuscha. Taxonomy (NCBI): domain Eukaryota; kingdom Metazoa; phylum Chordata; class Actinopteri; order Salmoniformes; family Salmonidae; genus Oncorhynchus; species Oncorhynchus gorbuscha. The sequence goes on along the minus strand of NC_060185.1, from coordinate 6,760,741 downwards.
CTTTAATCCCAGAGATAAATGGCCATAACTCCTGGAAAAAACCGCTGAGGCCCAGGACGTCGTATCTTGTTCAAGTGGCCAGTTCATCATGCCGCCCTCCCACGCCACCGAAGTTTCGCTCCGAAATATTTTCAGTTTTCGGTATATGGCGCCCGTCGTGAATCGTGATGAGCTATTGTCCTAACAGGCAAAACATGATTTGCTTATGCCCTCTTGTGGAACTCTCCGGACATCTGGAAAATGACCTCAAATCTTATTATTTTTGTAAAACGGAAACCTAATGGCCCCAAGACACGTTCATTTGATGACTTTCTCCAGTAGGTCCCGCCTCTTGCCGCCGGCCCGGGACGCTGTCTGCGAACTTTACATGGACCATTTTTGACGTACTGCCCAGTAAGGGACCGCACATTGGGCAATATGGACTTTCTCACTCAACCATACAGGTGCTGCCGAATCTTCCCTTGGGTATGTAAGGAAGTCGACAAGCCGGGTCCCGTAACTCGGGCATAGGGGATTGGCCTCTGGGCGGGGGCTGGCTCCGCCGGGCTGGGGTGCGGCGGGCTGGGCTCGAGCCGCGGCTGGGGCAGCAGTTGCCCGCCTCCTCTCCTGCCACTGCTGGAAGCTCACAGTGGCCCACCCCGTGGGCTCTGCTTGTGGTCTCGCAAGGGGCTGTTACGGGGGTTTATTGGGGTGGTGTCCGTCGGCGTCCCGAAGGTGGATCGGGGTGGGGTCTGGCTGGTGGTTGGCAGCGGCGACGGACGCGCGTCCGGCCCTTCTCTCGCATCTCCCCAGCCACGGTGCTCGCGTGGCCCTGCGTACGCCGGGCCTCCGGCGGGTTGCCCCGGGCGCGGTAGCAGCTGACTTTAGAACTGGTGCGGACCAGGGAATCCGACTGTTTAATTAAAACAAAGCATCGCGACGGCCTCGAGGTGGTGATGACGCCGATGTGATTTCTGCCCTGCAGTGCCTGAATGTCAAAGCAAGAAATCCACGTAGCCGGCAAACCACGCGGGAGAACTACGACTCTTGTTGCAGCGCCAAATGCCTCACATTCACTCAGTGACGCCGCACGAAATGGATTAAACGAGATTCTAATCGTCCCACTTATTTCATCTGTCAAACTTGCAACGCAGGTGTCCTAAGAAGCAGCTCAGGAGGACAGAAACCTCCCGTGGAGCAGAAGGGCAAAAGTTTCGCTTGATCTTGATTTTCAGTATGAATACAGACCGTGAAAGCAGGACTCCGCGATCCTTCTGACTTTTGGGTTTTAAGCAGGAGGTGTCAGAAAAGTTACCACAGGGATAACTGGCTTGTGGCCCAGCGTTCATAGCGGCGTCGCTTTTGATCCTTCGATGTCGGCTCTTCCTATCATTGTGAAGCAGAATTCACCAAGCGTTGGATTGTTCACCCACTAATAGGGAACGTGAGCTGGGTTTAGACCGTGGAGACAGGTTAGTTTTACCCTACTGATGATGTGTTGTTGCAATAGTAATCCTGCTCAGTACCAGAGGAACCCAGGTTCAGACATTTGGTGTATGTGCTTGGCTGAGAGCCAATGGTGCGGCTACCATCTGTGGGATTATGACTGAACGCCTCTAAGTCAGAATCCCCCTAAACGTAATGATACCGTAGCGCCGTGATAGCCTGCCTCTTTGGCAGGTGAGTAGAGCCGTTCGTGACAGGGTCGGGTGCGGCCGAATGAGTTGCCGCCTCTCCTGATTCGCACCGCATGTTTGTGGAGAACATGGTGCTAAATCACTCGTGAGACGACCTGATTCTGGGTCAGGGTTTTCGTGCGTAGCAGAAACAGGCTCACTCGCTGCATCTGTGAAAGTCAGCCCTCGATCCACCTTTTGTCGGACGGAAGGCGTCTTCCTCCACCTCCTCTTCACTACAAAAATGGGTTACCAGGTGCACATAGAAGCGCCATGACACAGAGTCTGATTAGCCCAAAAGAGAGTGGGCAATCGGACTAAGGAAGGTGGGTACCATGCGTAAAGTACCACCGGCACTTGGTAACATAAATGCCCAAGACCAGAGTGTGCAAGAGAGAGGGGCACTAAGGAAGGTGGGTACCATGCGTAAAAGTACCACGGCACTTGGTAACATAAATGCCCAAGAGAGAGTGTGCAATCGGACTAAGGAAGGTGGGTACCATGCGTGAGAGTGGGCAAATACCACCGGCACTTGGTAACATAAATGCCCAAGAGAGAGTGTGCAACCCAGAGTCTGATAGCCCAAAAAGAGAGGGGCAATCGGACTAAGGAAGGTGGGTAACCAGGGGCAGAAGAGTACCACCGCCCAGTGTGGACTTATGTTCTGGGTGGAAAGCGGCCGGGTGACCAGGTGCACATGGGCCGTTTTGGGTCACCAGGTGCACGGTTCATTTTGGGTGACCAGGTGCACGACGACCGTTTTGGGTCACCAGGTGCACTGCGTTCATTTTGGGTCACCAGGTGCACGCGGTTCGTAACGGCGCGGCTATCTGCTTTATAGTCCGAGGAAGGGTGCTTAAGTGTGGGTGCCCTGGTTCACCTGGTGTGCGGGTTGTGGAGGTGGGGGGTCCCTGCTGGGTCATCCCCGGAAATAGAGTGATGTTTCCCGGTGGTGAGTAAGGAGGTCCATAGCAATAAGCCTGGAGGTCCAGTAGCCTCAAGGGGACCATAGCTCCAGGGGATAAGTTTACTCTACATCCCCGGAAATAGAGTGATGTTACCCGGGGTGGTGAGTAAGCCTACAAGCCTGGAGGTCCATAGCTCCAGGGTGGTGCTCTACCTCATCCCCGGAAATAGAGAGTGTTGTTACCCGGGTGGTGAGTGAGGGCCTAACTGCTGTATGTGTACTCTCATGCCCAGAGAGAGAGGCCTGTTCCTGGATAGGAGTGAGGGCCTTAGGTCTGAAGGTCCAGTTCCACTGTCCTTATGGGGGTGTGAGCAGTCAGCCCCCGCAGGAGCAAGCTGGGGCTGCTCTTGTCCCCTTTTTTGGCCCATTCTAAATCACCAGGTCTGTGAGTTGGACTTAGTGTAATTTCTGAAATTTTATTTGTTAGGTTCCTACTTTAAAACACCTTTGCGAGGTGACCACTTTTTAAATGAGAGATTACTGGGTTACCAGGCAAGTGGCTATTTATTTTCCGGCCCAGCCTAGTTATTTTTAAAAGATAGCTTAACCATACTTCCCGAGGCTAGAATCATATATTTCTGTTTATATCCTTCTTCTCTGTGGGTTAACAAGTAGAAAGTATGTAAAAACAAAATGCCCTGGTAGGAACCTATGTTTCCAGTGCTAACTTTTACCCAATCAATTTTAGAAAATGATTAAAATATTCGAGGGGCTAGGGGGTCCCATATTTCAAAATATACTCCTCTCTCATAATGGTAATAAGTAGAGCATGTAAAAACAAATGCCTGGTAGGAACCTATGCTTCCAGCAACATGCAATCAAAATTCAAAAACTATAAACACAATTTTCTATTAAAATTTCTTCTTTTTTAATGACATGAAATGCCCGTCTATGTACAGCCCCTTTTGCTTGGAAAACCATCCAGATTGGACATGTACTTTTTTGATTTATTCACGTTTTTATGTTTTGGGATGTAGCCTAAAGATGGCGGCCAATAGTTGGGTCAATAAGGCCTTGAGGCCAGATAGAGGCATACAAACTAGTTAGGCTGTTTGTACTTTATGCCTGCATGTCCCTTCATCCCATGAGAGTAAAACCTTAATGCCTCTTGTTTCATCTCATTCCCTGAAAATGTCATATTTACTGGTTAGGTCAAATGAGGCCTTGCATCATTTTGTGACCTCTGCTGCCCAGATAGAGGCATACAAAACTGGTTAGGGCTGTATGTACTTTATGCCTGTATGTCCCTTCATCCCATGAGAGAGAGTCAAACCTTAATGCCCTTTGCTCATCTCATTCCCTGAAAATGTCATATTTACTGGTTAGGTCAAATGAGGCCTTGCATCATTTTTGTGACCTCTGCTGCCCAGATAGAGGCATACAAACTGGTTAGGGCTGTATGTACTTTATGCCTGTATGTCCCTTCATCCCATGAGAGAGAGTCAAACCTTTAATGCCTCTTTGTTTCATCTCATTCCTGAAAATGTCATGTCAACCGGTTAGTTCAAATAAGCCCTTAATGTCAGGGCAGTGGCTTTTTGTCCCAGGCCAGGGCAGTGGCTTTTTGTCCCAGGCCAGGGCAGTGGCTTTCTGCCTATGAGCCTATGGGCCTCTATAGGTCTTTTTGTGTTACCAGGCCCTGTGGAATTTTTCTTTTTTACCTAGGCCTGGCACCTAACACTCCTGACCCATTGATTGTGAGTCAAGCACCCTAACCATTAAGCCAACCACCCTTCCGTGATTAAAGAGACAACGAGGTGAGCTTTATGGTCAATTTCTCCTTCCCCGTCCAATTAGTCCCATATTATCTACACAGGTGGGCCAGGGTTAGGTTAGGTTAGGGCTAGGGTTAGGGTTAGGGTTAGGGTTAGGGTTAGGTTAGGTTAAGGTTAAGGTTAGGGTTAGGGCTAGGGGTTAGGGTTAGGGTTAGGGTTTAGGTTTAGAAAAAATTGCCCTTCAAGAGGACCATATACACGGCACCTGTTCTCTAATTCTATTGCTCCTAAGGATACATAATTTGTTATACGGAACTTGGTTTGAATTCCAGTCAGAATCTAGGTCCAGGTTCAGGATTAGGATTAGAGCTTGAAGTGAGGTTAAAAATCAGGATTATGTTCAGGTCAGGATTGGATCTGGAGGTTATTGTCAGGGCTGAGGTTAGATTCAGGATCAGGGGTTAAGGTTAGGACTAGTGGGGATTGCTGGTGTTAAGGTTGAGGTTAAGGTCAGGGTTAGGGTCAGGGTTCTAGTCAAAATTGGCTTTAGGATTAGGCTTCTATGATTGGGGTTAAGGTTAGAGCTAGGATGGGGATTGCTACAGTAAGGGTGAGGTTAAGTTCAGGGTTAGGGTTAGGTTATAGTCAGAATTAAAATGAGGTTTAAGCTTATTAAGATAGACTTAAGGTTGAGATTTGTGGGTTAGGGTTAGGTTAGGTTAGGTTCTAGTCAAAATTCAGTTTTAGGATTAGGCTTATATGATTGGCCAGGCTAGGCCAGGCCAGGATGGGGCCAGGCTACAGGCCAGGCCAGGAGGCTAGGTCAGGCCAGGGCCAGGGCCAGGCCAGGCCAGAATTAAATGAGGTTTTAAGCTTATTAAAAGGCCAGGGCCAGATTTGGGCCAGGCCAGGCCAGGCCAGGCCAGGCCAGGCCAGGCCAGGCCAGGGCCAGGTTGGCCAGGCCAGGCCAGGCTCAGGCCAGGCCAGGCCAGGCCAGGCCAGGCCAGGCCAGGCCAGGCCAGGCCAGGTTAGGTTAGGGCCAGGAAAAAAATTGCCCTTCAAGAGGACCATATATGCACGGGCACCTGTTCTCTAATTCTATTGCCAGGATACATAATTTGTTATACGGGCCACAGGGTTTGAATTCAAGTCAGAATCTAGGTCCAGGTTCAGGATTAGGGACAGGCCAAGTGAGGTTAAAAATCAGGATTATGTTCAGGGTCAGGATTGGATCTGGCCAGGCCATTGTCAGGCCTGAGGTTAGATTCAGGCCAGGGCCAGGTTAGACTAGGGTGGGGATTGCCAGGCCAGGCTGAGGTTAGGCCAGGCCAGGCCAGGCCCCAGGCCAAAATCTGGTTTGAGGCCAGGTCTAGGCTTGAGGCCAGGCCAGGCCAGGCCAGGCCAGGCCAGGCCAGGCCAGGCCAGGGCCAGGCCAGGCCAGGCCAGGCCAGGCCAGGCCAGGCCAGGGCCAGGGCCAGGCCAGGGCCAGGCCAGGGCCAGGGCCAGGGCCAGGCTCAGGCCAGGCCAGGCCAGGCCAGGTCAGGCCAGGCCAGGGCCAGATGGCCAGGGCCAGGGCCAGGGCCAGGCCAGGGCCAGGCCAGGCCAGGCCAGGCCAGGCCAGCTCAGGCCAGGCCAGGGCCAGGCCAGGCCAGGCCAGGCCAGGCCAGGCCAGGCCAGGCCAGGCCAGGCCAGGGCCAGGCCAGGCCAGGCCAGGCTCAGGCCAGGCCAGGCCAGGCCAGGGCCAGGCCAGGCCAGGCCAGGCCAGGCCAGGGCCAGGCCAGGGCCAGGCCAGGCCAGGCCAGGCCAGGGCCAGGGCCAGGCCAGGCCAGGGCCAGGCCAGGCCAGGCCAGGCCAGGGCCAGGCCAGGCCAGGCCAGGCCAGGCCAGGGCCAGGCCAGGGGCCAGGCCAGGCCAGGCCAGGCCAGGCCAGGCCAGGCCAGGCCAGGCCAGGGCCAGGCCAGGCCAGGCCAGGCCAGGGCCAGGGCCAGGGCCAGGCCAGGCCAGGCCAGGGCCAGGCCAGGCCAGGCCAGGGGCCAGGGCCAGGCCAGGCCAGGCCAGCTCAGGCCAGGCCAGGCCAGGCCAGGCCAGGCCAGGGCCAGGCCAGGCCAGGCCAGGGCCAGGCCAGGCCAGGCCAGGCCAGGCCAGGCCAGGCCAGGCCAGGCCAGGCCAGGCCAGGCCAGCCAGGCCAGGCCAGGCCAGGCCAGGCCAGGGGCCAGGCCAGGCCTCAGGCCAGGCCAGGGCCAGGCCAGGCCAGGCCAGGCCAGGCCAGGCCAGGGCCAGGCCAGGCCAGGCTCAGGCCAGGCCAGGCCAGAGGGGCTCAGCTAGGCCAGGCCAGGCCAGGCCAGGCCAGGCCAGGCCAGGCCAGGCCAGGCTCAGGCCAGGGCCAGGCCAGCTCAGGCCAGCCAGGCCAGGCCAGGCCAGGCCAGGCCAGGGCCAGGCATTGTACAGTGCTCAGGCCAGGCCAGGCCAGGCCAGGCCTGAGCTCAGTAACAGGCCAGGGCCAGGCCAGGCCAGGCCATGGCCAGGCCAGGCCAGGCTGAGGGCCAGGCCAGGCCAGGCCAGGCCAGGCCAGGCCAGGCCAGGCCAGGCCAGGCCAGGCCAGGCCAGGCCAGGCCAGGCCAGGCCAGGCCAGGCCAGGCCAGGCCAGGCCAGGCCAGGCCAGGCCAGGCCAGGGCCAGGCCAGGCCAGGCCAGGCTCAGGCCAGGCCAGGCCAGGCCAGGCCAGGCCAGGCCAGGCCAGGCCAGGCCAGGCCAGGCCAGGCCAGGCCAGGCCAGGCCAGGCCAGGCCAGGGCCAGGCCAGGCCAGGCCAGGCCAGGCCAGGCCAGGCCAGGCCAGGCCAGGCCAGGCCAGGCCAGGCCAGGCCAGGCCAGGCCAGGCCAGGCCAGGCCAGGCCAGGCCAGGCCAGGCCAGGCCAGGCCAGGCCAGGCCAGGCCAGGCCAGGCCAGGCCAGGCCAGGCCAGGCCAGGCCAGGCCAGGCCAGGCCAGGCCAGGGCCAGGCCAGGCCAGGCCAGGCCAGGCCAGGCCAGGCCAGGCCAGGCCAGGCCAGGCCAGGCCAGGCCAGGCCAGGCCAGGCCAGGCCAGGCCAGGCCAGGCCAGGCCAGGCCAGGCCAGGCCAGGCCAGGCCAGGCCAGGCCAGGCCAGGCCAGGCCAGGCCAGGCCAGGCCAGGCCAGGCCAGGCCAGGCCAGGCCAGGCCAGGCCAGGCCAGGCCAGGCCAGGCCAGGCCAGGCCAGGCCAGGCCAGGCCAGGCCAGGCCAGGCCAGGGCCAGGCCAGGCCAGGCCAGGCCAGGCCAGGCCAGGCCAGGCCAGGCCAGGCCAGGCCAGGCCAGGGCCAGGCCAGGCCAGGCCAGGCCAGGCCAGGCCAGGCCAGGCCAGGCCAGGCCAGGCCAGGCCAGGCCAGGCCAGGCCAGGCCAGGCCAGGCCAGGCCAGGCCAGGCCAGGCCAGGCCAGGCCAGGGCCAGGCCAGGCCAGGCCAGGCCAGGCCAGGCCAGGCCAGGCCAGGCCAGGCCAGGCCAGGCCAGGCCAGGCCAGGCCAGGCCAGGCCAGGCCAGGCCAGGCCAGGCCAGGCCAGGCCAGGCCAGGCCAGGCCAGGCCAGGCCAGGCCAGGCCAGGCCAGGCCAGGCCAGGCCAGGCCAGGCCAGGCCAGGCCAGGCCAGGCCAGGCCAGGCCAGGCCAGGCCAGGCCAGGCCAGGCCAGGCCAGGGCCAGGCCAGGCCAGGCCAGGCCAGGCCAGGCCAGGCCAGGCCAGGCCAGGCCAGGCCAGGCCAGGCCAGGGCCAGGCCAGGCCAGGCCAGGCCAGGCCAGGCCAGGCCAGGCCAGGCCAGGCCAGGCCAGGCCAGGCCAGGCCAGGCCAGGCCAGGCCAGGCCAGGCCAGGCCAGGCCAGGCCAGGCCAGGCCAGGCCAGGCCAGGCCAGGCCAGGCCAGGCCAGGCCAGGCCAGGCCAGGCCAGGCCAGGCCAGGCCAGGCCAGGCCAGGCCAGGCCAGGCCAGGCCAGGCCAGGCCAGGCCAGGCCAGGCCAGGCCAGGCCAGGCCAGGCCAGGCCAGGCCAGGCCAGGCCAGGCCAGGCCAGGCCAGGCCAGGCCAGGCCAGGCCAGGCCAGGCCAGGCCAGGCCAGGCCAGGCCAGGCCAGGCCAGGCCAGGCCAGGCCAGGCCAGGGCCAGGCCAGGCCAGGCCAGGCCAGGCCAGGCCAGGCCAGGCCAGGCCAGGCCAGGCCAGGCCAGGCCAGGCCAGGCCAGGCCAGGCCAGGCCAGGCTCAGGCCAGGCCAGGCCAGGCCAGGCCAGGCCAGGCCAGGCCAGGCCAGGCCAGGCCAGGCCAGGCCAGGCCAGGCCAGGCCAGGCCAGGCCAGGCCAGGCCAGGCCAGGCCAGGCCAGGCCAGGCCAGGCCAGGCCAGGCCAGGCCAGGCCAGGCCAGGCCAGGCCAGGCCAGGCCAGGCCAGGCCAGGCCAGGCCAGGCCAGGCCAGGCCAGGCCAGGCCAGGCCAGGCCAGGCCAGGCCAGGCCAGGCCAGGCCAGGCCAGGCCAGGCCAGGCCAGGCCAGGCCAGGCCAGGCCAGGCCAGGCCAGGCCAGGCCAGGCCAGGCCAGGCCAGGCCAGGCCAGGGCCAGGCCAGGCCAGGCCAGGCCAGGCCAGGCCAGGCCAGGCCAGGCCAGGCCAGGCCAGGCCAGGCCAGGCCAGGCCAGGCCAGGCCAGGCCAGGGCCAGGCCAGGCCAGGCCAGGCCAGGCCAGGCCAGGCCAGGCCAGGCCAGGCCAGGCCAGGCCAGGCCAGGCCAGGCCAGGCCAGGCCAGGCCAGGGCCAGGCCAGGCCAGGCCAGGCCAGGCCAGGCCAGGCCAGGCCAGGCCAGGCCAGGCCAGGCCAGGCCAGGCCAGGCCAGGCCAGGCCAGGCCAGGCCAGGCCAGGCCAGGCCAGGCCAGGCCAGGCCAGGCCAGGCCAGGCCAGGCCAGGCCAGGCCAGGCCAGGCCAGGCCAGGCCAGGCCAGGCCAGGCCAGGCCAGGCCAGGGCCAGGCCAGGCCAGGCCAGGGCCAGGCCAGGCCAGGCCAGGCCAGGCCAGGCCAGGCCAGGCCAGGCCAGGCCAGGCCAGGCCAGGCCAGGCCAGGCCAGGCCAGGCCAGGCCAGGCCAGGCCAGGCCAGGCCAGGCCAGGCCAGGCCAGGCCAGGCCAGGCCAGGCCAGGCCAGGCCAGGCCAGGCCAGGCCAGGCCAGGCCAGGGCCAGGCCAGGCCAGGCCAGGCCAGGCCAGGCCAGGCCAGGCCAGGCCAGGCCAGGCCAGGCCAGGCCAGGCCAGGCCAGGCCAGGCCAGGCCAGGCCAGGCCAGGGCCAGGCCAGGCCAGGCCAGGCCAGGCCAGGCCAGGCCAGGCCAGGCCAGGCCAGGCCAGGCCAGGCCAGGCCAGGCCAGGCCAGGCCAGGCCAGGCCAGGCCAGGCCAGGCCAGGCCAGGCCAGGCCAGGCCAGGCCAGGCCAGGCCAGGCCAGGCCAGGCCAGGCCAGGCCAGGCCAGGCCAGGCCAGGCCAGGCCAGGCCAGGCCAGGCCAGGCCAGGCCAGGCCAGGCCAGGCCAGGCCAGGCCAGGCCAGGCCAGGCCAGGGCCAGGCCAGGCCAGGCCAGGCCAGGCCAGGCCAGGCCAGGCCAGGCCAGGCCAGGCCAGGCCAGGCCAGGCCAGGCCAGGCCAGGCCAGGCCAGGCCAGGCCAGGCCAGGCCAGGCCAGGCCAGGCCAGGCCAGGCCAGGCCAGGCCAGGCCAGGCCAGGCCAGGCCAGGCCAGGCCAGGCCAGGCCAGGCCAGGCCAGGCCAGGCCAGGCCAGGCCAGGCCAGGCCAGGCCAGGCCAGGCCAGGCCAGGCCAGGCCAGGCCAGGCCAGGCCAGGCCAGGCCAGGCCAGGCCAGGGCCAGGCCAGGCCAGGCCAGGCCAGGCCAGGCCAGGCCAGGCCAGGCCAGGCCAGGCCAGGCCAGGCCAGGCCAGGCCAGGCCAGGCCAGGCCAGGCCAGGCCAGGCCAGGCCAGGCCAGGCCAGGCCAGGCCAGGCCAGGCCAGGCCAGGCCAGGCCAGGCCAGGCCAGGCCAGGCCAGGCCAGGCCAGGCCAGGCCAGGGCCAGGCCAGGCCAGGCCAGGCCAGGCCAGGCCAGGCCAGGCCAGGCCAGGCCAGGCCAGGCCAGGCCAGGCCAGGCCAGGCCAGGCCAGGCCAGGCCAGGCCAGGCCAGGCCAGGCCAGGCCAGGCCAGGCCAGGCCAGGCCAGGCCAGGCCAGGCCAGGCCAGGCCAGGCCAGGCCAGGCCAGGCCAGGCCAGGCCAGGCCAGGCCAGGCCAGGCCAGGCCAGGCCAGGCCAGGCCAGGCCAGGCCAGGCCAGGCCAGGCCAGGCCAGGCCAGGCCAGGCCAGGCCAGGCCAGGCCAGGCCAGGCCAGGCCAGGCCAGGCCAGGCCAGGCCAGGCCAGGCCAGGCCAGGCCAGGCCAGGCCAGGCCAGGCCAGGCCAGGCCAGGCCAGGCCAGGCCAGGCCAGGCCAGGCCAGGCCAGGCCAGGCCAGGCCAGGCCAGGCCAGGCCAGGCCAGGCCAGGCCAGGCCAGGCCAGGCCAGGGCCAGGCCAGGCCAGGCCAGGCCAGGCCAGGCCAGGCCAGGCCAGGCCAGGCCAGGCCAGGCCAGGCCAGGCCAGGCCAGGCCAGGCCAGGCCAGGCCAGGCCAGGCCAGGCCAGGCCAGGCCAGGCCAGGCCAGGCCAGGCCAGGCCAGGCCAGGCCAGGCCAGGCCAGGCCAGGCCAGGCCAGGCCAGGCCAGGCCAGGCCAGGCCAGGCCAGGCCAGGCCAGGCCAGGCCAGGCCAGGCCAGGCCAGGCCAGGCCAGGCCAGGCCAGGCCAGGCCAGGCCAGGCCAGGCCAGGCCAGGCCAGGCCAGGCCAGGCCAGGCCAGGCCAGGCCAGGCCAGGCCAGGCCAGGCCAGGCCAGGCCAGGCCAGGCCAGGCCAGGCCAGGCCAGGCCAGGCCAGGCCAGGCCAGGCCAGGCCAGGCCAGGCCAGGCCAGGCCAGGCCAGGCCAGGCCAGGCCAGGCCAGGCCAGGCCAGGCCAGGCCAGGCCAGGCCAGGCCAGGCCAGGGCCAGGCCAGGCCAGGCCAGGCCAGGCCAGGCCAGGCCAGGCCAGGCCAGGCCAGGCCAGGCCAGGCCAGGCCAGGCCAGGCCAGGCCAGGCCAGGCCAGGCCAGGCCAGGCCAGGCCAGGCCAGGCCAGGCCAGGCCAGGCCAGGCCAGGCCAGGCCAGGCCAGGCCAGGCCAGGCCAGGCCAGGCCAGGCCAGGCCAGGCCAGGCCAGGCCAGGCCAGGCCAGGCCAGGCCAGGCCAGGCCAGGCCAGGCCAGGCCAGGCCAGGCCAGGCCAGGCCAGGCCAGGCCAGGCCAGGCCAGGCCAGGCCAGGCCAGGCCAGGCCAGGCCAGGCCAGGCCAGGCCAGGCCAGGCCAGGCCAGGCCAGGCCAGGCCAGGCCAGGCCAGGCCAGGCCAGGCCAGGCCAGGCCAGGCCAGGCCAGGCCAGGCCAGGCCAGGCCAGGCCAGGGCCAGGCCAGGCCAGGCCAGGCCAGGCCAGGCCAGGCCAGGCCAGGCCAGGCCAGGCCAGGCCAGGCCAGGCCAGGCCAGGCCAGGCCAGGCCAGGCCAGGCCAGGCCAGGCCAGGCCAGGCCAGGCCAGGCCAGGCCAGGCCAGGCCAGGCCAGGCCAGGCCAGGCCAGGCCAGGCCAGGCCAGGCCAGGCCAGGCCAGGCCAGGCCAGGCCAGGCCAGGCCAGGCCAGGCCAGGCCAGGCCAGGCCAGGCCAGGCCAGGCCAGGCCAGGCCAGGCCAGGCCAGGCCAGGCCAGGCCAGGCCAGGCCAGGCCAGGGCCAGGCCAGGCCAGGCCAGGCCAGGCCAGGGCCAGGCCAGGCCAGGCCAGGCCAGGCCAGGCCAGGCCAGGCCAGGCCAGGCCAGGCCAGGCCAGGCCAGGCCAGGCCAGGCCAGGCCAGGCCAGGCCAGGCCAGGCCAGGCCAGGCCAGGCCAGGGCCAGGCCAGGCCAGGCCAGGCCAGGCCAGGCCAGGCCAGGCCAGGCCAGGCCAGGCCAGGCCAGGCCAGGCCAGGCCAGGCCAGGCCAGGCCAGGCCAGGCCAGGCCAGGCCAGGCCAGGCCAGGCCAGGCCAGGCCAGGCCAGGCCAGGCCAGGCCAGGCCAGGCCAGGGCCAGGCCAGGCCAGGCCAGGCCAGGCCAGGCCAGGCCAGGCCAGGCCAGGCCAGGCCAGGCCAGGCCAGCCAGGCCAGGCCAGGCCAGGCCAGGCCAGGCCAGGCCAGGCCAGGCCAGGCCAGGCCAGGCCAGGCCAGGCCAGGCCAGGCCAGGCCAGGCCAGGCCAGGCCAGGCCAGGCCAGGCCAGGCCAGGCCAGGCCAGGGCCAGGCCAGGCCAGGCCAGGCCAGGCCAGGCCAGGCCAGGCCAGGCCAGGCCAGGCCAGGCCAGGCCAGGCCAGGCCAGGCCAGGCCAGGCCAGGCCAGGCCAGGCCAGGCCAGGCCAGGCCAGGCCAGGCCAGGCCAGGCCAGGCCAGGCCAGGCCAGGCCAGGCCAGGCCAGGCCAGGCCAGGCCAGGCCAGGCCAGGCCAGGCCAGGCCAGGCCAGGCCAGGCCAGGCCAGGCCAGGCCAGGCCAGGCCAGGCCAGGCCAGGCCAGGCCAGGCCAGGCCAGGCCAGGCCAGGCCAGGCCAGGGCCAGGCCAGGCCAGGCCAGGCCAGGCCAGGCCAGGCCAGGCCAGGCCAGGCCAGGCCAGGCCAGGCCAGGCCAGGCCAGGCCAGGCCAGGCCAGGCCAGGCCAGGCCAGGCCAGGCCAGGCCAGGCCAGGCCAGGCCAGGCCAGGCCAGGCCAGGCCAGGCCAGGCCAGGCCAGGCCAGGCCAGGCCAGGCCAGGCCAGGCCAGGCCAGGCCAGGCCAGGCCAGGCCAGGCCAGGCCAGGCCAGGCCAGGCCAGGCCAGGCCAGGCCAGGCCAGGCCAGGCCAGGCCAGGCCAGGCCAGGCCAGGCCAGGCCAGGCCAGGCCAGGCCAGGCCAGGCCAGGCCAGGCCAGGCCAGGCCAGGCCAGGCCAGGCCAGGCCAGGCCAGGCCAGGCCAGGCCAGGCCAGGCCAGGCCAGGCCAGGCCAGGCCAGGCCAGGCCAGGCCAGGCCAGGCCAGGCCAGGCCAGGCCAGGCCAGGCCAGGCCAGGCCAGGCCAGGCCAGGCCAGGCCAGGCCAGGCCAGGCCAGGCCAGGCCAGGCCAGGCCAGGCCAGGCCAGGCCAGGCCAGGCCAGGCCAGGCCAGGCCAGGCCAGGCCAGGCCAGGCCAGGCCAGGCCAGGCCAGGCCAGGGCCAGGCCAGGCCAGGCCAGGCCAGGCCAGGCCAGGCCAGGCCAGGCCAGGCCAGGCCAGGCCAGGCCAGGCCAGGCCAGGCCAGGCCAGGCCAGGCCAGGCCAGGCCAGGCCAGGCCAGGCCAGGCCAGGCCAGGCCAGGCCAGGCCAGGCCAGGCCAGGCCAGGCCAGGCCAGGCCAGGCCAGGGCCAGGCCAGGCCAGGCCAGGGCCAGGCCAGGCCAGGCCAGGCCAGGCCAGGCCAGGCCAGGGCCAGGCCAGGCCAGGCCAGGCCAGGCCAGGCCAGGCCAGGCCAGGCCAGGCCAGGCCAGGCCAGGCCAGGCCAGGCCAGGCCAGGCCAGGCCAGGCCAGGCCAGGCCAGGCCAGGCCAGGCCAGGCCAGGCCAGGCCAGGCCAGGCCAGGCCAGGCCAGGCCAGGCCAGGCCAGGCCAGGCCAGGCCAGGCCAGGCCAGGCCAGGCCAGGCCAGGCCAGGGCCAGGCCAGGCCAGGCCAGGCCAGGCCAGGCCAGGCCAGGCCAGGCCAGGCCAGGCCAGGCCAGGCCAGGCCAGGCCAGGCCAGGCCAGGCCAGGCCAGGCCAGGCCAGGCCAGGCCAGGCCAGGCCAGGCCAGGCCAGGCCAGGCCAGGCCAGGCCAGGCCAGGCCAGGCCAGGCCAGGCCAGGCCAGGCCAGGCCAGGCCAGGCCAGGCCAGGCCAGGCCAGGCCAGGCCAGGCCAGGCCAGGCCAGGCCAGGCCAGGCCAGGCCAGGCCAGGCCAGGCCAGGCCAGGCCAGGCCAGGCCAGGCCAGGCCAGGCCAGGCCAGGCCAGGCCAGGCCAGGCCAGGCCAGGCCAGGCCAGGCCAGGCCAGGCCAGGCCAGGCCAGGCCAGGCCAGGCCAGGCCAGGCCAGGCCAGGCCAGGCCAGGCCAGGCCAGGCCAGGCCAGGCCAGGCCAGGCCAGGCCAGGCCAGGCCAGGCCAGGCCAGGCCAGGCCAGGCCAGGCCAGGCCAGGCCAGGCCAGGCCAGGCCAGGCCAGGCCAGGCCAGGCCAGGCCAGGGCCAGGCCAGGCCAGGCCAGGCCAGGCCAGGCCAGGCCAGGCCAGGCCAGGCCAGGCCAGGCCAGGCCAGGCCAGGCCAGGCCAGGCCAGGCCAGGCCAGGCCAGGCCAGGCCAGGCCAGGCCAGGCCAGGCCAGGCCAGGCCAGGCCAGGCCAGGCCAGGCCAGGCCAGGCCAGGCCAGGCCAGGCCAGGCCAGGCCAGGCCAGGCCAGGCCAGGCCAGGCCAGGCCAGGCCAGGCCAGGCCAGGCCAGGGCCAGGCCAGGCCAGGCCAGGCCAGGCCAGGCCAGGCCAGGCCAGGCCAGGCCAGGCCAGGCCAGGCCAGGCCAGGCCAGGGCCAGGCCAGGCCAGGCCAGGCCAGGCCAGGCCAGGCCAGGCCAGGCCAGGCCAGGCCAGGCCAGGCCAGGCCAGGCCAGGCCAGGCCAGGCCAGGCCAGGCCAGGCCAGGCCAGGCCAGGCCAGGCCAGGCCAGGCCAGGCCAGGCCAGGCCAGGCCAGGCCAGGCCAGGCCAGGCCAGGCCAGGCCAGGCCAGGCCAGGCCAGGCCAGGCCAGGCCAGGCCAGGCCAGGCCAGGCCAGGCCAGGCCAGGCCAGGCCAGGCCAGGCCAGGCCAGGCCAGGCCAGGCCAGGCCAGGCCAGGCCAGGCCAGGCCAGGCCAGGCCAGGCCAGGCCAGGCCAGGCCAGGCCAGGCCAGGCCAGGCCAGGCCAGGCCAGGCCAGGCCAGGCCAGGCCAGGCCAGGCCAGGCCAGGCCAGGCCAGGCCAGGCCAGGCCAGGCCAGGCCAGGCCAGGCCAGGCCAGGCCAGGCCAGGCCAGGCCAGGCCAGGCCAGGCCAGGCCAGGCCAGGCCAGGCCAGGCCAGGCCAGGCCAGGCCAGGCCAGGCCAGGCCAGGCCAGGCCAGGCCAGGCCAGGCCAGGCCAGGCCAGGCCAGGCCAGGCCAGGCCAGGCCAGGCCAGGCCAGGCCAGGCCAGGCCAGGCCAGGCCAGGCCAGGCCAGGCCAGGCCAGGCCAGGCCAGGCCAGGCCAGGCCAGGCCAGGCCAGGCCAGGCCAGGCCAGGCCAGGCCAGGCCAGGCCAGGCCAGGCCAGGCCAGGCCAGGCCAGGCCAGGCCAGGCCAGGCCAGGCCAGGCCAGGCCAGGCCAGGCCAGGCCAGGCCAGGCCAGGCCAGGCCAGGCCAGGCCAGGCCAGGCCAGGCCAGGCCAGGCCAGGCCAGGCCAGGCCAGGCCAGGCCAGGCCAGGCCAGGCCAGGCCAGGCCAGGCCAGGCCAGGCCAGGCCAGGCCAGGCCAGGCCAGGCCAGGCCAGGCCAGGCCAGGCCAGGCCAGGGCCAGGCCAGGCCAGGCCAGGCCAGGCCAGGCCAGGCCAGGCCAGGCCAGGCCAGGCCAGGCCAGGCCAGGCCAGGCCAGGCCAGGCCAGGCCAGGCCAGGCCAGGCCAGGCCAGGCCAGGCCAGGCCAGGCCAGGCCAGGCCAGGCCAGGCCAGGCCAGGCCAGGCCAGGCCAGGCCAGGCCAGGCCAGGCCAGGCCAGGCCAGGCCAGGCCAGGCCAGGCCAGGCCAGGCCAGGCCAGGCCAGGCCAGGCCAGGCCAGGCCAGGCCAGGCCAGGCCAGGCCAGGCCAGGCCAGGCCAGGCCAGGCCAGGCCAGGCCAGGCCAGGCCAGGCCAGGCCAGGCCAGGCCAGGCCAGGCCAGGCCAGGCCAGGCCAGGCCAGGCCAGGCCAGGCCAGGCCAGGCCAGGCCAGGCCAGGCCAGGCCAGGCCAGGCCAGGCCAGGCCAGGCCAGGCCAGGCCAGGCCAGGCCAGGCCAGGCCAGGCCAGGCCAGGCCAGGCCAGGCCAGGCCAGGCCAGGCCAGGCCAGGCCAGGCCAGGCCAGGCCAGGCCAGGCCAGGCCAGGCCAGGCCAGGCCAGGCCAGGCCAGGCCAGGGCCAGGCCAGGCCAGGCCAGGCCAGGCCAGGCCAGGCCAGGCCAGGCCAGGCCAGGCCAGGCCAGGCCAGGCCAGGCCAGGCCAGGCCAGGCCAGGCCAGGCCAGGCCAGGCCAGGCCAGGCCAGGCCAGGCCAGGCCAGGCCAGGCCAGGCCAGGCCAGGCCAGGCCAGGCCAGGCCAGGCCAGGCCAGGCCAGGCCAGGCCAGGCCAGGCCAGGCCAGGCCAGGCCAGGCCAGGCCAGGCCAGGCCAGGCCAGGCCAGGCCAGGCCAGGCCAGGCCAGGCCAGGCCAGGCCAGGCCAGGCCAGGCCAGGCCAGGCCAGGCCAGGCCAGGCCAGGCCAGGCCAGGCCAGGCCAGGCCAGGCCAGGCCAGGCCAGGCCAGGCCAGGCCAGGCCAGGCCAGGCCAGGCCAGGCCAGGCCAGGCCAGGCCAGGCCAGGCCAGGCCAGGCCAGGCCAGGCCAGGCCAGGCCAGGCCAGGCCAGGCCAGGCCAGGCCAGGCCAGGCCAGGCTAGGCCAGGCCAGGCCAGGCCAGGCCAGGCCAGGCCAGGCCAGGCCAGGCCAGGCCAGGCCAGGCCAGGCCAGGCCAGGCCAGGCCAGGCCAGGCCAGGCCAGGCCAGGCCAGGCCAGGCCAGGCCAGGCCAGGCCAGGCCAGGCCAGGCCAGGCCAGGCCAGGCCAGGCCAGGCCAGGCCAGGCCAGGCCAGGCCAGGCCAGGCCAGGCCAGGCCAGGCCAGGCCAGGCCAGGCCAGGCCAGGCCAGGCCAGGCCAGGCCAGGCCAGGCCAGGCCAGGCCAGGCCAGGCCAGGCCAGGCCAGGCCAGGCCAGGCCAGGCCAGGCCAGGCCAGGCCAGGCCAGGCCAGGCCAGGCCAGGCCAGGCCAGGCCAGGCCAGGCCAGGCCAGGCCAGGCCAGGCCAGGCCAGGCCAGGCCAGGCCAGGCCAGGCCAGGCCAGGCCAGGCCAGGCCAGGCCAGGCCAGGCCAGGCCAGGCCAGGCCAGGCCAGGCCAGGCCAGGCCAGGCCAGGCCAGGCCAGGCCAGGCCAGGCCAGGCCAGGCCAGGCCAGGCCAGGCCAGGCCAGGCCAGGCCAGGCCAGGCCAGGCCAGGCCAGGCCAGGCCAGGCCAGGCCAGGCCAGGCCAGGCCAGGCCAGGCCAGGCCAGGCCAGGCCAGGCCAGGCCAGGCCAGGCCAGGCCAGGCCAGGCCAGGCCAGGCCAGGCCAGGCCAGGCCAGGCCAGGCCAGGCCAGGCCAGGCCAGGCCAGGCCAGGCCAGGCCAGGCCAGGCCAGGCCAGGCCAGGGCCAGGCCAGGCCAGGCCAGGCCAGGCCAGGCCAGGCCAGGCCAGGCCAGGCCAGGCCAGGCCAGGCCAGGCCAGGCCAGGCCAGGCCAGGCCAGGCCAGGCCAGGCCAGGCCAGGCCAGGCCAGGCCAGGCCAGGCCAGGCCAGGCCAGGCCAGGCCAGGCCAGGCCAGGCCAGGCCAGGCCAGGCCAGGCCAGGCCAGGCCAGGCCAGGCCAGGCCAGGCCAGGCCAGGCCAGGCCAGGCCAGGCCAGGCCAGGCCAGGCCAGGCCAGGCCAGGCCAGGCCAGGCCAGGCCAGGCCAGGCCAGGCCAGGCCAGGCCAGGCCAGGCCAGGCCAGGCCAGGCCAGGCCAGGCCAGGCCAGGCCAGGCCAGGCCAGGCCAGGCCAGGCCAGGCCAGGCCAGGCCAGGCCAGGCCAGGGCCAGGCCAGGCCAGGCCAGGCCAGGCCAGGCCAGGCCAGGCCAGGCCAGGCCAGGCCAGGCCAGGCCAGGCCAGGCCAGGCCAGGCCAGGCCAGGCCAGGCCAGGCCAGGCCAGGCCAGGCCAGGCCAGGCCAGGCCAGGCCAGGCCAGGCCAGGCCAGGCCAGGCCAGGCCAGGCCAGGCCAGGCCAGGCCAGGCCAGGCCAGGCCAGGCCAGGCCAGGCCAGGCCAGGCCAGGCCAGGCCAGGCCAGGCCAGGCCAGGCCAGGCCAGGCCAGGCCAGGCCAGGCCAGGCCAGGCCAGGCCAGGCCAGGCCAGGCCAGGCCAGGCCAGGCCAGGCCAGGCCAGGCCAGGCCAGGCCAGGCCAGGGCCAGGCCAGGCCAGGCCAGGCCAGGCCAGGCCAGGCCAGGCCAGGCCAGGCCAGGCCAGGCCAGGCCAGGCCAGGCCAGGCCAGGCCAGGCCAGGCCAGGCCAGGCCAGGCCAGGCCAGGCCAGGCCAGGCCAGGCCAGGCCAGGCCAGGCCAGGCCAGGCCAGGCCAGGCCAGGCCAGGCCAGGCCAGGCCAGGCCAGGCCAGGCCAGGCCAGGCCAGGCCAGGCCAGGCCAGGCCAGGCCAGGCCAGGCCAGGCCAGGCCAGGCCAGGCCAGGCCAGGCCAGGCCAGGCCAGGCCAGGCCAGGCCAGGCCAGGCCAGGCCAGGCCAGGCCAGGCCAGGCCAGGCCAGGCCAGGCCAGGCCAGGCCAGGCCAGGCCAGGCCAGGCCAGGCCAGGCCAGGCCAGGCCAGGCCAGGCCAGGCCAGGCCAGGCCAGGCCAGGCCAGGCCAGGCCAGGCCAGGCCAGGCCAGGCCAGGCCAGGCCAGGCCAGGCCAGGCCAGGCCAGGCCAGGCCAGGCCAGGCCAGGCCAGGCCAGGCCAGGCCAGGCCAGGCCAGGCCAGGCCAGGCCAGGCCAGGCCAGGCCAGGCCAGGCCAGGCCAGGCCAGGCCAGGCCAGGCCAGGCCAGGCCAGGCCAGGCCAGGCCAGGCCAGGCCAGGCCAGGCCAGGCCAGGCCAGGCCAGGCCAGGCCAGGCCAGGCCAGGCCAGGCCAGGCCAGGCCAGGCCAGGCCAGGCCAGGCCAGGCCAGGCCAGGCCAGGCCAGGCCAGGCCAGGCCAGGCCAGGCCAGGCCAGGCCAGGCCAGGCCAGGCCAGGCCAGGCCAGGCCAGGCCAGGCCAGGCCAGGCCAGGCCAGGCCAGGCCAGGCCAGGCCAGGCCAGGCCAGGCCAGGCCAGGCCAGGCCAGGCCAGGCCAGGCCAGGCCAGGCCAGGCCAGGCCAGGCCAGGCCAGGCCAGGCCAGGCCAGGCCAGGCCAGGCCAGGCCAGGCCAGGCCAGGCCAGGCCAGGCCAGGCCAGGCCAGGCCAGGCCAGGCCAGGCCAGGCCAGGCCAGGCCAGGCCAGGCCAGGCCAGGCCAGGCCAGGCCAGGCCAGGCCAGGCCAGGCCAGGCCAGGCCAGGCCAGGCCAGGCCAGGCCAGGCCAGGCCAGGCCAGGCCAGGCCAGGCCAGGCCAGGCCAGGCCAGGCCAGGCCAGGCCAGGCCAGGCCAGGCCAGGCCAGGCCAGGCCAGGCCAGGCCAGGCCAGGCCAGGCCAGGCCAGGCCAGGCCAGGCCAGGCCAGGCCAGGCCAGGCCAGGCCAGGCCAGGCCAGGCCAGGCCAGGCCAGGCCAGGCCAGGCCAGGCCAGGCCAGGCCAGGCCAGGCCAGGCCAGGCCAGGCCAGGCCAGGCCAGGCCAGGCCAGGCCAGGCCAGGCCAGGCCAGGCCAGGCCAGGCCAGGCCAGGCCAGGCCAGGCCAGGCCAGGCCAGGCCAGGCCAGGCCAGGCCAGGCCAGGCCAGGCCAGGCCAGGCCAGGCCAGGCCAGGCCAGGCCAGGCCAGGCCAGGCCAGGCCAGGCCAGGCCAGGCCAGGCCAGGCCAGGCCAGGCCAGGCCAGGCCAGGCCAGGCCAGGCCAGGCCAGGCCAGGCCAGGCCAGGCCAGGCCAGGCCAGGCCAGGCCAGGCCAGGCCAGGCCAGGCCAGGCCAGGCCAGGCCAGGCCAGGCCAGGCCAGGCCAGGCCAGGCCAGGCCAGGCCAGGCCAGGCCAGGCCAGGCCAGGCCAGGCCAGGCCAGGCCAGGCCAGGCCAGGCCAGGCCAGGCCAGGCCAGGCCAGGCCAGGCCAGGCCAGGCCAGGCCAGGCCAGGCCAGGCCAGGCCAGGCCAGGCCAGGCCAGGCCAGGCCAGGCCAGGCCAGGCCAGGCCAGGCCAGGCCAGGCCAGGCCAGGCCAGGCCAGGCCAGGCCAGGCCAGGCCAGGCCAGGCCAGGCCAGGCCAGGCCAGGCCAGGCCAGGCCAGGCCAGGCCAGGCCAGGCCAGGCCAGGCCAGGCCAGGCCAGGCCAGGCCAGGCCAGGCCAGGCCAGGCCAGGCCAGGCCAGGCCAGGCCAGGCCAGGCCAGGCCAGGCCAGGCCAGGCCAGGCCAGGCCAGGCCAGGCCAGGCCAGGCCAGGCCAGGCCAGGCCAGGCCAGGCCAGGCCAGGCCAGGCCAGGCCAGGCCAGGCCAGGCCAGGCCAGGCCAGGCCAGGCCAGGCCAGGCCAGGCCAGGCCAGGCCAGGCCAGGCCAGGCCAGGCCAGGCCAGGCCAGGCCAGGCCAGGCCAGGCCAGGCCAGGCCAGGCCAGGCCAGGCCAGGCCAGGCCAGGCCAGGCCAGGCCAGGCCAGGCCAGGCCAGGCCAGGCCAGGCCAGGCCAGGCCAGGCCAGGCCAGGCCAGGCCAGGCCAGGCCAGGCCAGGCCAGGCCAGGCCAGGCCAGGCCAGGCCAGGCCAGGCCAGGCCAGGCCAGGCCAGGCCAGGCCAGGCCAGGCCAGGCCAGGCCAGGCCAGGCCAGGCCAGGCCAGGCCAGGCCAGGCCAGGCCAGGCCAGGCCAGGCCAGGCCAGGCCAGGCCAGGCCAGGCCAGGCCAGGCCAGGCCAGGCCAGGCCAGGCCAGGCCAGGCCAGGCCAGGCCAGGCCAGGCCAGGCCAGGCCAGGCCAGGCCAGGCCAGGCCAGGCCAGGCCAGGCCAGGCCAGGCCAGGCCAGGCCAGGCCAGGCCAGGCCAGGCCAGGCCAGGCCAGGCCAGGCCAGGCCAGGCCAGGCCAGGCCAGGCCAGGCCAGGCCAGGCCAGGCCAGGCCAGGCCAGGCCAGGCCAGGCCAGGCCAGGCCAGGCCAGGCCAGGCCAGGCCAGGCCAGGCCAGGCCAGGCCAGGCCAGGCCAGGCCAGGCCAGGCCAGGCCAGGCCAGGCCAGGCCAGGCCAGGCCAGGCCAGGCCAGGCCAGGCCAGGCCAGGCCAGGCCAGGCCAGGCCAGGCCAGGCCAGGCCAGGCCAGGCCAGGCCAGGCCAGGCCAGGCCAGGCCAGGCCAGGCCAGGCCAGGCCAGGCCAGGCCAGGCCAGGCCAGGCCAGGCCAGGCCAGGCCAGGCCAGGCCAGGCCAGGCCAGGCCAGGCCAGGCCAGGCCAGGCCAGGCCAGGCCAGGCCAGGCCAGGCCAGGCCAGGCCAGGCCAGGCCAGGCCAGGCCAGGCCAGGCCAGGCCAGGCCAGGCCAGGCCAGGCCAGGCCAGGCCAGGCCAGGCCAGGCCAGGCCAGGCCAGGCCAGGCCAGGCCAGGCCAGGCCAGGCCAGGCCAGGCCAGGCCAGGCCAGGCCAGGCCAGGCCAGGCCAGGCCAGGCCAGGCCAGGCCAGGCCAGGCCAGGCCAGGCCAGGCCAGGCCAGGCCAGGCCAGGCCAGGCCAGGCCAGGCCAGGCCAGGCCAGGCCAGGCCAGGCCAGGCCAGGCCAGGCCAGGCCAGGCCAGGCCAGGCCAGGCCAGGCCAGGCCAGGCCAGGCCAGGCCAGGCCAGGCCAGGCCAGGCCAGGCCAGGCCAGGCCAGGCCAGGCCAGGCCAGGCCAGGCCAGGCCAGGCCAGGCCAGGCCAGGCCAGGCCAGGCCAGGCCAGGCCAGGCCAGGCCAGGCCAGGCCAGGCCAGGCCAGGCCAGGCCAGGCCAGGCCAGGCCAGGCCAGGCCAGGCCAGGCCAGGCCAGGCCAGGCCAGGCCAGGCCAGGCCAGGCCAGGCCAGGCCAGGCCAGGCCAGGCCAGGCCAGGCCAGGCCAGGCCAGGCCAGGCCAGGCCAGGCCAGGCCAGGCCAGGCCAGGCCAGGCCAGGCCAGGCCAGGCCAGGCCAGGCCAGGCCAGGCCAGGCCAGGCCAGGCCAGGCCAGGCCAGGCCAGGCCAGGCCAGGCCAGGCCAGGCCAGGCCAGGCCAGGCCAGGCCAGGCCAGGCCAGGCCAGGCCAGGCCAGGCCAGGCCAGGCCAGGCCAGGCCAGGCCAGGCCAGGCCAGGCCAGGCCAGGCCAGGCCAGGCCAGGCCAGGCCAGGCCAGGCCAGGCCAGGCCAGGCCAGGCCAGGCCAGGCCAGGCCAGGCCAGGCCAGGCCAGGCCAGGCCAGGCCAGGCCAGGCCAGGCCAGGCCAGGCCAGGCCAGGCCAGGCCAGGCCAGGCCAGGCCAGGCCAGGCCAGGCCAGGCCAGGCCAGGCCAGGCCAGGCCAGGCCAGGCCAGGCCAGGCCAGGCCAGGCCAGGCCAGGCCAGGCCAGGCCAGGCCAGGCCAGGCCAGGCCAGGCCAGGCCAGGCCAGGCCAGGCCAGGCCAGGCCAGGCCAGGCCAGGCCAGGCCAGGCCAGGCCAGGCCAGGCCAGGCCAGGCCAGGCCAGGCCAGGCCAGGCCAGGCCAGGCCAGGCCAGGCCAGGCCAGGCCAGGCCAGGCCAGGCCAGGCCAGGCCAGGCCAGGCCAGGCCAGGCCAGGCCAGGCCAGGCCAGGCCAGGCCAGGCCAGGCCAGGCCAGGCCAGGCCAGGCCAGGCCAGGCCAGGCCAGGCCAGGCCAGGCCAGGCCAGGCCAGGCCAGGCCAGGCCAGGCCAGGCCAGGCCAGGCCAGGCCAGGCCAGGCCAGGCCAGGCCAGGCCAGGCCAGGCCAGGGCCAGGCCAGGCCAGGCCAGGCCAGGCCAGGCCAGGCCAGGCCAGGCCAGGCCAGGCCAGGCCAGGCCAGGCCAGGCCAGGCCAGGCCAGGCCAGGCCAGGCCAGGCCAGGCCAGGCCAGGCCAGGCCAGGCCAGGCCAGGCCAGGCCAGGCCAGGCCAGGCCAGGCCAGGCCAGGCCAGGCCAGGCCAGGCCAGGCCAGGCCAGGCCAGGCCAGGCCAGGCCAGGCCAGGCCAGGCCAGGCCAGGCCAGGCCAGGCCAGGCCAGGCCAGGCCAGGCCAGGCCAGGCCAGGCCAGGCCAGGCCAGGCCAGGCCAGGCCAGGCCAGGCCAGGCCAGGCCAGGCCAGGCCAGGCCAGGCCAGGCCAGGCCAGGCCAGGCCAGGCCAGGCCAGGCCAGGCCAGGCCAGGCCAGGCCAGGCCAGGCCAGGCCAGGCCAGGCCAGGCCAGGCCAGGCCAGGCCAGGCCAGGCCAGGCCAGGCCAGGCCAGGCCAGGCCAGGCCAGGCCAGGCCAGGCCAGGCCAGGCCAGGCCAGGCCAGGCCAGGCCAGGCCAGGCCAGGCCAGGCCAGGCCAGGCCAGGCCAGGCCAGGCCAGGCCAGGCCAGGCCAGGCCAGGCCAGGCCAGGCCAGGCCAGGCCAGGCCAGGCCAGGCCAGGCCAGGCCAGGCCAGGCCAGGCCAGGCCAGGCCAGGCCAGGCCAGGCCAGGCCAGGCCAGGCCAGGCCAGGCCAGGCCAGGCCAGGCCAGGCCAGGCCAGGCCAGGCCAGGCCAGGCCAGGCCAGGCCAGGCCAGGCCAGGCCAGGCCAGGCCAGGCCAGGCCAGGCCAGGCCAGGCCAGGCCAGGCCAGGCCAGGCCAGGCCAGGCCAGGCCAGGCCAGGCCAGGCCAGGCCAGGCCAGGCCAGGCCAGGCCAGGCCAGGCCAGGCCAGGCCAGGCCAGGCCAGGCCAGGCCAGGCCAGGCCAGGCCAGGCCAGGCCAGGCCAGGCCAGGCCAGGCCAGGCCAGGCCAGGCCAGGCCAGGCCAGGCCAGGCCAGGCCAGGCCAGGCCAGGCCAGGCCAGGCCAGGCCAGGCCAGGCCAGGCCAGGCCAGGCCAGGCCAGGCCAGGCCAGGCCAGGCCAGGCCAGGCCAGGCCAGGCCAGGCCAGGCCAGGCCAGGCCAGGCCAGGCCAGGCCAGGCCAGGCCAGGCCAGGCCAGGCCAGGCCAGGCCAGGCCAGGCCAGGCCAGGCCAGGCCAGGCCAGGCCAGGCCAGGCCAGGCCAGGCCAGGCCAGGCCAGGCCAGGCCAGGCCAGGCCAGGCCAGGCCAGGCCAGGCCAGGCCAGGCCAGGCCAGGCCAGGCCAGGCCAGGCCAGGCCAGGCCAGGCCAGGCCAGGCCAGGCCAGGCCAGGCCAGGCCAGGCCAGGCCAGGCCAGGCCAGGCCAGGCCAGGCCAGGCCAGGCCAGGCCAGGCCAGGCCAGGCCAGGCCAGGCCAGGCCAGGCCAGGCCAGGCCAGGCCAGGCCAGGCCAGGCCAGGCCAGGCCAGGCCAGGCCAGGCCAGGCCAGGCCAGGCCAGGCCAGGCCAGGCCAGGCCAGGCCAGGCCAGGCCAGGCCAGGCCAGGCCAGGCCAGGCCAGGCCAGGCCAGGCCAGGCCAGGCCAGGCCAGGCCAGGCCAGGCCAGGCCAGGCCAGGCCAGGCCAGGCCAGGCCAGGCCAGGCCAGGCCAGGCCAGGCCAGGCCAGGCCAGGCCAGGCCAGGCCAGGCCAGGCCAGGCCAGGCCAGGCCAGGCCAGGCCAGGCCAGGCCAGGCCAGGCCAGGCCAGGCCAGGCCAGGCCAGGCCAGGCCAGGCCAGGCCAGGCCAGGCCAGGCCAGGCCAGGCCAGGCCAGGCCAGGCCAGGCCAGGCCAGGCCAGGCCAGGCCAGGCCAGGCCAGGGCCAGGCCAGGCCAGGCCAGGCCAGGCCAGGCCAGGCCAGGCCAGGCCAGGCCAGGCCAGGCCAGGCCAGGCCAGGCCAGGCCAGGCCAGGCCAGGCCAGGCCAGGCCAGGCCAGGCCAGGGCCAGGCCAGGCCAGGCCAGGCCAGGCCAGGCCAGGCCAGGCCAGGCCAGGCCAGGCCAGGCCAGGCCAGGCCAGGCCAGGCCAGGCCAGGCCAGGCCAGGCCAGGCCAGGCCAGGCCAGGCCAGGCCAGGCCAGGCCAGGCCAGGCCAGGCCAGGCCAGGCCAGGCCAGGCCAGGCCAGGCCAGGCCAGGCCAGGCCAGGCCAGGCCAGGCCAGGCCAGGCCAGGCCAGGCCAGGCCAGGCCAGGCCAGGCCAGGCCAGGCCAGGCCAGGCCAGGCCAGGCCAGGCCAGGCCAGGCCAGGCCAGGCCAGGCCAGGCCAGGCCAGGCCAGGCCAGGCCAGGCCAGGCCAGGCCAGGCCAGGCCAGGCCAGGCCAGGCCAGGCCAGGCCAGGCCAGGCCAGGCCAGGCCAGGCCAGGCCAGGCCAGGCCAGGCCAGGCCAGGCCAGGCCAGGCCAGGCCAGGCCAGGCCAGGCCAGGCCAGGCCAGGCCAGGCCAGGCCAGGCCAGGCCAGGCCAGGCCAGGCCAGGCCAGGCCAGGCCAGGCCAGGCCAGGCCAGGCCAGGCCAGGCCAGGCCAGGCCAGGCCAGGCCAGGCCAGGCCAGGCCAGGCCAGGCCAGGCCAGGCCAGGCCAGGCCAGGCCAGGCCAGGCCAGGCCAGGCCAGGCCAGGCCAGGCCAGGCCAGGCCAGGCCAGGCCAGGCCAGGCCAGGCCAGGCCAGGCCAGGCCAGGCCAGGCCAGGCCAGGCCAGGCCAGGCCAGGCCAGGCCAGGCCAGGCCAGGCCAGGCCAGGCCAGGCCAGGCCAGGCCAGGCCAGGCCAGGCCAGGCCAGGCCAGGCCAGGCCAGGCCAGGCCAGGCCAGGCCAGGCCAGGCCAGGCCAGGCCAGGCCAGGCCAGGCCAGGCCAGGCCAGGCCAGGCCAGGCCAGGCCAGGCCAGGCCAGGCCAGGCCAGGCCAGGCCAGGCCAGGCCAGGCCAGGCCAGGCCAGGCCAGGCCAGGCCAGGCCAGGCCAGGCCAGGCCAGGCCAGGCCAGGCCAGGCCAGGCCAGGCCAGGCCAGGCCAGGCCAGGCCAGGCCAGGCCAGGCCAGGCCAGGCCAGGCCAGGCCAGGCCAGGCCAGGCCAGGCCAGGCCAGGCCAGGCCAGGCCAGGCCAGGCCAGGCCAGGCCAGGCCAGGCCAGGCCAGGCCAGGCCAGGCCAGGCCAGGCCAGGCCAGGCCAGGCCAGGCCAGGCCAGGCCAGGCCAGGCCAGGCCAGGCCAGGCCAGGCCAGGCCAGGCCAGGCCAGGCCAGGCCAGGCCAGGCCAGGCCAGGCCAGGCCAGGCCAGGCCAGGCCAGGCCAGGCCAGGCCAGGCCAGGCCAGGCCAGGCCAGGCCAGGCCAGGCCAGGCCAGGCCAGGCCAGGCCAGGCCAGGCCAGGCCAGGCCAGGCCAGGCCAGGCCAGGCCAGGCCAGGCCAGGCCAGGCCAGGCCAGGCCAGGCCAGGCCAGGCCAGGCCAGGCCAGGCCAGGCCAGGCCAGGCCAGGCCAGGCCAGGCCAGGCCAGGCCAGGCCAGGCCAGGCCAGGCCAGGCCAGGCCAGGCCAGGCCAGGCCAGGCCAGGCCAGGCCAGGCCAGGCCAGGCCAGGCCAGGCCAGGCCAGGCCAGGCCAGGCCAGGCCAGGCCAGGCCAGGCCAGGCCAGGCCAGGCCAGGCCAGGCCAGGCCAGGCCAGGCCAGGCCAGGCCAGGCCAGGCCAGGCCAGGCCAGGCCAGGCCAGGCCAGGCCAGGCCAGGCCAGGCCAGGCCAGGCCAGGCCAGGCCAGGCCAGGCCAGGCCAGGCCAGGCCAGGGCCAGGCCAGGCCAGGCCAGGCCAGGCCAGGCCAGGCCAGGCCAGGCCAGGCCAGGCCAGGCCAGGCCAGGCCAGGCCAGGCCAGGCCAGGCCAGGCCAGGCCAGGCCAGGCCAGGCCAGGCCAGGCCAGGCCAGGCCAGGCCAGGCCAGGCCAGGCCAGGCCAGGCCAGGCCAGGCCAGGCCAGGCCAGGCCAGGCCAGGCCAGGCCAGGCCAGGCCAGGCCAGGCCAGGCCAGGCCAGGCCAGGCCAGGCCAGGCCAGGCCAGGCCAGCCAGGCCAGGCCAGGCCAGGCCAGGCCAGGCCAGGCCAGGCCAGGCCAGGCCAGGCCAGGCCAGGCCAGGCCAGGCCAGGCCAGGCCAGGCCAGGCCAGGCCAGGCCAGGCCAGGCCAGGCCAGGCCAGGCCAGGCCAGGCCAGGCCAGGCCAGGCCAGGCCAGGCCAGGCCAGGGCCAGGCCAGGCCAGGCCAGGCCAGGCCAGGCCAGGCCAGGGCCAGGCCAGGCCAGGCCAGGCCAGGCCAGGCCAGGCCAGGCCAGGCCAGGCCAGGCCAGGCCAGGCCAGGCCAGGCCAGGCCAGGCCAGGCCAGGCCAGGCCAGGCCAGGCCAGGCCAGGCCAGGCCAGGCCAGGCCAGGCCAGGCCAGGCCAGGCCAGGCCAGGCCAGGCCAGGCCAGGCCAGGCCAGGCCAGGCCAGGCCAGGCCAGGCCAGGCCAGGCCAGGCCAGGCCAGGCCAGGCCAGGCCAGGCCAGGCCAGGCCAGGCCAGGCCAGGCCAGGCCAGGCCAGGCCAGGCCAGGCCAGGCCAGGCCAGGCCAGGCCAGGCCAGGCCAGGCCAGGCCAGGCCAGGCCAGGCCAGGCCAGGCCAGGCCAGGCCAGGCCAGGCCAGGCCAGGCCAGGCCAGGCCAGGCCAGGCCAGGCCAGGCCAGGCCAGGCCAGGCCAGGCCAGGCCAGGCCAGGCCAGGCCAGGCCAGGCCAGGCCAGGCCAGGCCAGGCCAGGCCAGGCCAGGCCAGGCCAGGCCAGGCCAGGCCAGGCCAGGCCAGGCCAGGCCAGGCCAGGCCAGGCCAGGCCAGGCCAGGCCAGGCCAGGCCAGGCCAGGCCAGGCCAGGCCAGGCCAGGCCAGGCCAGGCCAGGCCAGGCCAGGCCAGGCCAGGCCAGGCCAGGCCAGGCCAGGCCAGGCCAGGCCAGGCCAGGCCAGGCCAGGCCAGGCCAGGCCAGGCCAGGCCAGGCCAGGCCAGGCCAGGCCAGGCCAGGCCAGGCCAGGCCAGGCCAGGCCAGGCCAGGCCAGGCCAGGCCAGGCCAGGCCAGGCCAGGCCAGGCCAGGCCAGGCCAGGCCAGGCCAGGCCAGGCCAGGCCAGGCCAGGCCAGGCCAGGCCAGGCCAGGCCAGGCCAGGCCAGGCCAGGCCAGGCCAGGCCAGGCCAGGCCAGGCCAGGCCAGGCCAGGCCAGGCCAGGCCAGGCCAGGCCAGGCCAGGCCAGGCCAGGCCAGGCCAGGCCAGGCCAGGCCAGGCCAGGCCAGGCCAGGCCAGGCCAGGCCAGGCCAGGCCAGGCCAGGCCAGGCCAGGCCAGGCCAGGCCAGGCCAGGCCAGGCCAGGCCAGGCCAGGCCAGGCCAGGCCAGGCCAGGCCAGGCCAGGCCAGGCCAGGCCAGGCCAGGCCAGGCCAGGCCAGGCCAGGCCAGGCCAGGCCAGGCCAGGCCAGGCCAGGGCCAGGCCAGGCCAGGCCAGGCCAGGCCAGGCCAGGCCAGGCCAGGCCAGGCCAGGCCAGGCCAGGCCAGGCCAGGCCAGGCCAGGCCAGGCCAGGCCAGGCCAGGCCAGGCCAGGCCAGGCCAGGCCAGGCCAGGCCAGGCCAGGCCAGGCCAGGCCAGGCCAGGCCAGGCCAGGCCAGGCCAGGCCAGGCCAGGCCAGGCCAGGCCAGGCCAGGCCAGGCCAGGCCAGGCCAGGCCAGGCCAGGCCAGGCCAGGCCAGGCCAGGCCAGGCCAGGCCAGGCCAGGCCAGGCCAGGCCAGGCCAGGCCAGGCCAGGCCAGGCCAGGCCAGGCCAGGCCAGGCCAGGCCAGGCCAGGCCAGGCCAGGCCAGGCCAGGCCAGGCCAGGCCAGGCCAGGCCAGGCCAGGCCAGGCCAGGCCAGGCCAGGCCAGGCCAGGCCAGGCCAGGCCAGGCCAGGCCAGGCCAGGCCAGGCCAGGCCAGGCCAGGCCAGGCCAGGCCAGGCCAGGCCAGGCCAGGCCAGGCCAGGCCAGGCCAGGCCAGGCCAGGCCAGGCCAGGCCAGGCCAGGCCAGGCCAGGCCAGGCCAGGCCAGGCCAGGCCAGGCCAGGCCAGGCCAGGCCAGGCCAGGCCAGGCCAGGCCAGGCCAGGCCAGGCCAGGCCAGGCCAGGCCAGGCCAGGCCAGGCCAGGCCAGGCCAGGCCAGGCCAGGCCAGGCCAGGCCAGGCCAGGCCAGGCCAGGCCAGGCCAGGCCAGGCCAGGCCAGGCCAGGCCAGGCCAGGCCAGGCCAGGCCAGGCCAGGCCAGGCCAGGCCAGGCCAGGCCAGGCCAGGCCAGGCCAGGCCAGGCCAGGCCAGGCCAGGCCAGGCCAGGCCAGGCCAGGCCAGGCCAGGCCAGGCCAGGCCAGGCCAGGCCAGGCCAGGCCAGGCCAGGCCAGGCCAGGCCAGGCCAGGCCAGGCCAGGCCAGGCCAGGCCAGGCCAGGCCAGGCCAGGCCAGGCCAGGCCAGGCCAGGCCAGGCCAGGCCAGGCCAGGCCAGGCCAGGCCAGGCCAGGCCAGGCCAGGCCAGGCCAGGCCAGGCCAGGCCAGGCCAGGCCAGGCCAGGCCAGGCCAGGCCAGGCCAGGCCAGGCCAGGCCAGGCCAGGCCAGGCCAGGCCAGGCCAGGCCAGGCCAGGCCAGGCCAGGCCAGGCCAGGCCAGGCCAGGCCAGGCCAGGCCAGGCCAGGCCAGGCCAGGCCAGGCCAGGCCAGGCCAGGCCAGGCCAGGCCAGGCCAGGCCAGGCCAGGCCAGGCCAGGCCAGGCCAGGCCAGGCCAGGCCAGGCCAGGCCAGGCCAGGCCAGGCCAGGCCAGGCCAGGCCAGGCCAGGCCAGGCCAGGCCAGGCCAGGCCAGGCCAGGCCAGGCCAGGCCAGGCCAGGCCAGGCCAGGCCAGGCCAGGCCAGGCCAGGCCAGGCCAGGCCAGGCCAGGCCAGGCCAGGCCAGGGCCAGGCCAGGCCAGGCCAGGCCAGGCCAGGCCAGGCCAGGCCAGGCCAGGCCAGGCCAGGCCAGGCCAGGCCAGGCCAGGCCAGGCCAGGCCAGGCCAGGCCAGGCCAGGCCAGGCCAGGCCAGGCCAGGCCAGGCCAGGCCAGGCCAGGCCAGGCCAGGCCAGGCCAGGCCAGGCCAGGCCAGGCCAGGCCAGGCCAGGCCAGGCCAGGCCAGGCCAGGCCAGGCCAGGCCAGGCCAGGCCAGGCCAGGCCAGGCCAGGCCAGGCCAGGCCAGGCCAGGCCAGGCCAGGCCAGGCCAGGCCAGGCCAGGCCAGGCCAGGCCAGGCCAGGCCAGGCCAGGCCAGGCCAGGCCAGGCCAGGCCAGGCCAGGCCAGGCCAGGCCAGGCCAGGCCAGGCCAGGCCAGGCCAGGCCAGGCCAGGCCAGGCCAGGCCAGGCCAGGCCAGGCCAGGCCAGGCCAGGCCAGGCCCAGGCCAGGCCAGGCCAGGCCAGGCCAGGCCAGGCCAGGCCAGGCCAGGCCAGGCCAGGCCAGGCCAGGCCAGGCCAGGCCAGGCCAGGCCAGGCCAGGCCAGGCCAGGCCAGGCCAGGCCAGGCCAGGCCAGGCCAGGCCAGGCCAGGCCAGGCCAGGCCAGGCCAGGCCAGGCCAGGCCAGGCCAGGCCAGGCCAGGCCAGGCCAGGCCAGGCCAGGCCAGGCCAGGCCAGGCCAGGCCAGGCCAGGCCAGGCCAGGCCAGGCCAGGCCAGGCCAGGCCAGGCCAGGCCAGGCCAGGCCAGGCCAGGCCAGGCCAGGCCAGGCCAGGCCAGGCCAGGCCAGGCCAGGCCAGGCCAGGCCAGGCCAGGCCAGGCCAGGCCAGGCCAGGCCAGGCCAGGCCAGGCCAGGCCAGGCCAGGCCAGGCCAGGCCAGGCCAGGCCAGGCCAGGCCAGGCCAGGCCAGGCCAGGCCAGGCCAGGCCAGGCCAGGCCAGGCCAGGCCAGGCCAGGCCAGGCCAGGCCAGGCCAGGCCAGGCCAGGCCAGGGCCAGGCCAGGCCAGGCCAGGCCAGGCCAGGCCAGGCCAGGCCAGGCCAGGCCAGGCCAGGCCAGGCCAGGCCAGGCCAGGCCAGGCCAGGCCAGGCCAGGCCAGGCCAGGCCAGGCCAGGCCAGGCCAGGCCAGGCCAGGCCAGGCCAGGCCAGGCCAGGCCAGGCCAGGCCAGGCCAGGCCAGGCCAGGCCAGGCCAGGCCAGGCCAGGCCAGGCCAGGCCAGGCCAGGCCAGGCCAGGCCAGGCCAGGCCAGGCCAGGCCAGGCCAGGCCAGGCCAGGCCAGGCCAGGCCAGGCCAGGCCAGGCCAGGCCAGGCCAGGCCAGGCCAGGCCAGGCCAGGCCAGGCCAGGCCAGGCCAGGCCAGGCCAGGCCAGGCCAGGCCAGGCCAGGCCAGGCCAGGCCAGGCCAGGCCAGGCCAGGCCAGGCCAGGCCAGGCCAGGCCAGGCCAGGCCAGGCCAGGCCAGGCCAGGCCAGGCCAGGCCAGGCCAGGCCAGGCCAGGCCAGGCCAGGCCAGGCCAGGCCAGGCCAGGCCAGGCCAGGCCAGGCCAGGCCAGGGCCAGGCCAGGCCAGGCCAGGCCAGGCCAGGCCAGGCCAGGCCAGGCCAGGCCAGGCCAGGCCAGGCCAGGCCAGGCCAGGCCAGGCCAGGCCAGGCCAGGCCAGGCCAGGCCAGGCCAGGCCAGGCCAGGCCAGGCCAGGCCAGGCCAGGCCAGGCCAGGCCAGGCCAGGCCAGGCCAGGCCAGGCCAGGCCAGGCCAGGCCAGGCCAGGCCAGGCCAGGCCAGGCCAGGCCAGGCCAGGCCAGGCCAGGCCAGGCCAGGCCAGGCCAGGCCAGGCCAGGCCAGGCCAGGCCAGGCCAGGCCAGGCCAGGCCAGGCCAGGCCAGGCCAGGCCAGGCCAGGCCAGGCCAGGCCAGGCCAGGCCAGGCCAGGCCAGGCCAGGCCAGGCCAGGCCAGGCCAGGCCAGGCCAGGCCAGGCCAGGCCAGGCCAGGCCAGGCCAGGCCAGGCCAGGCCAGGCCAGGCCAGGCCAGGCCAGGCCAGGCCAGGCCAGGCCAGGCCAGGCCAGGCCAGGCCAGGCCAGGCCAGGCCAGGCCAGGCCAGGCCAGGCCAGGCCAGGCCAGGCCAGGCCAGGCCAGGCCAGGCCAGGCCAGGCCAGGCCAGGCCAGGCCAGGCCAGGCCAGGCCAGGCCAGGCCAGGCCAGGCCAGGCCAGGCCAGGCCAGGCCAGGCCAGGCCAGGCCAGGCCAGGCCAGGCCAGGCCAGGCCAGGCCAGGCCAGGCCAGGCCAGGCCAGGCCAGGCCAGGCCAGGCCAGGCCAGGCCAGGCCAGGCCAGGCCAGGCCAGGCCAGGCCAGGCCAGGCCAGGCCAGGCCAGGCCAGGCCAGGCCAGGCCAGGCCAGGCCAGGCCAGGCCAGGCCAGGCCAGGCCAGGCCAGGCCAGGCCAGGCCAGGCCAGGCCAGGCCAGGCCAGGCCAGGCCAGGCCAGGCCAGGCCAGGCCAGGCCAGGCCAGGCCAGGCCAGGCCAGGCCAGGCCAGGCCAGGCCAGGCCAGGCCAGGCCAGGCCAGGCCAGGCCAGGCCAGGCCAGGCCAGGCCAGGCCAGGCCAGGCCAGGCCAGGCCAGGCCAGGCCAGGCCAGGCCAGGCCAGGCCAGGCCAGGCCAGGCCAGGCCAGGCCAGGCCAGGCCAGGCCAGGCCAGGCCAGGCCAGGCCAGGCCAGGCCAGGCCAGGCCAGGCCAGGCCAGGCCAGGCCAGGCCAGGCCAGGCCAGGCCAGGCCAGGCCAGGCCAGGCCAGGCCAGGCCAGGCCAGGCCAGGCCAGGCCAGGCCAGGCCAGGCCAGGCCAGGCCAGGCCAGGCCAGGCCAGGCCAGGCCAGGCCAGGCCAGGCCAGGCCAGGCCAGGCCAGGCCAGGCCAGGCCAGGCCAGGCCAGGCCAGGCCAGGCCAGGCCAGGCCAGGCCAGGCCAGGCCAGGCCAGGCCAGGCCAGGCCAGGCCAGGCCAGGCCAGGCCAGGCCAGGCCAGGCCAGGCCAGGCCAGGCCAGGCCAGGCCAGGCCAGGCCAGGCCAGGCCAGGCCAGGCCAGGCCAGGCCAGGCCAGGCCAGGCCAGGCCAGGCCAGGCCAGGCCAGGCCAGGCCAGGCCAGGCCAGGCCAGGCCAGGCCAGGCCAGGCCAGGCCAGGCCAGGCCAGGCCAGGCCAGGCCAGGCCAGGCCAGGCCAGGCCAGGCCAGGCCAGGCCAGGCCAGGCCAGGCCAGGCCAGGCCAGGCCAGGCCAGGCCAGGCCAGGCCAGGCCAGGCCAGGCCAGGCCAGGCCAGGCCAGGCCAGGCCAGGCCAGGCCAGGCCAGGCCAGGCCAGGCCAGGCCAGGCCAGGCCAGGCCAGGCCAGGCCAGGCCAGGCCAGGCCAGGCCAGGCCAGGCCAGGCCAGGCCAGGCCAGGCCAGGCCAGGCCAGGCCAGGCCAGGCCAGGCCAGGCCAGGCCAGGCCAGGCCAGGCCAGGCCAGGCCAGGCCAGGCCAGGCCAGGCCAGGCCAGGCCAGGCCAGGCCAGGCCAGGCCAGGCCAGGCCAGGCCAGGCCAGGCCAGGCCAGGCCAGGCCAGGCCAGGCCAGGCCAGGCCAGGCCAGGCCAGGCCAGGCCAGGCCAGGCCAGGCCAGGCCAGGCCAGGCCAGGCCAGGCCAGGCCAGGCCAGGCCAGGCCAGGCCAGGCCAGGCCAGGCCAGGCCAGGCCAGGCCAGGCCAGGCCAGGCCAGGCCAGGCCAGGCCAGGCCAGGCCAGGCCAGGCCAGGCCAGGCCAGGCCAGGCCAGGCCAGGCCAGGCCAGGCCAGGCCAGGCCAGGCCAGGCCAGGCCAGGCCAGGCCAGGCCAGGCCAGGCCAGGCCAGGCCAGGCCAGGCCAGGCCAGGCCAGGCCAGGCCAGGCCAGGCCAGGCCAGGCCAGGCCAGGCCAGGCCAGGCCAGGCCAGGCCAGGCCAGGCCAGGCCAGGCCAGGCCAGGCCAGGCCAGGCCAGGCCAGGCCAGGCCAGGCCAGGCCAGGCCAGGCCAGGCCAGGCCAGGCCAGGCCAGGCCAGGCCAGGCCAGGCCAGGCCAGGCCAGGCCAGGCCAGGCCAGGCCAGGCCAGGCCAGGCCAGGCCAGGCCAGGCCAGGCCAGGCCAGGCCAGGCCAGGCCAGGCCAGGCCAGGGCCAGGCCAGGCCAGGCCAGGCCAGGCCAGGCCAGGCCAGGCCAGGCCAGGCCAGGCCAGGCCAGGCCAGGCCAGGCCAGGCCAGGCCAGGCCAGGCCAGGCCAGGCCAGGCCAGGCCAGGCCAGGCCAGGCCAGGCCAGGCCAGGCCAGGCCAGGCCAGGCCAGGCCAGGCCAGGCCAGGCCAGGCCAGGCCAGGCCAGGCCAGGCCAGGCCAGGCCAGGCCAGGCCAGGCCAGGCCAGGCCAGGCCAGGCCAGGCCAGGCCAGGCCAGGCCAGGCCAGGCCAGGCCAGGCCAGGCCAGGCCAGGCCAGGCCAGGCCAGGCCAGGCCAGGCCAGGCCAGGCCAGGCCAGGCCAGGCCAGGCCAGGCCAGGCCAGGCCAGGCCAGGCCAGGCCAGGCCAGGCCAGGCCAGGCCAGGCCAGGCCAGGCCAGGCCAGGCCAGGCCAGGCCAGGCCAGGCCAGGCCAGGCCAGGCCAGGCCAGGCCAGGCCAGGCCAGGCCAGGCCAGGCCAGGCCAGGCCAGGCCAGGCCAGGCCAGGCCAGGCCAGGCCAGGCCAGGCCAGGCCAGGCCAGGCCAGGCCAGGCCAGGCCAGGCCAGGCCAGGCCAGGCCAGGCCAGGCCAGGCCAGGCCAGGCCAGGCCAGGCCAGGCCAGGCCAGGCCAGGCCAGGCCAGGCCAGGCCAGGCCAGGCCAGGCCAGGCCAGGCCAGGGCCAGGCCAGGCCAGGCCAGGCCAGGCCAGGCCAGGCCAGGCCAGGCCAGGCCAGGCCAGGCCAGGCCAGGCCAGGCCAGGCCAGGCCAGGCCAGGCCAGGCCAGGCCAGGCCAGGCCAGGCCAGGCCAGGCCAGGCCAGGCCAGGCCAGGCCAGGCCAGGCCAGGCCAGGCCAGGCCAGGCCAGGCCAGGCCAGGCCAGGCCAGGCCAGGCCAGGCCAGGCCAGGCCAGGCCAGGCCAGGCCAGGCCAGGCCAGGCCAGGCCAGGCCAGGCCAGGCCAGGCCAGGCCAGGCCAGGCCAGGCCAGGCCAGGCCAGGCCAGGCCAGGCCAGGCCAGGGCCAGGCCAGGCCAGGCCAGGCCAGGCCAGGCCAGGCCAGGCCAGGCCAGGCCAGGCCAGGCCAGGCCAGGCCAGGCCAGGCCAGGCCAGGCCAGGCCAGGCCAGGGGCCAGGCCAGGCCAGGCCAGGCCAGGGCCAGGCCAGGCCAGGCCAGGCCAGGCCAGGCCAGGCCAGGCCAGGCCAGGCCAGGCCAGGCCAGGCCAGGCCAGGCCAGGCCAGGCCAGGCCAGGCCAGGCCAGGGCCAGGCCAGGCCAGGCCAGGCCAGGCCAGGCCAGGCCAGGCCAGGCCAGGCCAGGCCAGGCCAGGCCAGGCCAGGCCAGGCCAGGGCCAGGCCAGGCCAGGCCAGGCCAGGCCAGGCCAGGCCAGGCCAGGCCAGGCCAGGCCAGGCCAGGCCAGGCCAGGCCAGGCCAGGCCAGGCCAGGCCAGGCCAGGCCAGGCCAGGCCAGGCCAGGCCAGGCCAGGCCAGGCCAGGCCAGGCCAGGCCAGGCCAGGCCAGGCCAGGCCAGGCCAGGCCAGGCCAGGCCAGGCCAGGCCAGGCCAGGCCAGGCCAGGCCAGGCCAGGCCAGGCCAGGCCAGGCCAGGCCAGGCCAGGCCAGGCCAGGCCAGGCCAGGCCAGGCCAGGCCAGGCCAGGCCAGGCCAGGCCAGGCCAGGCCAGGCCAGGCCAGGCCAGGCCAGGCCAGGCCAGGCCAGGCCAGGCCAGGCCAGGCCAGGCCAGGCCAGGCCAGGCCAGGCCAGGCCAGGCCAGAGCCAGGCCAGGCCAGGCCAGGCCAGGCCAGGCCAGGCCAGGCCAGGCCAGGCCAGGCCAGGCCAGGCCAGGCCAGGCCAGGCCAGGCCAGGCCAGGCCAGGCCAGGCCAGGCCAGGCCAGGCCAGGCCAGGCCAGGCCAGGCCAGGCCAGGCCAGGCCAGGCCAGGCCAGGCCAGGCCAGGCCAGGCCAGGCCAGGGCCAGGCCAGGCCAGGCCAGGCCAGGGCCAGGCCAGGCCAGGCCAGGCCAGGCCAGGCCAGGCCAGGCCAGGCCAGGCCAGGCCAGGCCAGGCCAGGCCAGGCCAGGCCAGGCCAGCCAGGCCAGGCCAGGCCAGGCCAGGCCAGGCCAGGCCAGGCCAGGCCAGGCCAGGCCAGGCCAGGCCAGGCCAGGCCAGGCCAGGGCCAGGCCAGGCCAGGCCAGGCCAGGCCAGGCCAGGCCAGGCCAGGGCCAGGCCAGGCCAGGCCAGGGCCAGGCCAGAGCCAGGCCAGGCCAGGCCAGGCCAGGCCAGGCCAGGCCAGGCCAGGCCAGGCCAGGCCAGGCCAGGCCAGGCCAGGCCAGGCTCAGGCCAGGCCAGGCCAGGCCAGGGCCAGGCCAGGCCAGGCCAGGCCAGGCCAGGGCCAGGCCAGGCCAGGCCAGGCCAGGCCAGGCCAGGCCAGGCCAGGCCAGGCCAGGCCAGGCCAGGCCAGGCCAGGCCAGGCCAGGCCAGGCCAGGCCAGGCCAGGCCAGGCCAGGCCAGGCCAGGCCAGGCCAGGCCAGGCCAGGCCAGGCCAGGCCAGGCCAGGCCAGGCCAGGCCAGGCCAGGCCAGGCCAGGCCAGGCCAGGCCAGGCCAGGCCAGGCCAGGCCAGGCCAGGCCAGGCCAGGCTCAGGCCAGGCCAGGCCAGGCCAGGCCAGGCCAGGCCAGGCCAGGCCAGGCCAGGCCAGGCCAGGCCAGGCCAGGCCAGGCCAGGCCAGGCCAGGCCAGGCCAGGCCAGGCTCAGGCCAGGCCAGGCCAGGCCAGGCCAGGCCAGGCCAGGCCAGGCCAGGGCCAGGCCAGGCCAGGCCAGGCCAGGCCAGGCCAGGCCAGGCCAGGCCAGGCCAGGCCAGGCCAGGCCAGGCCAGGCCAGGCCAGGCCAGGCCAGGCCAGGCCAGGCCAGGCCAGGCCAGGGCCAGGCCAGGCCAGGCCAGGCCAGGCCAGGCCAGGCCAGGCCAGGCCAGGCCAGGCCAGGCCAGGCCAGGCCAGGCCAGGCCAGGCCAGGCCAGGCCAGGACAGGGCTGGGCGTCAGGCCAGGCCAGGCCAGAGCCAGGCCGGGCGGCCAGGCCAGGCCACAGGTTGTACCAGGCCGCATGTCAGGCTGTGGAGCCAGGCCCAGGCCGGGCTGAAGAAATGGTTGCGCCGGGCGGCTCAGGCCAGGCCAGAGCCAGGCCCAGGCCAAGGCTGCCAGGAGCCAGGCCAAGGGCCAGGCCAGGCCAGGAGTCAGGCCCAGGCCGCGGCCAGGCCAGAAGCCAGGCCAAGGGCCAGGCCAGGCCAGGCCTCAGGTCACACCAGCCAGGACAGGCTACGTCAGGCTGTGGCTCAGGAGCCAGGCCCCAGTAGGCCGCGTCAGGCCAGAGCCAGGCTGGGCGGGCCAGGCCAGGAGCCAGGCTGGCGGGTCAGGCCAGGCCAGGAGCCAGGCCAGGGCCAGGCCAGGCCAGGCCAGGCCAGGCCAGGCCAGGCCAGGGGCCAGGCCAGGCCAGGCCAGGCCAGGCCAGGCCAGGCTCAGGCCAGGCCAGGCCAGGCCAGGGCCAGGCCAGGCCAGGCCAGGCCAGGCCAGGCCAGGCCAGGGCCAGGCCAGGCCAGGCCAGGCCAGGCCAGGCCAGGGCCAGGGCCAGGCCAGGTCGAGGCCAGGCCAGGCCAGGCCAGGCCAGGGCCAGGGCCAGGCCAGGCCAGGCTCAGGCCAGGCCAGGCCAGGCCAGGCCAGACCAGGCCAGGCCAGGCCAGGCCAGGGCCAGGCCAGGCCAGGCCAGGCCAGGCCAGGCCAGGCCAGGCCAGGCCAGCCAGGCCAGGCCAGGCCAGGGCCAGGCCAGGCCAGGCCAGGCCAGGCCAGGCCAGGCCAGGCCAGGGCCAGGCCAGGCCAGGCCAGGCCAGGCCAGGCCAGGCCAGGGCCAGGCCAGGCCAGGCCAGGCCAGGCTAGGTTAGGTTAGGTTAGGGTTAGGAAGAGTTAGGGTTAGGGTTAGGTTAGGTTAGGGTTAGGTTAGGTTAGGGTTAGG